>NC_073238.2:106778125-107135000 GCF_029281585.2 Gorilla gorilla gorilla | reverse complement strand
AATATAGATTGAATACAGAGACTTAGTTACAGATGACTTAAATATATAAAACATAATGCTAATAAACTTCTCGTGGAAAGGATAAATGAGTGAGTTAAGTCCCACTGTCTTCTACATATTATATTGTCTCAATGTAACAAGCTACAGGGGAACACAAATTATGATAGAAAAGTTGATTGAGCATGAAATAAGAAGAAAGGAAGTCTGTTACTTAATTCAAATATTTAATGGCATAATTGATCCAGCTACTCAATGGAAATTCACAAACCACTTGGCTTGGACATCTGGGGGATGATGGGAGACAGTGACAGATCATCAGGCATTAGATTATTATAAGGAGCACACAACCTAGATCCCTCACATGGGCAGTTCACAGTAGGGTTTGTGTTCCCGTGATAATCTAATGCCACTGCTGATCTGACAGGAGGCGGAGCTCAGGTGGTGGTAATGCTGGCTGACTGCTTACCTCCTGCGGTGCAGACCAGTTCCTAACAGGCCACGGGCCACGGATCAGTTCCACTTGGCGGCCATGGCTTGGGGACCCCTGGTTTAACATGCTAATGGGTTCCAAGTGAACATTACATTTGGGCTTTCTCTTTATAGACCAATCTTTTACTCACGTAAAATAAATTGAAGTTATTTTCCTAAACTTCTATTACTTTTCAATAGTTATTATCTTTATCTTGTTCATAGTTTTCTCTTTAAATTTATTATATAATAAAATCAGACTAATCAAATAATCATTACTCACATTTTTTATGTCTTAATATTTTATATTAGATTTCTATTTTTCCTCAAGTCTTTAAAAGAATTTTGTTTGAGAGTAATTTGCATTTTCCAAATGCAGAGCAATGCTATGTACCAATTTGTATAGCTACATAAGAATACCATATGTATAGCTACATATAGCTACATATTCAATTTTGTTGACGAATAATAGAGAAAAAGCGTTATTGTGACACATGTCTCAAAAGGTTGTATTAAGAGAATAAAGTCAGCAATTCTTATTACAAACTTGGACTTAGTACCTAAAAAGGAAATAAATAATGACTATATTTGAAATAATGGTCTCTTTAATTTAATGAAGGAGTAGTTGGCTTAATATCTCAAACACAAAATCACATTAGAAAAATATAGAGAATATCTTGTCAAGGCTACCAATGGGCTATTTTATCAGTTAATGGTTAAAAATAACTTTGTTGGCTTTTCCTTTAAAGAAAGGAATGAAGCCATTCAAAGAAGTCGTTAAAAAGCAGTCTGATGATAATTCTTCCTCTTTCACACATAATTTGGATTATGTATCTTTGTTAATAAATTTTTACTCTTGTATATCAGCCTAGAAACAGAATAAAGAAATGTTGATGAATTCAATTTTCTGTCTCCCTGTTGCAAAATGAGTCAAAGGGCTGATTTAGCATCACATTCACAGAAAAATAGTTTAATTCAGTTGCTATTGGGTATTTGCCCATAAACTAAAATTTTACCTTACAGAGAATTTCAAGAGCACAATTTTTAGCTCCAAATTTATTATTCAAACCTTAACTAGAAAATGGGTAGTAGAAGTTACTACTAATTAGATTTTTAAAAATCTGCGAAGAGATGAATAATGGCCAGTAAATTGTTCTCAGTGTCCAGTAATTGAGAAGCTGTCTATATTAAAATTTTATTCTTCAAGAATACTTATCAGGATACAGGAGGGTGAACTCTCTCCAGTATGTGGCTGAATTTTATATTCACCTGACTACTTATCATATTGAGTACTCTGAAATTTATATGGCTTTGTGTAGTGAGAATTATTGAGATACTTGTCTCTGAGATAAGAAAACACACAGTTGACTGGGAAAACTGTGACTTTACTTGCCTATACACTTTTGAGTAAACATGATATGAGTTAACTTATACACTTTTATGCTGTGAGGGGGCCTCTATGTGTTAGACTTCCCATCCAACCGACCTATCCTAATGACCCCCACACAATGGAGCAGAGCACCTGGCTCATATTAAGTACAGAAAAATCTTCACGAACTGAGACTCGGTGTCTTTTTCCCAGTTGTAAAATGATTTCCAAGTTGATATAGCTCCGCATATATTTTGGTAGTGGAAGAAAATTTCTCATTGCTTTAATAAATATAAAAAGGGTTAAAATAGGAAATTTAGGAGGAATTAATGGGTTAGCACAGACATTGTTTTGAAACAGATTAGGTAATGGGATCCAAAATTGGAGTTTCACAGAAAATAGCAACGAATGCAAAGTTTAACTGTACATGCATCTCTCCCGGTGGTTGCCTTGATTATAATGACCTTCTTCATCTTAATTATATACAATAAAAAAGACCCATTTGTGTGAAGTAAAATCAAATTTACGGTAGAATAATTCACTGTCGTTAGTTCCCATTTGGGAAATATAAAGTGGGTTTGCATGGCTTCAGTGCAGAACACAAAGGGTGAACAGTAGGTTAAATAGAAATAATGACCTTAGATACGCAAATATTTCCTAGGTAAAGAAACCTGGTATATACTTTAGTCATAATCTATATAAATATGTCTATTCTCTATCAATCTATTTTGTGTGTATACACTTAATTCTATCTGTTCTCTCTGATACTTGGAAGGATACCACAGAAGAATAAGGGAAGTAGGTCAAATCTAAAACACCAGAAATTTTCAGTCACCTTCTTCTTAACTATTTGTGCCTAACTTTCCAATAAACGTGTGAATACAGAGGACGTGTAAATATAGACTTTTTTTTCCCAGTGGTTGAACAGACTTTATAAATACTCAAAAAAGAGATGAGAGTCTGTAGATTTTAAATGCTAGTTTCATATTACTAATTTCATATCCCTAGTCAGTTATCATAAATAAGATATAATGTAGAATATTAGGAGCTTTAAATACTTGCACAAGGACAAGATAGCCTTGAAAAGAATTCACTCTTTTTCATTTAAGTTTAAATTTCGCTTATCTGACTTTGCAGACTCAATGTTCGTGTTAAGGAAGAATGTGAAAATTTTGAATATAAGAATTTTGAGTATTAAAAATAGGTTCTATACACTTAAATATACAGCAAGTCCTCTAATAAAGACATTTCATTCAATGTTATTTAGTTATTATGATGACAAAAAAATGTTGATTCCCAGGTGGGGCCGCTGCCTGTGTTGTTTGCACTTCTCATGTCTGCATGGGTTTTCTACATGTACTCTACTTTCCTCCCACCTTCCAAAGATGTGCACTTTAAGTTAATTGGTGTGTCTACATTGTCCCAGTCGTAGCAAGTGCAGGGAGTGTGTGACTGTGCCCTCCGATGGATGGCATCCTCTCCGGGGTTGGTTTTTGCCTTGTGTTCTGAGCTGCTGGGACACCCATGCCCCTGAACTGGATGGAATTAGCAGGTAAATAATTATCTTGTTTTTATTATTCTTTCTTAAATGCATGTATAGCTCACATTTATTTCAATGTTTAATTTTAGAAGTGTTTTGGTCTTTATTTAGAAGCGTAGTGATATTTTTGTAACCAGAAATATGCTATAGGAATTTAATTTGCCTATGGCAAGATCGGTTTCCTTATACATTGTTTTGCTTAAACTCCCAGTTTCCAAGAACCTATTGACAATGTTAAGTGAGGATTGTCTATACATTTACAGTATATTATCCTTGATGTACTTTTAAAGTACCACCTTAATAAAGAATTTAAGATGATCATACTTAGGGGTAATATATTTATCACTACTAAACACCTTCTGTTGAGCTATCTTGGGGAAACGTTGGTTTAGTAGAAAAAACACTGGACTCTGTCAAAGACTGGCTTCAATTCCCAGTTTTGAAATGCCAAGACCCCGGGAAAGACATTCAGTATAGGCCTTAGTTTCTTTCTGTAAATTAGGAATAAGAATGTAATCCATTTCCCAGTTGCTGTGAATGATTATTTATTAACCGAATATTTGTTCAAGGTCTTAATTTGTATTGCAATTTAAAAATTAATAAAATTTTATTGTATGAATACAAGGAATATTATGCACTCACTTTGTGCAAGGCATTCTGCTGGACACAGAGTTCAATTATGTTGCTTTTGTCCAATTTTGTTTGTGAAAACGAGCTTTGGATCATTGGGCAGATGGTCCTAAGATTTTATTCCTTCAGTTGTCTTTCAACAACTTTTTCTTGAGCATTTCTGTGCTTGGCACTGTTTCTAGTTTCTGGTGACACAGAGGTCAACATGACTAACAATGTCCATGCTCTCAGCAACACATTTATCTTCAACTGCTTGAAATTAACAGTAAAACAATCAGAAAACATGAGTAAAAATCAAAAGGCAAAAAATAAGGTAACTAAAAAAGGAGGATAAAGGGGGAAAGATTAGCTATTCTGAAAACATTTTCTGTTTAACTTCCTTTCTAGTAATTTCTTACAATTGAAATTACTCACATTTCAAATATAAAGCAATTATAGAACATTATGAATATTGGACAAGTTAATAACATAGTTAAATGAATAAACTTCTATTTGGAAAACTCATATGTAATACAACACTGCTAACTAATTTGTTTTTGACAAACAAAATAATAATAATTTCAAATACCTTTTATTTTTAAAAGAAAATGAAATATTTTTTCCAATAAAGTTGCTAATATATGTATTTGTGTTTGTTTCTTTTGAAGAAATTATTAGCGCTATGAATAGTCCCTTTATCATTCAGCAAAATAATGTAAAATCAGCAATAAGGAGAATGTTTACAAAATCTCTATTAGCATTTGTATTACACCTTTGCAGTTTATTGATAGGAATCTACATCTTCTCCTCTACTCACTAAGAAGAAATGAATAAATATCGTGTAACCATATAACAATGGCTCTAGAATGCTTTAACACAGTCGTCCCCAACCTTTTTGGCACCAAGGACCAGTTTCATAGAAGATAATTTTCCACAGACTGTTGGGGGATGGTTTCAGGATGAATCTGTTCCACCTCAGAACATCAGGCATTAGTTAGATTCTCATAAGGAGCATGCAGCCTAGATCCCTCACATGCGCAGCTCACAATAGGGTTTGTGTTCCCATGATAATCTAATGCCACTGTTAATCTGACATGAGGCGGAGCTCAGGTGGTAATGCTGGCTGGCTGCTTACCTCCTGTGATGTGGACCAGTTCCTAGCAGGCCATGGGCCACGGACCAGTTCCAGTTGGCGGCCATGGCTTGGGGACCCCTGATTTAACATGCTAATGGGTTCCAAGTTGCTTTTATAGTACTTAATGCATAGTTTGAAAAACTACATATGTTTTAAATTGCTTTAAGGTAGTTCATGTAGCCATTAAATCCTTAAACATCCACCATTAATATTTCAGTGGTCCAATACCATTTTTTCGGCATCTTGTCTTAAACTTTGCAAATTTAATAGCATAGAAATGCGTTAGGCAAAGTTGAATATGAGAATATAGCACAGCACTTCTACATTGAAATAGAAAATTTGAGTTGTAGCTAATAGTTGTCTATTGATTTGAAAATAATGGGTTAAAATTTGAGATACTTAACATTCTCAGGTAATCGTTCGAAAGATTTGAGAAGGCATGAGTCAATTCTTCTTTAGAGAAAAACAAGCAGAGCTATGCTGCCGCAATGAGGAATAAATCTCAAAACTTGCGTTGAGTGGAGGAAAAGCATGAAGAGAGCTTCTATTCCCCCTATGAGTCATCTATGGCATAAATGAGATATTCCAAATGAGCACAATTAACTCAAGGATAGCTCTTAATTTACTTCAAAATTCTTACAGATTTGTCAAGAGCTTCTAACTGACTTTTAGAAGCTTTTTGGCTTCCACTTTGACTCAACAACAAGCCACAAGCCTAACCAAATAGAAAATACAAAGACAAGCAAACACACACAAAAACATTGTGAACTGCTCATGTGAGGGATCTAGGGTGCATGTTCCTTATGAGAATCTAACTAATGCCTGATGTTCTGAGGCGGAACAGATTCATCCTGAAACCATCCCCCAACACAGCTTCGATATTCTTGGACATTATACTGACAATCCTAAGGTGCAAAAGGGGTCAAGATCATAAAGAAAACAAAAAACCAAAAATGTGTATTACCATTATGTTATAAAATACTAATGTGGCTCAAAGTATCTCAGAAACCTGTAGACTAGCAATGAGAAGAATGCTTAGACTCACATATTGATTGCTTTGTGGAAAGAGAAAAAAAGGTTCTATGTCACTGCTTATTTACAAGTTTGTTATTATTGTTTGAAAACAATAAAATTCAAGTGTATACACTCTATTTTGTGATTTTGTTTGCCTAAACTCGCTGCTATTAATAAGTGATGGTTGATCTCAATATTAAGGAGGTAGAATACAAGTAAAATAATATTATCCAATACTGGCTAATTTAAATTCTGGCTAGAGTCATATCTAGTCAAACAATTATTCTCACCAACTTCAATCCTACTTAACAAAGTAGAAGCAGGGTGTAATTCCTTTTTCCGGGAAAAGGGAATTAACTATTTCAATTGCTTTCGATAGGGGCCTTCTGATGGCTTAGTAAAAGCAATTAAATACTATTAAGAACTCTTTTTCTTTTAGCAAACAGAGCATTCAAATTATTCTTCCTACAAACCTAGGAAGCTTGCCATTGTAAACTAAGCAAGATGTCATTTTAAGCCATTTACCTCTTGACAAAGGAGGAGAGTATGCAACCGAGCATTGGAGCAAAGACCCGTGTTCTTTTATACATAACAATGTAATGTCTTTTTAGTTTATAGACTCTCCTTCTCAATTTATGCTCAGGTAATTAAAGGCAAAAAGTTGGTATCTCCAGTAAAAGTCACCATAATTACATCAACTTTCAATTCTTTTGAATTTCTGTAAGAATTTCATAATGAAATAACTTCCAGAAAGCTTGCTGTGTATTTCTAGTCTTTTAAGACTTTCTCTTTTGAATTTTAATTTTACTGTTCAAAAATTAAGTACAATTTTTGCAGGACACCAAAATAACCTCTGTGAAATAAATATATGGCTTCAAATTTTTCTATTTTTATGAATTTTACACAAATTTTTGTTATCCATGAAATAATTAAATATTGAAATTTGATGTGAATTATTATATTGCTGGATAGTAATCCATGGTGGTTTTATCAAATTGAAGTAAATACATTAGCGAAAGGAAGTACAATATGGTACTTTGATTTCTAATATAGTAGGTAGTCATTTTGATTAACTCTTCATTACTTATTTAATACACATCTACACAGGAAAGGTCATAGTACTATGCACCCAGGAGATATAAAGACTTCTATCATTTTCATAAAGAACTTAAGTATTATGGAGAAGACCAAGATATGTTATTTATTTTTCCTTCAATTTCCTAAAAAAAAAAAAAATAGATGGCTAGGCAAAGAAGAATTAGAAACAAAAAAACAGTAGCCAGTGTATAAATTATTGGCCAATTCAACAGTCTACTGTACAGGTCTGTCACTGAAAGCTCCATTTTGGGAACAGAAATATTTCATGATTTTACATCATTGTATTTCCTAAATCACATTACAGGGGTATTTTGAAATCAAAGGCAACAACTTCCATCTGCCTCAGAACATACCTAGGATTTGTCCCTGTCTCAAGGGGAGAAAAAAAAAAGACCCATCCCAAGAACTGATACCCTCTTTTTATTAATGTACCATATACAAATGTTCAGACAACATTTTATTTGCCAAGCATTTATAAGTTTGAAATGTAGAAAGGAAACATGAATCTGGCACAGTTATCTCTTTATTTGGAAGGTTATTTAATTAACCAAATTATATAAAAGATATTTCTGAACCCTTACTAGCAGAATCAAAACAATTGTGATGTAAGACAATATGATAACTGCTGTAGAAAACATATACTTGAGTGCTTCGTATATTTCAAAAGGCAGGAGAGACAACTTCTTATTGCAGAGTAAAAGGGAGTTTCATGGCTGCCATGGCATTTAGGTTACATCTTTAAAAGCACTAAAATTTGGATATATGGAAAGGGTAAGAGAAAATTTTAGGATATGGAACAACATAAGCAAAAGGATAGAGTTTGAAAAAGCAAATGGATTTTCATAGGATGCCCTGATTAGTGCTGTATGGCATGGATAAGTATAAATAATGAGATACAATGTTCTTGGGTTAGTAGGTAAATCATTAAGTGCTACATAGACATATAGATGAGATCTTCCCCTCTGTTGCTGTTGCTGTAGTGTTGCTACTGTTTTTAAGTTATTCTAACAAAAAGGGAGCTTTTTAGACTAAGCATGTCTCTAGATACTTTGGAGCATATCTTTATTGTAGTTTTGTCAAACACAACTTGGTCATACACTATTAACTGATATTAGTGCCGCTTTATGCTTTATCTCATTTAGGGTCCAGAATCTCATAGATTATGTTAAGAAGATTGGTTCGACACCAATTCTCCTACTCCAGTCCTTTTTAAAATGGACTCTGTAGCAAGAGGCAATTCACGAAGAAAAATAGCAAGCCATGGCATCTCCCACAAGCCAGGGCTGACTGCAAATTTGAATGATCTTTTTCATAAATTCCACCAATATCTGACCACAAACTGAGTGATGAAAGCCTACGTCAGTCAACCACAAATAATTTTCTACCACCCACTAGGAATGAGCTGCTATGTTAAATACTCCTGGGAAAACAAATAAGTATCCAGTGTGATGACTGCACTGAATTAACTTGGTTTTTTAGTTGAAGAAATGAGACACAGGCACATAAAGTTAAATAACAGTAAGTGAGGAAACATGCTTAGGTAAATATATGACAGACACGAATAAGTCTTAAGGAGCAGCAGTTTCTAAACTGGGTCTCCCACAAGCTCTATGGGTAATAACTTGCTTCTCGTGAAGCTGTGCTCAATATTGCAATATGACTAATGAGAAATGCACATGATCCCTTCCTTTGGCCTGGAATCCAATGTGGCAACACTCTTTATCATTACGGGAACAACAGGCCTCTGCGTCACGGTTTTAGTTTGTGTGTGTGTGTTTGTGTGTTAAGGCGTGAGGTGGCTGGGGGTAATTAGGTATAATAGAGTAAGAGGCAATTGAGCTTTTACTTGAGGAATGATCTGGAAGGAGAAAGTTGGGTGAAATAATGTCTAAAGTCCCTTCTAGATTTGATTTCTATGAAGGGACTCTCCAGGATAATCTATATGAGATCAGATAGTCCTGTCGTAGATTGCTGTCCAATAGCACTTAATAATGGTCTCTAGTATTATACTCATCACAGTTTACATTTTAATTATTTTAAGGGTCTATATTTTATCTAAATTATGTGAGTTTTAGAGTAGGTACCCTAATTTATTCATCTCTGTAACCTCAGCCTACAGCACACTCAGCACACATAGATAGCGTGTGAAATCAATAAAAGTTTGTGAAACAAGTAAACATGTGGGACCAAATCATGAAGCATATTGAATGTGAATAGGTAGGCTCTTATCTGTAGAGTCTTTTGGGTGGTGGTTAGGCTTGAGCAGAGCTCTAGTTTAGAAAGATTAATCAGGTAACATCATGAAACACAGGCTGGGGAAGGAAGTAAAGAATGGGAGAGGTAAATGAGAGGCTACTGGGAGTGTAGGAGGCTGACAAGGAGGATCTAGGTTAGGATGGAAAGGTGGGGGAGAGAAAGAGAGATTATAGCAGTAGATTCAGCTGGATTTGGTGATTTTCTGGGTATGTAGTCAAGAAGGACAGGATGACCTGAAGCAAAATATTTGAGTTTTTGGAACTGCAACTATGGTTGTACCATTAACAGGAATAGAAAAAAAAGGTTTTATTCGAAGAAATAATTTTAGTTTTGGACATATGGATTTTGAGGAACATTTGATATATTTAGGTGAATATATTTATAGTAGAGTAAGAATCTATTGAGATTTAACTTGAGGAGTGAGTTTAGCAGGGAGTTGAAAATTCCAGAGAAAATATATGAAAGTAAAAAGCACAGCTGTGATAAACAAAGAATATTATTCTAAACATCTAAAGAAAAGGGAGGAAGGGATTGGGAGATGCAGAAATAATGAGTAAAATTTCAAAGTATTGTGTTATTGTTGTTTTAAACAAATTGAGTGAAATAATTTTTTAAAATAAATTAATCCTGTTTTTAACTTTTTCTGATTCTTACATCAGGCCATGTTGTAGAACACATATCAAAATATGGTGGTAATCTAAAACTTATTATCCAGACACAGCCTGCAATTTAAGATTTCCTATCCCCCTGCACTCAGATCCTCACTCTGCCCTGAACAACTAGCTGAAATGGTGACTGCACAAAGACATGGTAATCTGCCTGTATATTTTGATATAGTACATTGTATTTTTATCAAGTACCTATTATGGTACCTTATATAAACTGCAAGATAATAGAATAATATCTTTCAACCATCTGAGATGTATACAAAAATGAAATTTTGTAGGTGAGAAATATTCTTAGGGCTTCATTACAACAAGGACAAAGGAATGACTTGCTGTTTCCGCCCCAATAAGTAAACAACTTGTAAGCTGTCGCTTCTGCCCTTACAAGAAGAAAAAAAAAATGAACAAGCAGAAAATCAGTGACTTTTTTTGGTTTCATCAGAGAACTGAGATTGCGGAGGAAACCATCACCATGAAATTTAGACAGAGAGGTAGATTCATGGAATTACAGCAAAGATTTGCTTACCTGGAGCACAAGCTGCTGAAATCATACAAAGATAGAAACATACTGTATTAGTCCGTTTTCACGCTGCTAATAAAAACATACCTGAGTCTGGGTAATTTATAAAGAAAAAAGTTTAATGGACTCACAGTTCAATGTGCCTGGGGAGGCCTCAGAATCACAGCAGAAGATGAAAGGCATATCTTCCACAGTGGCGGGCAAGAGAGAATTAGAGAGCCAAGTAAAAGGTGTTTCCTCTTATGAAACCATCAAATCTCATGAGAGGTATTCACTACCACAAGAACAGTATGGGGGAACCCCCCCAACCCCCATGATTCAATTATCTCCCACAGGGCCCCTCCCACAACATGTGGGAATTATCGGGACTATAATTCAAGATGAGATCTGGGTGGGGACTCAAACGAACCACATCACATGTATAAGGTAACTTTGACAAATTGCTAGAGGTTCAGTGGGACAAGTATTAACAGTGAGAAACTCCTGCTAGAAATCTACATTTTTATGGTTTTATCTCCAGGTACACCACCAAGTGCTAACATTGAAGATCCAAGAAAGATCCCCTCTTGGCATTAGCACATGGAGGGAAACAGTATCATAAATACTGTGAAATATGCCCAGAGTGTTTTCCATAGCAAAGGCCTCCTCTCTAGGGGAAAAGACTTTATTAGAGCCTTTTCTCAGCTGGAGAAAGACATTGCTCCCATCAGACTATTCAAACCTTCCTGTCTCACCGAAGTGGAATAAGGAGCTATGCAAAGGTCACAGTCCAGAGAAAGAAGCCCTCTACAAGACAGCGATTTTATTATAAGATTATAGAATGCTTAGCTTCCCACTAATAGGCCTCTGAGGCATGTAAAAGGCAAGATAACAACACAGTGCAAAGAGTCAAGGTAATTATCAAAATTAGAATAAACAGCTAATGCATGTGGGGCTTAACGCCTAA
This sequence comes from Gorilla gorilla gorilla, assembly GCF_029281585.2. Taxonomy (NCBI): domain Eukaryota; kingdom Metazoa; phylum Chordata; class Mammalia; order Primates; family Hominidae; genus Gorilla; species Gorilla gorilla. The sequence goes on along the minus strand of NC_073238.2, from coordinate 107,123,380 downwards.
GTGATGGGTTGATAGGTGGGACAAACTACCATGGAACATGTTTACTGATGTAACAAGGCTGCACGCCCTGCATGTGTATCATGGAACTTAAAATAAAATTTTTTAAAGTCATTAAAATGAAAAAAAAAACACAAAAAACAACAACAAAATCAGATTGAGATATAACACAAGTGTTAGACTCATCAGATAGGTAACATAAAATAATGGTGGCTAATATGTTAAAAGCACTAATGAAAAAAGCAAACATGACATGAAAGCACATATGAGTAATGTAAGAAAAGAGATGGAAACTCTAAGAAAGAATGGAAAGGAAATGCTACAAATAAAAAACATTGTAACAGAAATAACAAATGCCTTTCATGGCTTTACAAGCAGATTGAATGTAAATGAGGAAAGAATCAGTGAGCTTGCCATAAGTCAGTAGAAACTTCCCAAACAAAAATGCAAACAGATAAGTTAATGGAAAACAAAAACAAACTATAAATCCAAAAGAAGAACAGAATATCCAAGAACTGGGGGATAATTTCAGATAGTATAACATGTATAATTCAAACACAAGAGCAAAAAAGAAACAACAGAATGAAATATTTGAAGTCAGAATGGCTGAGATTTTTCCAAAATTAATTCTAGATATCAGTCCACAGATACAGAAAGCTCAGAGAACACCCAACAGGATAAATACCAAAAAGAAGCTAATAAAGAAAAATAAAAAAAAACAGAAACAAACACCTACACATATTATACTCAAACTGCAGAAAACCAAAATAAAGAGAAAATCCTGAAAGAAGTCAGTGTGGAGGGAACACCTTACTGATATAGCAAGGATGAGAAAAACAGTGGACTCCCATTAAAAACCATGCAAGCAAGAAGATATAGGGAAATAGGTGCACCATTGAAAAGGGGAAAACAAAAACCCACACAAACCAGCCTAGATTTCTGTATTCACTGAAATTTTCCTGTAAAAGTGAAGGCAAAATAAAGACTTTCTAAGACAAAATGCCAAAAGAAGTTATTTAAAGGGAAAAAAATTATATAGGTCAGGAACTCCACTCTACATAAGGAAGAGTGTTGAAGACAGAATAAAGGTTTAACAACACATTCTGTATTTCCTTTGTAAATGTACCTAGAAGATAAATGTTTAAAATAATAATAAAGACAGTGTATTGGGTAACTATAGCATAGGGATAAGGAAAATAAATGACAACAGTGCTATAAGGGACAAAAGGGGGGAATTGGGAATAGTCTGTTATAAGAAACCTACACCACATGTGAAGTGTTATCATATTATTTGAAGGTGGAGTTAAATTAGTTGAACATTTATATCGGAAAGTCTAGGACAGCCATAAAAATAATTTTTAAAATTTATAATTGATATGCTAAAAGAGAAGATAAAGTTGGATCATATAAAATGCTACATTAAAATCAGAGAATATGTAAAAGGAGAGGAGCATGTAACAAGTAGAACAGTTTTGAATATGTTAGATATTAAATGAACTACATCAATAATTTCTTTAAGTACTAATGGTTTAATATACCAATTAAAGGAGAGAGATTATTAAGTAAATTTTTTAAAGGCCCAATTATATATTTTCTCCAAGAAACGTACTTCAACTATAAAGACTCTGATGGTTACAATTAAATAGGTTAAAAATTTAACCCAATAAATGACATGGTTGCAATAAACGACATAGTCATTATAAAATAATTCCTGCAAAACAATGACATTTGTCTACTTTTTTAGAGTTAAGAAAAGCTTTGGGTTAAAAAGTTAAGATTACATCCATAAACTAACACTATTTAAAATTTATTAAATGGATTTTATTGTAGAAGTATATAAAGATAAAATTGTTCTCTTAAAGAACTATATACATATGATAATAAAACATATTTTTCTCTTTCAATTTGTTTAAAACATAGAAGTAACTTTCATGACATGAAGTATTTTGAAGATGTGTATACATTATATGAATATTATATATCTTAGTTCGTGCTGCTATCACAGGTACCATAGACTGGGTGGTTCATGAAAAACAGAAATTAATTTTTCATAGTTCTAGAGGCTGGGGGTCTGAGAACAGGGTTCCAGCTTGGCTGGGCTCTGGTGAGGACTCTCTTTCATATTGCAGAATGTCAACTTCTTGTTGTATCCTTCCATGGGAGAAAGACAGCTAAAGTGCTCTCTGGGGTCTTTTTTTTATTAGGGCACTAACCCCATTCGTGGTAGTGCTACCTTCCTAACATAAGTGCCTCTCAAAGCCTTCATTTCCTACACTATCACTTTAGGAGTCAGGATTTCAAGATATGAATTTTGAGAGGACACAAATATTCAGTCCACAACAATACGTACACACGCACAAAATATGTATAGATGAAAAACAAATGAACAATTTTAGTAGGCTTTCATTTGCATATGTAGATAAGTATAATAATATACTATACACCGTTAGATGATTGAATCTTTGGAGGTCCTAAATCTCACTCAGTCCTTCATGTCATTCCCCTGTCATTCAGCCTGTGCCTAGATACCTCTAGGGATGGGAAACTCTCTTCAGGAAGTAACCCACTGATGTTTGGAAACTGAATACTACAAAATTACTCCTGGCAGACCTCTGAGAAGATAACAAGGAGGACAGAAATCCTCTACTACATACGTTTTTTGAATACTAACAAAGTTCATCTGAATTAAAGACTATAACAAGATAAAAAATCTCAAGGAAAATAATAAATTTTAACTGAAATAAAAAACAGCTTTTAGATTTTTATTTTAGGTTTCGGTGTACATGTGAAAGTTTGTCACACAGGCAAACACATTTCATGGGGGTTTGTTGTACATATTATTTCATCACTCAGGTGTTAAGTCCAGTACCCAATAGTTACCTTTTCTGCTCTTCTCCCTCCTTCCACTCTCCCTCATCAAGTAGACCCCAGTGTCTGTTGTTTCATTCTTTGTGTTCGTAAGTTTTTTTTCTTCTTTTATGCAGAGTGTCACTCTTGTCACCAGGCTGCAGTGCAATGGTGCGATCTCAGGTCACTGCAACCTCTGCCTTCCCGGTTCAAGTGATTCTCCTACTTCAGCCTCCTGAGTAGCTGGGATTACAGGAGTGAACCACCATGCCCAGCTAATTTTGAATTTTTAGTAGAGACAGGGTTTCACCATGTTGGCCAGGCTGGTCTTGAACTCCTGTCCTCAGGTGGTCTGCCCACCTTGTCCTCCCAAAGTGCTGGAATTACAGGTGTGAGCCACTGCACCCGGCCTGTGTTCATAAGTTCTTATTATTTAGCTCCCATTTATAAGTGAGAACATGTGCTATTTGGTTTTCTGTTCCTGTATTAGTTTTTTTTAAAAGAATAATGATCTCCAGCTCCAACTATATTTCTGCAAGACATGATCTCATTCTTTTTTATGGCTGCATAGTATTCTGTGGTGTATATGTACCACATCCTCTCTATCCAGTCTGTCACTGATGGGCTTTTAGATTGATTCCATATCTTTGCAATTGTGAATAGTCCTGTAGTGAACATTCACATGCATGTGTCTTTATGGTGGAATGATTTATGTTCCTCTGGGAATCTGCCCAGTAACAGGACTGCCGGGTTAAATGATACTTATGCTTTTAGCTCTTTGAGGAATCGTCAACCTGCTTTCCACAATGGCTGAACTAATTTACACTCCCATCAGCAGTGTATAAGTGTTCCCTTTTTTCTGCAAGCTCAAAATATTCTGTTATTTTTTGACTTTTTAATAATAGCCATTCTGACTGGTGTGAGATGGCATCTCATTTTGGTTTTGATTTGCATTTCTCCAACGATTAGTGATACTGAGCTTTTTTTATACATGCTTGTTGGCCACATGTATGTCTTCTTTTGAGCAGTCTCTGTTCCTGTCCTTTGCCCACTTTTTAATAGGGTTGTTTCTCTTGTAAACTTGTTTAAGTACCTAACAAATATTGGCTATTAGACCTTTGTCAGATGCATAGTTTGCAAATATTTTCTCCTGTTCTGTAGGTTGTCTGTTTACTTTGTTCATAGTTTCTTCTGCTGTGTAGAAGTACTTACGGTGAATTAGATCCCACTTGTCAATTTCTGCTTTTGTTGCAATTGCTTTGGGTGTCTTTGTTATGATATTTTCACCCATTCCTATGTCCAGGATGGTATTGCTTAGGTTGTCTTCTAGAGTTTTTTATAGTTTGGGGTTTTACATTTAAGTCTTTAATCCATCTTGAGTTGATTTTTGTGTACGGTGTAAGAAAGGGGTCCAGCTCCAACTTTCTGCATATTGTTAGCCAGTTCTCCCAACACCATTTATTGAATAGGGAGCCTTTTCCCCATTGCTTAGAAAACAGCTTTATATCATCAAACTATAGACATCTGTCCCAAAAGTCTCCCATGGGCCACAAGACAAGGTTAAGAATTATGGTTTGAATTTTAAAAGTGGTAAGCTATTTTCTGGGATTGAGAAAAACAAGTAATTGTCTATTTAGAAATCAGATCTGTAAAAGTATGACAGCTGCTAAACTAGAACATACTTGGCTTAATTTTTTGCCAATTTTGGTGCTTAATTCTATTCTCTGATATAGAACAGGGCACATATCTGCTCTCTCACAGGCAAAAGTTTCACAAGTATATTTTTTATTAAAATTACATAACTTTTTCCTTGTATGAAGTCATTAAAGCAGGGGTAATAAGATCATTTATAGCCTCATTGCCACCAAAATCCAGCCATTCCTGCCATCTGCATGGGGCTTTGCTGTGAGAAATCTTCTCTGACCTACATCTTTCCAGACATGACCTTCTAGAAAGTGATAATCAGTAGCCTGGGATTCTATGTGTTCCCCTAAAGGACTTTTGGTGGCCTCTTAAAAATAAGGAAGCCAGAAGAAAATTGGCCAATTTTAGTAGAGAAAGTATTTGCAAAGGTCATGAATAAATGCAGTATTAGATATTAAAGTAAAAATTAGAATATATATTATTCATATAAAGAATCCAGAAGATGGATATCATCATGCTAGTAGCAAATAAATTGATCTATAGTATAACATTTCAACTACAAAATAGAGCCTTTTGAATATTCCATTATACTTGGGAAGGATCATAATGATGCACATAAAGTCTGAAGGTATTCAGCATCAAAGTTCCCTGGCAAGATGAAATATAAAAGGTTAGGTCTTAGTCAAATAAAAAATTTTAAATCATCTTACATTTTGAGCAAATTACTGTGCGAAATTTATTATTGTAGCCTATTACTCACAATAGTATAGTTTGTGTTCACAGTTGGACTGTATCTTAATGCACAATCCTATCTCATTACTGGTAAAAATTCAAAACTAATAGAATTGTGACATATCCTTTGTACCTGAGAAATTAGTATTTATAGTTGCAAAAGTGGCAACTAAAAAAATGGGTTGGAGAATTAATGGTATTAATGTAAAATGTAATTTGTTTTCTCTGTTTAATAAATACTTAAATAATTATATTAATGAGGAGATTTTTCTAAATGTGATTTGTGATGCCTCTATAGCAATTCAAGGAAGACAATAATCTTGTTTATACAAAGCAAATTAAAAAGTCAAAAAAGTACCTGAAGAAAATAAATGAACATTAATTTCTTGTATAATTTCATAATTTTATCTCTACATTTTGAAGTGAAACCATATAATAATTTAAATCCTATTCTAATTATCAGATTTTAAAATAAAATTAATCTACACATTGATTATGTGACCAGTTGAACCAAAGCCCTACATATATGCCAGGTTTTGCAAAAAATAGACTCTGATACACTAATATATACTGATATGCTACTGATATACTACTTTTAAAATAAAACTTCCTTGTTAAAGTTATATGTACTTGATAAAACACATATTCATCTTCTGAAAAACTGCTTTTTTTTCTCTTTTTGGCCACACACATACATATGCATTAAAAAGTGAGTGAGGGCAAGAGAAACATATGATAAATACAAAGAATCACAGAACCAAAAGGAAATCTAAGTAAACATCACAACTAGGATCATAAATACGTAGAAATGTCTGCAGCAGCCCAGTGCAGAGGGGTAAAAAGCACCAGGTGTTTAAACTCGCTTGACCACAAACCCATAAAAGGCAGCTGCTCCTTTGCTGCAGCCGATTATGTCATGCAGAAAAGTGGAACACACAAATGTCTCCATCACCCTCATGCTGGTTCATTGTTTATCTTTGTAGAAATCAGCTTATGTTTTTGAAAAAAATCCCTTAATGGATCAATACCCTGCAGACTAAACAAAACGTGCCCACAAACCGTATTTTCTTTCTTATAGGCTGATGGTTTACCACCTCTAATCCAGAAAAGTCACTGGCTCATATAACTCACTTTCCTAACATAAATCTTCTGGGACTAATACTAGTAGCATTATCTTCATCAGATATTATAAGGTCTGATATAAAATAATCTTTCTTCAGTTTAATACCAATTTTATCTGCCTTCAGGACAAACTATTACATTAGACTTGTGGTTTGCACTGTAAATTATTTTTTTCTCTCTCTTTCTTGACCACCTATGGTCATTAAAACAAATCCCTTGAATCAAGACAAAATTCTAATGAAGTCATAAAATGGTGATAAGATTATAATTTGGTTCTTACTTTAAATATATTACCATAGTGCCAGTTTTATTTGGCAAAGTGGTAGAAATTACAAGCAGAAATTTTCTGAATTACAGAATTTTACCTGTTTAGCAACCAACTTGTAGTTCATACTTTTTAGATATACTTTCTTAAATGTATGGACTGAAAAACTGAGTAAGATGAATAATATTTTACATTTCTGTAAAAATGTAGGATTATCATGATGACTAATATCAGTGTGTTCATACATTGATGGCCTCATTGACTGTCCTGCTTGTCTTTATATTTAGCGGTTCCAAACTGATTTGCTCTTTGAAGCTATGTGTCTATTAATTGGGCTTTTCTGTTCCATAGTCTCCCTACTAGTAGTTAGCAGTGTGGAACTCTGAACGTGTAGAAACACCCCCTCACCAAGCTCTCATTTTGTTTTTGGTACACATTTTCTGTGAGCTAGGACTACTGGTAGTAAGTTTATTAGATCAATATCTAAAAAAGAATAGATAGATTCCAAAGAGAGCTAGAATGTTTCTAAATAGGAGCCCTTGATTCCATGATACATGATGCATTTTTGAAGAGAATTGCCCAGGTTGCTTTGTGTGAAAGGTGTGTGCCTCCCCAGTCTCTCCAGCATGCTAACTGAAACTCATAAAGGAAGTATGTCCTAGTAGAAACAGGACACATCTTGGAGGAAGACTGTTTTGGGAACTCATTGTTCCAAAGGGTGTGATCTTACGTATATCACTTTATCTCTCTGATAATTTTGAAATATCATCCTTCCAAAGTATATCACTTTATCTCTTTGAATCTGTTTCCTCCGCTATAAATAAAACTAAGACTTTTGTACAGTATAAATGTGGTCATGTATTTGAAACAACCAGCCCATTGCTTGCACTTAGCTACCATTAAATCAATATCGGTGTTATTTGTCATTATTTGCTGACTATGTGTATTATGAACAAGATAAGAAAGAGAAGTGCAGTGTCTGGCTGCTTTCCATCACTGACATCTAGACTGGCGTTTTGCTGTAGAAATAAACAACTTCACAGAACATCAACATCAGACAAGGTTACTCTGGTTGATGAAGACAAAAACAGCACTATCACATAACCATTTTTGAACACAGACAAAAACATACTTTTCTTAAAAATCAAAAAAATAACCAAACATCTCCCTGTCCTGGCTAATATGAAAGACTGCACACCTCCTCATCAATTACAGTTTAGTTTCATCCTAGTCTTGCCCCTTCTCAATAAAGCTTATTAAAATGCTCAGTCAAGATATTACTTTTGCTTCCTGATAGTAACCAATCCACAGCAAAGATCTGCTTCTCCAGAGACTCCCACAAATCACCTAATGTGAGCCCAAATCTTGTAAGTCTTCCTACTGTATCATCTTATGGATATACTCCATGGTTCCTCATGGTGTGTATTATTTCTCATTGCAATGAACAATACATCCAACCTGTTTAATTGCGGGTACATTCCTGGTAGTCTTTGGCTGGAGCAAATACCAGGGAACTTCCCAAAATGGAGCAACCCTTTTGTCGGAAACGAGGACAGATGATGTTAATATCCATGCTGTCTTAGTCACTGTGTGGGTCACAATCACTTCATTAAAGATAGTATATCTTTCCAGTTAAATGTCATAAACTTAGTTACCAGAGATTACAGTAAGGTAATACTAAGCTTATCATTTTCTCTAGCAAAAATATCAGATATAGAAATCCATTTCCACTCTTATATATGAATTAGAGATCAAAACAATTAATCAATTTCTTTTTATTTTTCACTAATGCAAGCAAGATATTAGCAAAATGGAAAAAATCACGAAGTTTGAACCTTTAATGTGAGAATTTTACAGTAAAAAAATAAAGTTCAGAAATAGGTTTAAAACAATACTAAAGCTATAATTTAAATTCTAACTTAAGAAAAGGATATACTTTAAGAGGAAAAGTATAAATAAGGTTAATTTTAATTTTAATGATAATTTAATATACTACAATCATCAATAAGTATGAAAAATTTAGAGCAGAACCACATAAATTATAAAATACAGGCTGCATTGGGGCAAACGCTTTAATCAGTGAAATAGTAATAATGCCTTACATCAACTGTGTACTGATTATCTGCTAGGAACTATTTCACATGCCTTACACGGAACATCTGAATTAATTTTCAAAACAACCGTTTGAGTTAGAAGTTATAATTATCTCCACTCTACTAGTAAGGAAACCAGAGCTTAAATAGGTTAATTAACTTGTTGAAGCTTATATAGTTTGATGGTAGAGTTAGAATTCACACCCATAAAATCTGATTCCAGTGCCACTTGCTTAATTAAGAATCACTTTTTAACTTCTCAAGGATTCAAATTTATTCTAGAAACATCGTATATTCCCACACACAGGTAACTCTGTATACAATAATAGGGATTTTAAAACTTTAGAGAACCAGCTCTTTTGATGCAACGTTAAACCCTCTCAAGAAGTCGGAAAGCGACTGCTCTGTGAGGCTGTACAACTTACAGGCTGGTATGCACTCTTCTGCCTCACTGGCTACAGCCTTATTAAATACATTTGCAATCAAGATAATTACAGATATTCCTCAACTTACGATGAGGTTATGTCCTGATAGAGCTATCGTAAATTGAAAATATCATTATGTCGAACCTACGCAACATGATAGTTTAGCCTAGAATATGGTAAATGTGCTCACAGCACCTACATTACCCTACAGTTGGGGGACATTACGTCACACAAAGCCTCTTTTATACAAAGGTGTTGAATATCTCATGTAACTTATTAAATACTGTACTAAAAGTGAAAAATAGAATGGTTGAATGAGCACTTGAGGTACAGTTGCTACTGAATACATTTGCTTTCACACCATCATAAAGTCAAAAAACTGTAAGTCAAACCATCTCAAGTTGGGGACCATCTGTATAGGTCATGCAGCACATGATCTTCAATGAAAATTTGACGTTAGGACACATGAGTGTGAGTTCTAATGCTACTAAAGTTAGTGAACAAGTCAAGTAATCCATACTTCTTCAGAGGTGAGTAAACTGGAAATTGAATTCCAAAAGAGTTAGCAAAATGTTCAAGCTCAAATTTGGATCTAGGAAGCAATGCACTGCCTAATAACCTGAGATTCTATTTTAAATAATTAGATGGCTATAGCAGAGAGTATTTTTAAAATATAGTAAGTTTTTAACCGGATTAGAAGTAAAAATGGAAACTAACTGGAGAGATATATAGTAATAATAAATACAAACTTAATTTAAGCATGCAAAATCAATATCCTGTTATGAAATAGGGTCATGTTCATTTTTGGGAATGACTGCTTGTTACCACAATATGCAGCAGGTATAACATCACAAATGCACCCTTCAAAAGAGGATGGAAATTTATTTCCCATTCAGTGATTACAACACAGTGAAGACCTTTTATGAAATGACTATTGTGCTACACACAATTGGTATATTAAAAATAAGTCAGCCAGAACACAGTTCACCATCTGTGAGTTACCATTCACAGAGAGTAGGGTAAAGATTTATGCATGACTTGTAGAATCTACCTTTTAACCCTATAGTTAGACCTCATGGTTTGATCACATCTAAGTGTCATTCAAAGTACATTGGTCATAGGCAACTATTATTATCTATGAACTTATGAAACCAGTAAAAGAGATATGATTAGGATTGCTTTGTTTCTCTGTGTAGAGCTAACAAGTTTAGTTTTGCAAAAGGTTTCAGCCAAAATTTCAGAAGCTCATATTATACTTTAAGAACAGCAAATTGCCTGAAGCTCACATTAGCAAATTCTCCATGATGAGTTTAAAAATGCTTCTGGATGCTACACCTTTTTACAGCTTTCCTAGATTTTTCACGGACCATAACTTTCGTCATATGTTGAACTAAGAATTTAAAAGAAACTATGTCTTGCTAGGTTTGCAAAGCTTTAAATAGGCTCAGTTTAATTTGATGAAGTAGGCAAAGGTAGTTACCATCAATGGATATTCTATGCTTCATTACATTATCCTCACTAGAAATAGGATTGTTTTATGGGGTATAACCTCTTCATTATAAGACCACAGACTACTCTGTCTGCTAAAGCTTAAGTGAGTCACTTGGATATGTTTTTATAGGTCCCTAAATGAAATAGTTTATGTTTTATTTCTTTTCATCTGAAAAAATATATATATATATAGGAAGTGCCTATGAATATGACTATACTGCATAAACAGTCCACTGGATACATGAGAGCCAAATTCAAAACTTACTACTATTGCCATAATAGTTGAAATATAATAAAATGTATTTATATAGAATTTTTATTCAGAATTAATTGGCTGGGCGTAGGCTACCATCAGAATATTTCAACACTTTAAAACGAAGACTGGAAAAGGGAAGGCCATATCTGGGGAGAGTTTTCATATCTCTTCTACAGAAAAAAACAAAATATTGTTTGTTTTAGCAATCCTGTAATACAGATAGGTGCAGCAAACTGGAATCACCAAGTCATTACGTCTTTACATTGAAGGTCCAGGTAGATCAGATCTTGTATGCAATTTTCCTTAGGAGTGCTTTCAAAGTCAAAGGTGGTGATGGGTAAGAGAATTCTGGCATCACTGAATATATATGTAGCAATTTTAGAGGTCATGTTTTATGAACACCATCCAATCAGAGACATCATTAATGCATGATTCCATCTAGATCACAATGACACACGGGTGAAAGAAGACAACAATCATTTGTGGGGAAAATGCTGCTCTCTCTCCAAATTTCTCACACTTCCTGCTCCTATTCATTTGGTACCACTTTGTGTTGCTCAGATGAAGGTAATGCTATTTGTGAGGCTACCTTACTCCCCTCCAATCTCAAAGTTTACATGCTGGAATTGTCTGCTTTTAAGATCACTCTGTGGGATTTGTTTAAAGGAAGAGAAAAGGTACACATTGCCTTTGTACCACTGAGATATTTACGTTTCAGAAAAATATCATAGAATAAAACTATAAGTTGATTACATAAATGATGAAACTGTAATTCGATTTCCTTTAAGTCATGCTGTGTCTTAATAGAACTGACTAAAATAATTTGATTTTTTAAAAGTGAATTTTTGTCCAACATAGCAGGAAAAAACAAACAAAAAATTATAAGAACAAATGAGTTCTGTGCTTGTGATATCTCATCCTGAGTCCCCAAGTGAATTTCAGAGTCTTGCAGCAGGAAGATGGGATTGATTACAAACTGGGCACAAATGCTGTATTTGCAAAATCATCCATTTCTTGTACAAAGAGCTGTCCCATTTCCTGTGAGACTTGGCTAAGTTACCAATTAGTTCTAGTTACCTACCAATCAGATAGCAATGAAAAGAACCTGGAATGAAAAAAAAAACTATAAAAACAATATGTGTGTCTATCTTAATATGCCAATCTTTGTATATGTTTAATTGAAAATATTTCTCTCTTTGCTGCACTAAATCCTGTATTTTTTAACTTTCAAACTGGAGAAACTGCTGAACAAATGGCCTTAATTAACTGAATTGCACTGTAGTGGAGCTGATGAGTACTTAGCACTTTTAAATTTTAAATTTCTCTCAGTATCTAATTTCATTCTCTGGGGAAAAGTGTTTATATTCTGACAGTTGCATTCTTAGAGTTACTATTGGTATTTCTGCAGTTATGCTTTGTAATCTGAGATTTTTTCTCAAAAACTTTTTAAATAGAAAAAAATTTTAAGCTAAAATATAATTTATTAGTTATACTTAGGACATGAGTCATTAATTGATGTATCTTTCTCATGTGCATGAAAGCAGGCTTTGCTGAAATAATTACATAAAGAGATATTCATGACAGCTACTAGGATATCACTGAAACAGATTGTTGACTAAAACTGTTTGTTCCAGTATTTCCTCTGTGTTTATTTTCTTTTGTAATACTCATATTATCAAAGAATGCAAGAAGAGTCCATATACCCATGTGTTAAACCAAAAATAAGCATAGCGTAACATGTTTTAGTCGTCTATCATTTACTCTTGCAGGTATGCAAAATTAAATAATATCACTATTTCCTTTGTTTATAATGTTATACAATTATGTGAACAACAGCACTAAAGACAAGACAAATGTATTACAGGTCCTCTTTCCTGTTAATTTTGAAAGGCTATATTATTCAAATAATCTATCATTTAGTTTAAAAACAAGTACTATAATCATTTTATGAGCATATGCTTGAATATTAACATTTAGTTCTGTTACACACCACGGTAATTTCTCCATCAGATGTTGGCTTAAACATCTTTTACATTAAAAAATAATAATAAGCCTGCCTCTTTAATGTTTCCTTTGGGAAATGAAATGACAGATGAAGAGGATGTGAGAACAATGACTATCATACATACTAATATGAGATTGTCCTTTTTATGGCCAATGAACTGAATGCTTTTGTCTGCTATCTTGCAATTATTAAAGTATTCTCCATATAATGCGATTTCTTTTTTTTTTTTTTTTTTTTTTTTTTTGAGACGGAGTCTTGCTCTGTAGCCCAGGCTGGAGTGCAGTGGCACGATCTCGGCTCACTGCAAGCTCCGCCTCCCGGGTTCACGCTATTCTCCTGTCTCAGCCTCCCGAGTAGCTGGGACTACAGGCACCCGCCACCCCGCCTGGCTAATTTTTTTGTGTGTTTTTTAGTAGAGACGGGGTTTCACTGTGGTCTTGATCTCCTGACCTCGTGATCCGCCTGCCTCGGCCTCCCAAAGTGCTGGGATTACAGGCGTGAGTCACCGCGCCCGGCCATAATGCGATTTCTTATGATGTGTATTATAATGTGCCTGTTCTATTAACTGATGAGAGCTAACTGTGGGTACAGTTTTCTTGTATAAGCACTTTACCAACATGTTTGCTTTCAGTTAAACTTTAATTGTTGTTGATATAGGGAGTCTGGTGTGAACAACTTCAGTCAAAGAAGTTTTGAGAAATAAATTTATTTAAATTTACCCAAGAATATGCTCTTTTCATGGTGATCAGTAACAGGGCAATTAAAGTATAAAATACAACAAATCATTGTGACCAATTCCTAGATTAGTGAGACAACCTAAATCCCCATTCACATTATAGAACAGATGCGAAACCAGGCTTTTCCTTTTAACTTTTTATTTTTCCATAAGTTATTGGGGGTACAGGTGGTATTTGGTTACAGAAGTTCTTTAGTGGTGATTTGGGAGATTTTGGCACACCCATCACCGGAGCAGTATACACTGCACCATATTTGTAGTCTTTTATCCCTCGTCGCCCTCCCATTCTTCCCCCCAAGTCCCCGAAGTCCATTGTATCATTCTTATGCCTTTGCATCCTCATAGCTTAGCTTCCACATATCTGTGAGAACATATGATGTTTGGTTTTTCCATACCTGAGTTACTTTATTTAGAATAATAGTCTCCAATCTCATCCAGGTCACTGCACATGCTGTTATTTTATTCCTTCTTATGGCTGCATAGTATTCTATCAGATACATAGATAGATAGATAGATAGATAGATAGATAGATAGATAGATAGATAGATACATACATACATACATACATACATACATAGATACATATACACAGATACATAGATATTATTTCATATATAATCATATATATGACATATAATCATATATGATCATATACAATATTATATGATTATATATGAAATAATATCTATGTATCTATCTATCTATATATATCACAGTTTATTTATCCACTCATTGATTAATGGGCATTTGGGCTGGTTCTGCGATTTTGCAATTGTGAATTGTGCTGCTGTAAATATGCATATGCAAGTGTCGTTTTCTAATCATGTCTTCTTTTCCTCTGGGTAGATACCCAGTAGTGGGATTGCTGGATCAAATTGTAGTTCTACTTTTAGTTCTTTAAGGAATCTCCATGTTGTTTCCCATAGTAGTTGTACTAGTTTACATTCCCACAAGCAGCGTAGAAGTGTTCCCTGTTCACTGCATCCACACCAATATCTACTGTTTTTTGATTTTTTGATTATGGCCAATCTTGCAGGACAGAGGTGGTATCGCATTGTGGTTTTGATTTGCATTTTTCTTATCATCAGCACTAATGATCAGGGAAATGCAAATCAGACCTTTCTAATGTTCATCTATCCATTTAACATCACTGCCAGGTAGGAAAGATACAACCAATGTCACTATCAATGCAGGAAATCAAGCACCTGAGAACAAATGTAGTTTGCAAAACTAGAGGCAGTTAGTATATGGCAGACCCTAGACCTCCTGTAACATTCTGTGAAACTTTGTTACGAGTAGAGAAAAACAAAGTTTAAGGTACAATGCTCAGATCAGGAAGAAACTGATATTTTGAATGTTTCCTTACTAGCCCTACATTGATTTACTCTAGTAACCCTGTGTTCACATTAAAATATTTAATTATTTCTTCAAGAATGGACTTATACAGCTTACTATTTATACAAGGGTGCCATATTCTGTAACAGAATGTCAAAAGGAGGTTTTCATGTGGTCATGGAAAGGGGATAAAGTCTCAAAAGTGAAATCCTTAGGTATGCCTGTATTCTAAAGAGCATTAAGGAACTATCAGACCCATCTCCACAAAACCTGCTAAGTTGGCAGAGCTGGCCCTGCTCCCAGCAGCAGACAACACTCCTCCAGTCTACATGAGCAGAGCTATGAGGAGAAAGGAAATTTGATGAGTTTTCAGGAATGTAACTTCTCACTGAGAGATTATTTGGGGATGGAGAGGGTTGCCTCTCCAAGAGGCCAAGCGAATGAAGAGGGCACACCAAGAGCATCATTTACTGGAAAGGGGGCTGCTGGAGAAAAGAGCACCAATATCTCACTTGCCTACTGGAAGTCTGCTTATGCAGTAGCCTTGCTAATTCTTTGTACTCTACCAAGCTAAGAAGAAATTAATTAGATTAAAATGGCAGGCTGAAGGGTAGCTTTGCATCAAAGCAGCCTGCATGATAATATTAGGTTGGCATAAAAGTAATTGTGGTTTTTACCATTAAGTGACACGGGAAGGGTGAGTGACCATTGGATGGGTAAAGTGAACACTGTTGACAATAACCAGGATTGAGCCATCTTTCTGGTATGCAAACTAATAGTACCTGCTACTAATCAGGTGACGGGCTGCCCAAATAGGTAGCCACTAGCTGAATGACAAGAAGCGGCAAAACAAGAAAATATCAAGCCAGAGAGGATCTTTGCTGTGAGCCATGTGTAAGTGAGAGAGGCAACATTTGAGGACACAGAGAGGAACTAATAGTGCTAATTTGCAGTGGGCACAGAGAGGAACTAATACACAGAGGGCACAGTGAGGAACTAATATGCAGGGGGCACAGAGAGGAACTAATATGCAGGGGGCACAGGGAAGAACTATGCAGAGGACACAGAGAGGAACTAATATGCAGGGGGCACAGAGAGGAACTAATATGCAGGGGGCACAGAGAGGAACTAATATGCAAGGGGCACAGGGAAGAACTATGCAGAGGAAACAGAGAGGAACTAACATGCAGAGGACAGAGAGAGGAACTAACGTGCAGAGGACAGAGAGAGAATTAATAGTGCTAATCGTGCAAATGGCTTTTGCCTCTTTTCTCTAATCCGTCATTTTTGCCCCAACAATGGAGGAATCAGGACCAGAGAAGAGGGGTAAGAAAAATAAAAAAGTGCAGCTCTTCTGCATTTCAGGTCTCTCAAACTGGGGCCTGGCTGACATCAGAGAGAGGGAATAATATGAGCTCTGATTTAGAAGGGACATTGATTAACTTAACCAAAATGAACTTCACCAGAAAACCAAAAGATCTCTGCCTCACATACATCAATGTGTGGGAAAGGGAGTTTCAACAGAATGTCTCTGCAAATATTGCCTGCAGAAATAAACGAGTTATGTCTGAGCCCCACCAAATTAATAAACTGGTTTCACAAGTAATCTTTGACCAGTTACTCAATATCACTGAGCTTCAAAACTGGGTTACCTCATTTAAAACACTGAGGTGCTAGTACCACACCTTTATACATTTATTATGTAATCTCTATTAACTGCATATCATATGGCTGATGTTCTTCAGACACAAGGCTGATATATATGATTAGAGACTGGCAGTGCTATTATATGGCACTGCAGAAAGTTAGAGCCCTTCATCAAGTAAAAACCTTTAAGAAGTCAAAGCAAGGTAAGGAATATCCCTCATTTTTTTTCTCAGGTACTATATGCCAGAAACTATATTATACACTTGGGAAAAAATATCCCAGTGCTTAAGGTGCTTACAATGGAGAGGTAAAAACATACACATAGATAATTATGTTTTAATTGTAATGAATGCAATGATGGAGTCATAGTTTCCATTTCATATATCATTAAAACTCTATAAAAGGGTCTCATTAAGTTTTAGTTTTATAGATGATAAAATTGGGTAACGGTACTAAGAAAAAGTTCTATCATGGTTTTGAATAAAGGTCTCCTTGGCTCCAAAGTCCAGGCTATTCTGATTACATCATTAATCATAATCTCAAGACAAAATAGTGTGTCACATATCCAATTTATAACCTCAAGTTGGGATAAGCCTGGAAATAACTTGTTTAAAAAGTGTATTTGTTTTCTTTAATAATGGGTTAAGAGAAGCTAAGGATATGTGAAGAGTAATTCCAACCTCCTTTTCATGATGAAATGATGAACACCCATGGTTTTTGTAGTGGACTCCTTTGTATAATACAATCGTCTCATTGTCATTCTTAATATGTTTTAGTTGGTTCTTAATCCCTACCCCTTAATTTCACATTTATTATCAAGAATACCCTGGTAACTGTCATTTGTTAAGGGCAGGGCAGTCTCTGGGACTGACAGGACTAGCAGGACTAGCAAGAAAGTGGCATTTTCTTTGAGTTGGATCCCTTCACATGACAATGATTTAAGCCTAGAGCTCTAGTGGCCATCTGGTGGCTATATTTTCAAACTTTAAGGAAATATGCCTGAGAATAAGTCATTGGAAAGAGAAAAAGATATGGTAAAGAGAAAGAAAGAGAATATATGAGATAATAAACTTCTACATGGAAGAGATTCAACCTCCAAATTATTAGAAATAAAATTTACAGCTCATATTCAGGATACAAGAAGTAAACTATTCATGTCCTTCGCCCACTTTTTGATGGGGTTGTTTGTTTTTTTCTTGTAAATTTGTTTGAGTTCATTGTAGATTCTGGATATTAGCCCTTTGTCAGATGAGTAGGTTGCGAAAACTTTCTCCCATGATGAACAGACACTTCTCAAAAGAAGACATTTATGCAGCCAAAAAACACATGAAAAAATGCTCATCATCACTGGCCATCAGAGAAATGCAAATCAAAACCACTATGAGATATCATCTCACACCAGTTAGAATGGCAATCATTAAAAAGTCAGGAAACAACAGGTGCTGGAGAGGATGTGGAGAAATAGGAACACTTTTACACTGTTGGTGGGACTGTAAACTAGTTCAACCATTGTGGAAGTCAGTGTGGCGATTCCTCAGGGATCTAGAACTAGAAATACCATTTGACCCAGCCATCCCATTACTGGGTATATACCCAAAGGATTATAAATCATGCTGCTATAAAGACACATGCACACGTATGTTTATTGCAGCATTATTCACAATAGCAAAGACTTGGAACCAACCCAAATGTCCAACAATGATAGACTGGATTAAGAAAATGTGGCACATATACACCATGGAATACTATGCAGCCATAAAAAATGATGAGTTCATGTCCTTTGTAGGGACATGGATGAAATTGGAAACCATCATTCTCAGTAAACTATCGCAAGAACAAAAAACCAAACACCGCATATTCTCACTCATAGGTGGGAATTGAACAATGAGATCACATGGACACAGGAAGGGGAATACCACACTCTGGGGACTGTTGTGGGGTGGGGGAGGGGTGAGGGATAGCATTGGGAGATATACCTAATGCTAGATGACGAGTTAGTGGGTGCAGCGCACCAGCATGGCACATGTATACATATGTAACTAACCTGCACAATGTGCACATGTACCCTAAAACTTAAAGTATAATAAAAAAAAAAAAGAAGTAAACTATTTTATACCTAATTTCCAAGATAAATTTTGTATGCATACATATACATGTGAATATATGTGTATATTCACACATATATACACATACAACTATTATGACCCATAGAAAAATGAATTGTCCAATCTAAGTCTTGGTTGGCCATTTAATGTTTTCTTTGATCATCAAGAGTTATTAATCATCAAAAGAAAACAAACAAAAAGCATTATTAATCAAATACATAATCTATTATTAAGTTATAGTAAAAAATGTGATATATGGCTGTAGAAAATTCAGATAAGGGCATAAGAATTTTTCATAAGTTAGTATGCTTTTGCGTAGGCTAGCATATTCTAGCAATTGGTACAGTCCTTACATATATTAGGTGCTGATAAATCCTTGCTCGATGCATTCCAAGCTGGAAAAGCTGAACAATTGAAAATAAATTATTACTAAACTTTTCTAGTTATAACTTCCATATTATATCACAGAGACAGTTAATTTATTCCTTTACTTCCATATCATTTGATATTTCAAATGTATGCCTCATGTATACAGTGAATCTAGGCCTGCCAATCCTAGCCAACAATCCTTAGCAATCCTTAGAATACTAAGCTAATTCAAATGTAATTCAATATACACTTACTAAACAGTGTACTAATCTTGTGCTGTCCTCAAGGGGCTCACAGTATAGTAGGGAACACAGGCATGCAAAGTGTAATGAAACTTCATAGTGAAAACTATAGCACTGCAAGCATAGGCAAAATATGATGGTAGCATTGAGTGACTCATTCCCTTTGGAGGCCTTTAGAAAGACTTCATGGTGGCATTGATTCAGGAACTAAGGTTTGAAAGATAAAGAACAATTTACCACATGACTGTCTTACTTCAGTCAGGGAAGTTTTTTTTTTTTTTTTATTTGAGATGGAGTTGCTCTCTGTCACCCAGGCTGGAGTGCAGTGGCACGATGTCAGCTCACTGCAACCTCCGCTCCTGGGTTCAAGCAGCTCTCCTGCCTCAGCCTCCCAAATAGCTGGGATTACAGGCATGTGCCACCATGCCTGGCTAATTTTTTGTACTTTTAGTAGAGACAGGGTTTCACCATGCTGGCCAGGCTGGTCTCAAACTCCTGACCTGGTGATCCGCCCGCCTTGGCCTCCTAAAAATGCTGGGATTACAGGCGTGAGCCACTGCGCCCAGCCCAGTCAGGGAAGTTTCTGTACCTCGCCTAGGTTTATCAGAAATCCTATTGAGAACCCCATTTTTGGATCCAACCTCAAAATTGAAACTTATTAACACAATATACTGTCATTAACTTAAACTCTCCTTCAGAATATAGTTTTCTATTTGAGGTAAAATTAGCCCAGATGGAGGAACTTACTGCACTTAATAGAGCTCGTCAGCAGTCTAAGACCAGAAAATAAATCTCTATGCAGACACTAGGCATGCTTTTGGAGTAGTACATGAATTTGGGATGCTTTGGAAACAAAGTGATTCTCTCACTTCTGCTGAAATCCCCATTCAAAAGGTGACAAGTTATCTTTACATGCACTCCTACCTCCTACAGATGAGAAGCCCATGCAAAAATTGATGACATGGAAGCTAAAGAATATGCTCCACCAGATCGTTATGCAAAACAGCTTAGCCAACCTCATAAATCTCAACTAAATTCTCAAAGAATAAATCTCTGAAGAAATAAAACATGCTATTATAAAATATCAGAGTGTAGTCCCAGATTCTGAAAAGGATGAATGGAAATTATATGGCTGTGTCCTTCATTCAGCTCAACTCTAGTACTCCATAGACAGAGCCTGGCTGGCACCAGATGATTTCAAATGGGTATTATCAAAATTTCTCAATGAAACTACCCATCATAGTACACACTAAAATTGGTTACTATTTTTAAATCAACTTTAAAAAGACATGTGAGGTAATTTTCCAATAATGTGTCTCCTATTAGCATAGCTCTGCAAAAAACCTATAATAGGAAGACTTGACAATGGATGGTATTTTTTATGTAACACTTGGCTAGGTTACCTTTCTCAGGTAGTCAATCAAATTCTAACCTAGGTATTTCTGCAGAGGTATTTGGCAGATGTGATTAAAAGCCATAATCAGTTGACTGTACCAAATTATCTCAGTGGGTCTGATTCAAGTATTTGAATAGCTTTTTAAGAGCAGAAAGAAGACAAAATTCTACCTATGAACAGCAGCTTCAGCCTGTGCTTTAGAGTCCAAGCCTTCCGTTTTTGACAGCCTGCCCTATAGATTTCAGATTGCCTCACCAGAATCCACAATTGAGTAAGCCAATTCCTTTCAGCAAATCTCTTAATATATATCATATACAGGCCTATTTCTCTGGTTGAGCTATGATTGATACAGTGAGAAACCAAAGCCTGCTGGGGCACTTTGAACACCTTCAGATGGATTTTATCCAGCTTCTATTCTCCATGAGGTTTTACTTATTGTATGTCTATTTTTAAGATGAGTTGAAGCATTTCTTTACTGAAAGGCTGTAGCCTTTACAGTTACCAAAATGCTGCTTAATTTTGTGTTTCCAAGCTAGAATATTTCAACTTTCATATCAAGTGACCAAGACACGCACCAAGGAAGTCGCCTTAAAAAAATCTATGAGACTCTGTAAGACGTTACTCAAAATGACATTTACTTATCACCCATAATCTTCTGTAAAGTTTGTAATGAAGACAATATCTTTAGCTTAAAATTTACAAAACTTTCAAAGATGCTCCCTTAGCCAAAGATACTCTCACTAGTCTTTAGGACCATATAATCCACCCTCTAGGGAACACATTAATTATCCACCTTTGATCTTGTAAGTAAAATACCCATGCTTTGGGATTTTATCTGGTAATAGGCATTGGCCTGCTACACGCAGACATGTCAAAATACTGCAACAAACTCATGTATGATATCCTTAAATCTGGATATAATATTCTAAAGGAAGGCAACTATTTAAGGCTGCCATCCCATAGAATCTTCCTAAACAGATTCTTGCTACTGCAAGAAAATCAACAATCCATTTTATTTTTTATCCAGGAGGAAGCTCCTACTAGGCAGTAAGAGCCAATTGTGCATATATATATCTTATTAACTAGGAGTTCCGTGACATCATGTTGATAGTCTGAAATCAATCACTTTAGAAGTATTTACATTACAGAAATCAGTATATACTATAAATCAGAGTCTCCCATTACTGCTCCCAGCTATGGAATAGGAATACCAGGGTAAGAGAGCTCATTTTATTAAATCTCATCCAATTCAAGGTGTGATATATTCAGTTAATAAGGAATCTAAACTCATAAAAGAAAATGTTACCCTATTTCTGAAAGTTTCTACTGGTTTATAGCAGTGTGATTTTTAAATAAGTTTTGAAACTATACCACGGTTTCTTTTAGCTAAAGGAAGAATTTATCAAGTTCGATTCTACAGTTATGGAGAGTTAATAAAATAAAGTTCATTTCAAAGCTCAGGTTTTGTTTCATTTATAGGATATGACAACTCAAGGTCAAAACAGTATGCCATAATATTAATAGAATTATTGAATAATTCCAAGAAAATGTGAATGGCATTTTAGTAACTACATCCAGCAACAATATACCAATCATTATTATGAATTATTTATCAGTTTTATGAAACTAACCATTCTCCTTCCTACACTGTTAATCAGATGAAAGGACATTATTGTGACCTTGGATAGTTGTGGCAGAATTTGTCCCTTTTAGAAAGAGTAAAATGAAACTAGCTGGAGCTGATTACAATTAATCTATATTGAAATTTTCATTTGAATGGATGTTGTGATGTATACAATTTCACTTTTATAACCTCATGCTGTGCTGTAGAAGAATTTTTCCATGAGATATGTTCAACAACAGAATATTATCAGGGATATGAATGCCTGGAAGGTAGACAGCGATTTATAATCACAGAATATGAATAAAGCATCTACCAGAAAACAAAATACAAAGATGAAGCTTCCTAAGAAGTTTGGACTCAAAAGACCCAGGAGTTCTCCCTGGGCTTCTCATGTGAGAACTTAGAATCATTGTAGGATGGCAAAGATAAGAGAGTAGCTGTTGGTAGGATTTACTGGCTTCAGTTGGTTCAGTGGACAATGGCTAGCATTTCTACAGAGAGAACATGAATCTATAGTTTATGGAGAAATATTGGTATCAATCACATAGAAATCTGCAACAGAATATTAAAAGCAGTGCACATTAGCATAACAAATATACTATCAATTTTTCTATTTTTTCCTTAAATCATTCTTTCACACTAGTTATATATGTGCTTTAACATAATAAAACTTGAATGTGTTCTAGGTATTCATGTGTTGACCTAGCCGATTGTGTTGACACCTGTACTTTGTGAAGCCTGGAGAAAGCTATATTAAGGAATTACTCACATATAATCTATTAGCTTTGGAAATGGGAACAAAATAATATATATACTTAAACAGCTGCCCTAGATTTAAAACCAATTACTATTTACTACTTACATTGTGAAATAAACAGTGTAAATATTCTGCTTCCAAATAATTCCAAAGTGATATAATTTATATCAGATATTATCTACAAACTTTAAAACAAGGAGCGGACAACATGTTGTAATAATGGAGTTATTTCCTTGTTCTATAACATAATACAGGCACAAAAATAGTAACTGAAAATGTTTGTGGAGTTCACCTAGTTCAGATAGCTTTTCTTAACAATGACTGAAGTGATCTTTAAGCCTGAGAGTAATTACTTGAGCCCACAGTACTCAAACAATGTTTCCGCTTTTTAGTTTCTCTGTCTCCCAATACAATTGGCCTCAACACAAAAAAAGATACTCTACAGAAAAATAGGACAGAACTATAACAAGGTCAAGGTTGTGGTCACATATTTGGCATGTGGCATTTAGTGGATTTACTCCCACCTCAAATATTTTCAGTAAAGGGAAATGGAATCCAACGAATAAAAAATAAATTATCTGATCTATATTATAATTTTCAAATGTCACAACAAACAGTAGTTTGACTCAAAATAATTCTATTTAATTGAGGGGAGTGTCACTGATATGATAAAAAGAAAGTATAAAAAGCTTGGTTAAAATTAGTAATGTTTTTGGAAGATGAAGTTTGTTTATAGATATTTGTAATATCCTGAAATAATCTATCAGATTTTCACATTTTAAAAATTATATAGTATTCTATTTCACAGAGGATAAACTTTTTGCTAAAAGTTTGCAATCTAGGGTCTTAAAAAAATTGAAAGCCACTGTAACAGTATTCTACTGTTGCTGTAACAAATTACCAAAAATTTAGCCTCTTAAAACAAATGATCATCTCATAGATTTGGTGGGTCAGAAGTACAGAGGCCTCTGCTAGGTGCTCTGCCTAGAGCATCGCAAGGCTGAACTCAGTGTCGGCAGGGCTGTGTTCCTCTCTGGAGAACCTAGGGGAGGATTTCTTTCTTGTTCATTCAGATTGTTGGCAGAAGGAAGCTCCTTGTGATTGTAGGACTGTGGTCACCGTTTTCTTGCTGGCTGTCACCTAAGGGCCATTCTCCACTTCTAGAGGTCATCCGCATTCCTGTCCCAAGCTCCTTCCTTTATCTTCAAAGCCAGCAATGGCAAATTGAGTCTCTCTTATTCTTTGAGGCCCTGCTGCTATTTCTTCCATTACATCTTTCTGACATCCATTGATATGGTTAGGATTTTTGTCCACACCCAAACCTCATCTTGAATTGTAATCCCTACGTGTTTAGGGAGAGACAAAGTGTAAGTAATTGAATCATGGGGGCATTTTCCCCCATGCTATTCTCGTGATAGTGAGTGAGTTCTCACCAGATCTGAAGGTTTTATAAGGGGATCTTCCCCCTTCACTCAGCACTTCTCCTTCCTGCGGCCTTATGAAGAAGGTGCCTTGCTTCTGTCTCACCTTCCACCATGATCATAAGTTCCCTGAGTCCTTCCCAGCTATGCAAAACTGTGAGTCAATTAAACCAATTAAACCTTGTTCCTTTCTAAATTATCCAGTCTTGGGTATGTCTTTATAAGAAGTGTGAGAACAGACTAATACACCCATATTTTTGATACTCTGAAAGCATACTGCTGCTTTCTTCTTCTATTTTACAAGCCCGTATGATTACACTGGGCCCACCAGATAATCCAGGATAATCATTCTAAGATATCACCATAATTTCTTAAAATCCCTTTGCCATGTAATGTATCATACACAGAAATAACACCAGAGGATAAAGAATATGGAAGCCAAAATCCTGCCTACCACATTTAGTTCACAAACAATGAAATAACATACTAAATGCAAAGAAACAAAATGCTAAACAGTTTTTGGTGATGAAAAACAAGAAGCTCTTTTTTTTTGTTTTGTTTTGTTTTGGTTTTGGACATGGTGTCTCACTCTGTTGCCCAGGCTGGAGTACAGTGGCATGATCTCAGCTCACTGCAACCTCCGCCTCCTGGGTTCAAGCAATTATCCCTGCCTCAGCCTCCCAAGTAGCTGTGACTACAGGCATCTATCACCACACCCAGGTAATTTTTGTATATTTAGTAGAGACGGAGTTTCACCATGCTGGCCAGGCTGGTCTCGAACTCCTGACCTCAGGTGATCTGTCCACCTCAGCCTCCCAAAGTGCTGGGATTACAGGTGTGAGCCACCCACTGCGCCCAGCCAAGAAGATCTTTACCAAAAGAAATGTGTTCTGAAATATAAGTTTTGGTGTTTAAGAAAACAATATGAATTTCCAACAAAATATAATAAACTAATCATATAAAATATATCTTATAAAAAATTTAACTCTTTTGGGTAAAAATAGTCATGATACACTCAATGTACTATGTACAGTAGTTGCCTTCTAAAGGAGTAAAACATCTAAACAAATCCCTAGTAAATGGAAAATTTACTATTTTTTCAATCATGTTTGGAAGTGACTCTGAGTTAATTTTTCATATATTTTTTCCATTTAACAGAATATTAGATAGAGATGATTGACAAGCTGTTTTTTTTTTTTCTGTTTCTTTGTATCTTTGAATCTTTAAAGCAAACCACTAATGTCTTGGTTTTAGAGAAAATTAAGCAGGTGGAGGTTTTAGCCCATATTAAGGAATCATCAATTTTGCTGACATAATAGGCTTGCTTATCCCATCTAGCAATAACTCCAAGGTATTAATTCTCTGTGGATTTTACAGTTCAGAAACTACACATCTATTGACCACATTATGGAAAATAAATTAAGCAGTTTCTGTCAAGGCTCAGAAGGTGAATAATGCAATTCTCCTGCTAAAACTCATGCACCTAAGAACCAAATACTGTCACAATGGACTAGAAAAAAATACATTTTTAATGACTTCTCCTAAATAAATGTCCATGAAACACTGACCTTGCAGATATTCCTGTGTATTTCATCAAGATGTTTCCTATTCATCTTTTGTATGTATTTCTGAGTTTTTTTAATC
This sequence comes from Gorilla gorilla gorilla, assembly GCF_029281585.2. Lineage (NCBI taxonomy): Eukaryota > Metazoa > Chordata > Mammalia > Primates > Hominidae > Gorilla > Gorilla gorilla. Next base: position 107,097,227 of record NC_073238.2, on the reverse strand, counting down.
AAATTAATTTTCTAAGAAACTAATCAGCCTTGACTTGAAAGATGGTTTTAGTGATTCTAACAGAGAAGGAGTGATCTAAGGAGAGTATTTACTAAAGTGGTCTTAAAAGCAAACCTGCCTATAAACACTAATGACATGAATCATATATAAGCAACATACTGCACAGGTTTATTAACTATTTGTTGACTTTCCTTAATAGAATTGTAGAGTTAACATTTAAAAGTAGATAGTAAATTCTTGTTGGCCTTTGGTAGAGGACTTATTTCGGTATCTTGAAAAAAATACACTATAAAAATTAATTCCAGTTACTATATGTAATACAACACAGGCAAAGATAAGGAAAGGAAATGTTAATGGTGTGTGATTAGGCAGTAACCTGCAAGCATTTTTATGATACGAAGATCTGAGATTTGGTGCCATTACCACTTATTCATTTATATTGACATTCATCAAGCAATAGTTCAAGCCTCATAAAGCAGTTTTCCTACAATAGCTTGTAATATTCATCTCCACTGTATCATTCATTCAGGCTTTGCTTATTGAGTGCATACTGTTCAATTTACTATATTTAATACCAAAGAGAAAACAACAACTAAAACATTAAAAACAGCTCTAGGCTGAAGGTGGTGGCTCAGATCTGTAATCTCACACTTTGGGAGGCCCCGGTGGGAGGATCACTTGAGGCCAGGAGTTCAAGACCAGCCTGGCCAACATGGCAAAACCCCATTTCTACAAAAAAAATTAGCCAGGCATGGTAGCACACACCTGTAATCCCAGCTACTCAGGAGGAAGATGCATGAGAATTGTTTGAAACTGGAAGGCAGAGGGTGCAGTGAACTGAAATCACACCACTGCACTCCAGCCTGGGTGAAAGAGAAAGACTCCGTCTCAAAAACACACAACACACACAAAAAGAAACTAAATACAGCTCTAAAGGTGCATTGAGGATATATTCACAGCTGATGTTTAACTGTCATATCTTTTTTACTAATTGAAATCTTTGTGAGAATAGAAATTGCATCTTATATGTTATTGTGAATGAATTTCTTTTGTGAATGAATACATCCAAACATTACCTTGACAAATACCAGTAAGACAGTATACAGCTGGAGAGAAAATGCAATAGACTCATGCTTGACTGCACCACTTCACAGTTTTTCCTCTCATACTTAAAAAATGGTAACAGAAAGCCAATAACTACCCTTCTCCCTAGAAAACCAAAAGGAATTCTTCCTACAAAAATGCATATGCCTGGCTTCAGTTAACTTAATTAGTCATATACCAGGCCTTCGAAGGAATATAAAGTTAATACAATCTTTTACAGCAGTTTGAGTTGTATTTTGCACGTGTACTATTCAATTACTATCACAAATTTCATAATTCAGATCAAAATTTCAAAATAGCATTTCCACATTTTAACTTTCAGGTTTTTTTTTTTTTTTAGACAGTCTCGCTCTGTCACCCAGGCTGGAATGTAGTGGTGCGATCTTGCCTCACTGCAACCTCCAAATCCCAGGTTCAAGAGATTCTCCTGCCTCAGCCTCCTAAGTAGCTGGGATTACAGGTGCCTGCCACAATGCCAGGCTAATTTTTGTATTTTTAGTAGAGACGGGGTTTCACCTTGTCAGCCAGGCTGGTCTTAAACTCCTGACCTCAAGTGATCCGTCCACCTCAGCCTCCCAAAGTGCTGGGATTATAGGCGTGAGCCACCGTGCCCAGCCCTATTTAATCTTTAGAGTTGTATTTCTGAGGCTAGGAGTATAGCCTCCAGTTTATTGGTGATAATAAAAGGTTTTAGGGCTGGGCGTAGTGGCTCACACCTGTAATTCCAGCACTTTGGGAGGCCGAGGCGGGCGGATCACTTGAGGTCAGGAGTTCAAGACCAGACTGGCCTACATGGTGAAACCCCGTCTCTACCAAAAATACAAAAATTAGCCGGGCATGGTTGAGGGCACTTGTAATCCCAGCTACTCAGGAGGCTGAGGCAGAAGAACCGCTTCAATCCGGGAGGAAGAGGTTGCAGTGAGCCGAGATCATGCCACTGCACTCCAGGCTGGGTGACAGAGTGAAACTCTGCCTCACTGCCTGCCCCCGCCACACACACAGACACAAAAGTCTGTACTTTAGTAATATGAAGGGTTTACTGTTGACCATTCCCACAAGTGTAACTGATCAATTTCAGAAGAAGGACTATCTTGGAACTCCACCCACCTGCACCATCCTCATTTCCAGTACTGAGGAAAACTCAGCAGCTTCCAATTTTTTATATTTCATTCCAGGTCACTAACACTCAAGGGAAATTGTGTTTTTCACAAAATTGCCTTACAAGCGAGGGAGGGAATGGGAAAATATGTTTTGAAATCTTTTACTCCTTCATGTTAAATCATTCTATTTACACAGTTAGATAAAGATATAAATTTAGAGTTTTTAGATCTTTGGGGATGAAGGTAAAAATGGTAAAATTATTTTCAGCAGATAAAAATGGCACTATCACTAACTTTGTCATATATTGGGTACAAAATATCTCTTACCAATCTCACCCTTACATCACTAATATGAAACAGGTAAAAAATGGCAAAAGTTTGGACAGACAAAAGCTAAAATAACAAAATGCTTTTGTTGTTGAAGATATTGGTAAGCAAATCCGTTACAAAGAAAATTCTTCATAGAGGAGTTTTATGGCAACAGGCTTTTCTGTGTAAATGATCTAAGATCTTCTAGAATATCACTCTAAAGGAAAGCATCATGCTTATTAAAATTAAATATTGTTTGCATGTAATATTAAGATCATTTACAAACATGGAACATAAAATAAATGAAGTCTCATAGCTATGAAAATGCCACTCCCTGTTTTAAAAGCAGATAGCTTAGTATAACCGGCTATCTGCCTGAGGATTTTTTTATTAATGTGATTTTCCCATTTTCCATTTTGAATTTAGTTGTTTCTTGGTGTGCCTTACTAGTGCGGACTTTGACGTGTGGTAACAAATTGAATAGATTGTTAATATAACTGTCCTGTCTGAAATAGGTATAAAATAAGAATTCAGTCTAGAGAAATTCAAACTATGCTTTGAAGAAAAATAAACCTAGGTAACAATAATGCTGAAAGTACACCAAGTAAACTGCAAATTAAATATTTTTGCAATGGGTCAATTCCAAAATCCCCTATCTTACTTTTCAAATAAGAAAATTGTATTCATATCTATGATATGTGCACTAGTCTTGAAGTGTTAATGCCAATGTCTGAATAACACTATCAGAGTTTCAATCAAAAAAATGAAATTTGTATTGATGTTGAAGTGACATTTTTTCTTAAGTGTAGTGATGAAGTTACAGGCATATGAAGGAAAGTGATCCTCTATCTTTTTCTCTGACAAATATTTAATGGAACAGCAGTAGCTGTAAATGCTGGTGGCCTTAGCTTTAAATTGAAATGTCAGATATAGCACCCAAATCTGAGAATATCTGTTCAGATAATACATGTTTAAAAACAAAGAAATCTGAATTACCCTTAAAAAAAGATGTTTTAACATCTACTAGTGCACTCAAGATGTAAAGAATTTCAGAAAAATAAACTTCTTAATCATGCAATAATGCTAAGGTTACTGTAGCTTGCCATTAGCTGTGTTTGCCTGTATCAAAGTTATGTATGAGGGATTCATTCCTCCTAGTATTGAGTTGCTAGGCAAGTGGAATACAAAAATATTTTTAAATTGGAATATCTCTCAGATCACAGTGGGGAGAATAAATGAGAGAACCAGGCAAGACCAGAATTAGAATACAGAGAATTTTGCTGCTACAAATGTTATTTTTAATGAATAATCTCAAAGCTTTACTTGTTCTCTTCTGTAATATCTACAATCATGTGCCAAATACAATGTTTTGGTCAACAACAGACCACCTATATGACACTGGCCACATAAAATCATAATACAGCTAAAAATTCCTATCACCTAGTGATGTCATGACCATTGTGACATCATAGCAAGACGCATTACTCATGTGTTTGTGGTGATGCTGGTGTAGACAAACCTACTGCTCTGCCACTTGTATAGAACTATAGCACATACAATGATGTGCAGTGCATTATACTTGATAAGTGACTATGTTACTGGCTTAAATGTTTGTTATACTGTGCTTCTTATGGTTATTTTTGAGTGCATGCTTTTCTTTTTCTTTTTTTTTTTAAGATAACTATAAAACAGACTCAGGCAAGTCCTTCAAGAAGTATTCCAAAAGAAGGCATTGTTACCGTAGGTAATGATAGATCCATGCACGCAATTGCCCCTGAAGACCCCACAGTAGGACAAGATGTGAAGGTGGAAGAAAGCGGTATTGATGATCCTGACCCTGTGTAGACCTAGGCTAATGTGTTCGTCTTAGATTTTAACAAAAAATTTACAAAGTAAAAAAAAAAAAGAAAAAATTTAAAAATAGTAAAAAGCTTGTAGAATAAGGATATAAAGACAGAAAATCTTTTTATACAGCTATGCAATGTGTTTGTGTTTTCAGCCAAGTGTTATTACAAGAGTCAAAAAGTTTTAAAAATTAAAAGTTTAGAAAGTAAAAATGGTAGAGTAAACTAAGGGTAATTTATCATTGAAGAAAGAAAGATATTTTAAAAGTCTAGAGTAGTGTCTTAGGCCTTCCCATCCACTCACCACTCACTCATTAACCTGCCCAGAGCAACTGTCAGTCTTGCAAGCTCCATTCATGGTAAATGCCCTATATACCCGTAACACCTTTTATCTACTATATTTTACTGTACCTTTTCTATGTTTAACTATGTTTAGATACACAAATACTTACCATTTCATTATAATTGCCTACATAATTTAGTACAATAATGTACTATGCAGGTTTGTAGCATAGGAGCAACAGGCTATATCACACAGCCTGGGTATGTAGTGCCCTACACCATCAAGGTCCGTGTCAGTATACTCTACGCTGTTCACACAGTGACAAAACTGCCTAACAATGCATTTCTCAGAAGGTAGCCCCATCATTAAGTTATATGTAACTGTATTTATGTATTTTGCTTACAGAATATAATTTGTGTCATTATTCACATGGGGATATACTCCCTATGACAGAGGAAAAGAGTTTAAGGAAATCTCTTTGAACTGTGTACAAAAGAGTTTACAAACTTGCAAACCACCAATTTCTTATTCCTTATTCTCATGGAGCTGATTGGTAAAAACAAAGGGAAACATTGACTCATAGCAAGTCTCTTACAAACCTATTTAAGATCAATGCTAAATCCTTTATTGGAAAGGTGGAAAACATAAAAATGCCTTTTATTCATTTATTTATTTTATTTTATTATTTATTAGTTTTGTTTGAGACGGAGTCTCTCACTCTGTCGCCCAGACTGGAGTGCAGTGGCGCGATCTAGGCTCACTGCAAGCTCCGCCTCCTGGGTTCACACCATTCTCCTGCCTCAGCCTCCCGAGTAGCTGGGACTACAGGTGCTTGCCACCACGCCCGGCTAATTTTTTGTATTTTTAGTGGAGACGGGGTTTCACCATGTTAGCCAGGATGGTCTCGATCTCCTGACCTCGTGATCCACCTGCCTTGGCCTCCCAAAGTGCTGGGATTACAGGCGTAAACCGCCGTGCCTGGCCAAAAATGCCTTTTAAAGTTGAATGGTAAATCTCAAAAGTACAAATATGTCATAATCTCAAGATGTGAACTTAGTGTCTTCTATGACTTATGAAAATTAGGAAACTATTATTTTAAAACAAACTTCACACCTTATGATAGCTGGAAATAATTCAATTGCCATTGTGTATTTCTAGCCTTTCTTCAGAAAATATTGGGTACTTAACTTTATATCACGTATAGTGTTCCTCACTGGAGAGCAAAAGATAAATTAGTATATATTCAGATAAACCCTGTAGGGTATCTTTGCAGACTATTACCCATGCATTCCTCTGAATTCCACAGTATTCATAATTTCTGACATACAGTGTAGCTAGATTTTTCTCTTTTAGGCTTGATTTTCAATTTACCAATTTATATGCTTAATAAAATTCTTCTCAGCTCTTTTAAAAAATATATATATCTTCGATTTCTCTCCTAGTCATGAGCATGTTTTCCTCTACTCTCTCAAACATGTGAGGAATAATTATAATCACTGTTTTGGCATTCTTGTCTTAGTTCAATCATCTTTTTCAGCTCTACATCTGTTTATATCCAACTATCATCTATCTCTTGAATATACATAATATTTTTCTGTTTCTTTGCTTTTCTGTATTTATAATTGTATGCTGGACATTGTTCATTGCTGGATTTTTATGCCCTCTTTGATGTTAACCTTTGTTCTGGCATTCAGTTAAGTTACCCAAAATCAAGTGATGTTTCAAGGCTTGCACTTAAGTTTTATTAAAGCAGGTACAAATAGCTTTTGTCTAGGGTATGGGTCCCTAAAACCCCCAGGCCCTGGACTGGTACCAGGCTGCATAGCAGGAGGTGAGCAGCAGACAAGCAAGCATTATCCACTGAGCTCCCCACCTCATGTTAGATCAGCAGCAGCATTTGATTCTCATAGGAGAGAGAACTCTATTGTGAACTGTACATGCGAGGGATCTAGGTTGTGTACTCCTTATGAGAATCTAATCTAACTAATGCCTGATGATCTGAGGTGGAACAGTTTCATCCTGAAACCATCCCTCCCTCTACCCTCCGTCCTGCGGAAAAATTGTCTTCCACAAAACCGGTCCCTGGTGCCAAAAATGTTGGGGACCTCTGGTCTAGGGCCAAATTCTTAAGATGATAACCTTCTGACAATTCTATCCAGTAGCCCAGTAACACATGTATTACAAGATTTTTACTCTAGCTGGTGGAAACAACAACTATTCCTAGCCCTGTGGAAACTGTTTTATTACTTTTAAGTGTCCCCCCAACACCCAGCCCCACTTTTGGTAGTTACCTCTCATGCTTTTGCAAATCATTATTGACCCTAAGGCTTAAGGGGATTCTCTCTTCAGATTTCCTTCTGACTGTGAAACTCCTGCCTCTGTGGTAGTCTGCTCCACAAATGCTGGCCATTTTGGCCTCTGTAAACTCTAGTCTCTTCTTCCTCAACTCTGCAAGACTGTCAGGCTCTGATGAGGTTTCCCGTCCTGTGCAATAGCCTGAAAACTCCAGGCAGTGAGCCAAGGCCCCTATTAATCTCTTTTGGACAGAAGTGGAAGCACAAGCCATATGTTAAATAACCTGCATTAAAGTAATATTCACCAAAGAACTAAGGAGATATTCTTTACCCCTAACAACACAGAGATTTGTTTTTAACCTGAAGAGAAGTGTAAAATTGGGCAAACGGATTTTCAAGCCTGAGGAAAATGTTTCCTATGTTTTCAAGACCTTCTAAGACTTGCACTTGGGTTCCTGGCAATGGGAGAAATCAAAGGGCCATCAAAACCTATGCCTCTGCTGAGGTGAATTATGTACTGAAATTTTCAAAGGCAGGGGAGGAATTTTTAGTGACAGTGGTCACAAAAGAAGGATATATAACCCTCACTTATAACTGAGACAGGTAACTGGAATTTTCTTCAATTTCTTTCTTCATAGAACAAAATCTTGCCATAGTTTTTCAAACATGTTCGCCTCCCTTGTTGGAGACTGAAAAGAGCTAGTAATAGTCTCTTTGTTGTCATATCTTAATAAGACCAAAGGATCTTTTAACCCTTTATCAAAAGTTTCACTTATAATGTTTCCATAAATTTGACTTCTAACTTCCTTCAGTATAATAACAATACCCACTGTGTACCAGCTTCTTTATCCATGGACTTGGACGCAGTTTGAAAAGAAGCAATTCTTACAGTCAAATAAAAAAGGAAAACACTGCAAAATGGATGCACAAACTCACAAACATATCTGAAAGAACAACTTGAAGTTATAAAACATGGAAAACTTTCACTGGGTAAATGAGAGGATGAAGTAGTAAGATATTGTTTAATTATCTATATGACTTTTACCCAAGCTAAAAAGTTAATAGTAGTAATAATAGTTATTCTTATTTTTGATCCTAGTATCATGGTTGATATGAATCTGCATCTACAAGATTTTTTTAAATGTGCCTAAGAGCTATAGAAAAAAATCAAAAATTGAATTTAAACCTGGGTGTCTTACATTTATGTTACAAAAGCTCGTTAGCTGTAGGTCATTAGCTTCTTATGCTATCATCCAGTCAGGTGAAGAAACACCAAGCAGAACACTGAGAAGTAAGACTTTTCTTACCAGCTATGAGTCATTACACATAATTGTATAATCTGTTGAGGTTTTCTTGAGCCAGATATTTGGCTTCTGTTTATTGATAAATTGTCAGCACCCTCTTTCTTCTCAGGCAGTCTTTCCACTCCTAAAAGGCAAGAATCTTATCCTCCTCTTTAGCTGCCTGCATCTCAGTACTCAAGTGCTCTGTGATGGTTGATCCTCCAAACCCACCCACTAAGTCCCATTTTCCACTCCTCCTCAGACATTGATGTACTAGTAGACAGGTGTTTGGGAACAGAAAAACCTTTCTTACCTGCTCAACTCATGCTCTCTCATAAGCCTGCTAGTTTTGATCACCCACAGGCTGGCTATCGGTCAAAATCTAGATCCATATATCTTAAAGCAACTTAAAGACTTTAGAATTTAACTACCTTTTTAACTTTCCAGAATAGGAGGCCAAGTCAGAGACAAGCTAAATGACCGGTTCCAGGTAAGACAGCAATAGAATTGATCAGATAGAAGTCAAAGTTAGGTCTTCTGATTCCAACTCTAATTCATAGGTCCCCCCAACCCGACCCACAAGATGTTTCAAGCTGTGGCATGTAGACTTCATGTGACCAAAGGTTTTCTTTAGCATCCATTGTTTTTTTTTCCTTTATTTGAATTAGCAACCATTATTTTTAAAAATTAAGAATATTTCCATAAAAATGGAGATATTGTTTTCCTTAAGTAAATGGCAGATTCAGCGACAATGGCTGCATTTCCATATGGCAGCCATCTGCTACAACTAAGAGAATAGTTCTGATTTCAGTGTCCAGCATTCCTTGTTGTCACCCTGGCATAGAAGCTGAGTTTGAATTGTCATTTGTTATTTTATGTCAAGCTCATGTCACGCTCTTACGTGACTAGGTTGCCCCATAGGCATTTACATTTGAGACCTTTGTAACATACGCTATTTATTTGCTCTCTGCAATACAGTGTTAATTATCCACTGGGTCAGAGTATTAAAAAATTGATGCATAGGAATGCTAGTGATATTCGTAAAATGATTTCGTATCCTGAAACTTCGCTGAAGTTTATGAGCTGAAGTAGCTTTTGGGCTAAGACTATGAGGTTTTCGAGATATAGAATCATATCCTTTGCAAACAAGGATGGTTTGACTTTCTCTCTTCCTTCTTGGATGCCGTTTTTTTCTTTATCCTGCCTGATTGCTCTGATCAAGAATTCCAATACTATGTTGAATAGGAGTGGTGAGAAGGGGCATCCTTGTTTTGTGCCAGTTTTTAAGGGAAATTCTTCCAGCTTTTACCCATTTAGTATGATGTTGGCTGTCGGTTTGTCGTATAAGGCCCTTATTAATTTGAGGTATGTTTGCTCAATATGTAAATTATTGAGAGTTTGCTACATGAAATGATGTTGAATTCTATCAAAAGCCTTTTATGGATCTATTGAAGCAATCATGAAGTTTTTATCTTTAGTTCTGTTTATGGAATGGATTCACATTTATTGATTTGCATATATTGAACCAACCTTACATCCCAGAAATAAAGCCTACTTGATTATGATGGATTCGATTTTTTGATGTGCAGCTAGATTCAGTTTGGGTTTTCAAGTATTTTGTTAAGGATTTTAAAATGCTAGAAGACACCCTAGGCAATACCATTCTGGACATAGGAACTGGAAAATAATTCATGACAAATTATTTGGCAAAGATGCCAAAAGAAATTGCAACAAAAGCAGAAATTGACAAAATGCGATCTAATTAAACTTAAGAGCTTCTGCACAGCAAAAGGAAATATCAACAGAGTAAACAGACAACGTACAGAATGGGAGAAAATATTTGCAAAATATGTGACAAAGGTCTAATATCCAGCACCTATAAGACACAAATTTACAAGAAAAAAAACAAACAGCCTTATTAAAAACTGAGTGATATGGTTTGAATTTGTGTCCCTACCCCAATCTCATGTCAAATTTTAATCCCAAGTTTTGGAGGAGGGTCCTGGTGTGAGGTGATTGAATCATGGTGGCAGATTTCTTCCTTGCTGTTCTCATGATAGTGAATGAGTTCTCACAAGATCTGATTGTTTAAAAGTGTTGTGGCACCTCCACCCTCTCTCCCTGCTTCAGCCATGTAAGATGTGTCTCCTTCCTCTTTGCTTTCTGCCATGATTGTAAGTTTCCCAGTGCCTCCCCAGCCATGTTTCCTGTACAGCCTACAGAACCATGAGCCAAATAAAGCTTTTTTCTTTATAAATTACCCAGTCTCACGTAGTTCTTTATAGTAATGTGATAATGAAGTAATACAGAACATTGGTACTGGGAGTGGGGTATTTCTATAAAGACACCTGAAAATGTGGATGCAGGTTTGGGACTGGGTAATGGGCAGAGGTTGGAACAGTTTGGAGGACTCAGAGGAAGACAGGAAGATCAAGGAAAGTTTGGAAATTCCTAGCATTTGTTAAATTGTTGTGACCAAAATGCTGATAGTGATATGGACAATAAAGTCCAGGGTGAGGTAGTCTCAGATGGAGGTGAGGAACTTATTGGGAACTGGAGTAAAGGTCATTCTTGCTATGCTTTAGCAAAGAGACTGGTGGCATTATGTCCCTGCTCTAGAGATCTGTGGAATTTTGAACTACAGAGTGATAATTTAGGATATCTGGCAAAAGAAATTTCCAAGCAGCAAAGCACTCAAGATGTGGTCTGGCTCCTTCTAACAGCAAATATTCTTATATTTGTGAGCAAAGAGATAATCTGAAACTGAAACTTACATTTAAAAGAAAAGCAGAACATACAAGTTTGGAAAATTTGCAGCCTAGCCATGTGGTAGAAAAGAAAAACCCACATTCAGGGGAAGAATTCAAGCCAGCTGCAGAAATTTGCATAAGTAAAGAGGAGCCAAATGTTAATAGCCAAGACAATGAAAAAAAATGCCTTGAAATCATTTCAAAGACCTTCTCAGTAGCTACTCCCATCACAGGCCCGGAGGCTTAGGAGGGAAGAATGGTTTCATGGACTGGGCCCAGGGCCCCGCCGCCCTAAACAACCTCAAGACATTGCTTCCTGTGCTCCAGCTGCTCCAGCTCTAGCCATAGCTAAAAAGACTTCAGATATGTCTCAGGCCACTTCTCCCAAGGCTGTAAGCCATAAGCTTTGGCAGCTTCCACATGGGGTTAAGCCTGTAGGTGCACAGAGAGCAAGAGTTGAAGCTTGGGATCCTCCACCTGGATTTCAGAGGATGTATGGAAATGCCTGAATGTCCAGGCAGAAGTCTGGTGCAGGGGCAGAGCCCTCATAGAGAACCTTTACCAGGGTAGTGCACAGGGGAAATGTGGGGTTGGAGCCACCATGCCGAGTCCCCACTGGGGCACTGCCTACTAGAGCTGTGAGAAGAGGGCCACTGTCCTCCAAACCCAAGAATAGTAGATCCAACAGCTTGCACTATGTACCTGGAAAAGCGTCAGGCACTCAGTGCCAGCCTGTAAAAGCAGCCACAGGGGCTGTTCCCTGCAGAGCCACAGGGGTGGAGTTGCCCAAAAACTTGGGAGCCCACCCCTTGTATCAGTGTGGACTAGATGTGAGACATGGAATCAAAAAAGATTATTTGGGAGCTTTAAGATTTAATTGACTGCCATGCTGGGTTTTGGACTTGCATGGAGCCTGTAGCCAATTGTTATGGCAGATTCCCCCTTTTGGAAAGGGAGTATTTACTCAATGTCTATACCAACATTATATCTTGGAAGTAATTAACTTGTTTTTGATTTTACAGGCTCACAGGCAGAAAGGACTTGCTTTGTTTCAGATGAGACTCTGGACTGTGGACTTTTGAGTTAATGCTGAAATGATTTAAAACTCGGGGGACTGTTGAGAAGAGGTAATTTTATTTTGCAATGTGTGGAGAACATGAGATTTGGTAGGGGCCAGGTGCAGAATGATATGGTTTGGATTTGTGTCCCCACCCATATCTCATGTCAAATTGTAATCCCCAGTGCTGGAGGAGGGGCCTACAGGGATGTGATTGGGTCATGGGGGCACATTTTCCTCTTGCTGTTCTTGTCATAGTCAGTGAATTCTCTAAACATGGGTAGCACCTCTCCTCTCTCTCTTCTTCTGCTCTGGCCATGTGCCTCCTTCCTCTTTGCCTTTCTCCCTGATTGTAAGTTTCCTTAGACCTCCCAAACTAAGTTTCCTATACAGCCTTCAGAACCATGAGCTAATTAAGTCTCTTTTCTTTATAAATTACTGAGTCTCTGGTAGTTCTTTATAGCAATGCGAGAATGGACTAATACAATGTGCAAAGGACACGAACACACACTTTTCAAAAGATGACATATATGTGGCCAACATATGAAAAAATGCTCAATATTACTGATCATTAGAGAAATGCAAGTAAAAACCACAATGAAATACCATCTCACACAAGTGACAATGGCTATTCTTAAAAAGTCAAAAAGTAACAGATGCTAGTTAGGTTGCAGAGAAAAAGGAACACTTTTACTCTGTTGGTGGGAGTGTGAATTAGTTCAACCATTGTGGAAAGCAGTGTGGCAATTCCTCAAAGAGTTAAAAACAGAACTACCATTCAACTCAGAAATCCCATTACTGGGTATACACCCAAAGGAATATAAATCATTCTGCCATAAAGACACATGCACATGTGTGTCCCTTGCAGTACTATTAACAACAGCAAAGACGTGGAATCAATCCAAATGCCCATCAATGATACATTGGATAAAGAAATTGTGGTACATATACATCATGAAATACCATGCAAGAGTAAGAAAGAACAAGATCAACTCCTTTGCAGGAACATGGATGGAGTTGAAGGCCATTATCCATAACAAACTAATGCAGGAGTAGAAAACCAAATTCCACATGTTCTCACTTGTAAACGGTCACTAAATGATGAGAATACATGGACATAACAGACCATGGGGAACAAAAGGCACTGTGGTCTACTTGAAGGTGGAGTGGGGAGGAGGAAGAGTATCAAACAAATAACTACTGAGTACTAGACTGAGTACCTGGATAATTAAATAATTTATACAACAAACCTCTGTGAAGTTTATCTACAAGTTTACCTACATAACAAGCCTGCATATGTACCTCTAAACCTAAAGCAAAAAATAAATAAAAATTGGTCTACTCTTTTTTCCTCTTCTCTGAAAATGACATTTCCCTCCTTCTAATTTCTTGGGCTGAATACCACAGAGTCATCTCAGACCTTCTCTTTCACTCATACTTATATCCAATCCATCAACAAATCTTTTTAGCTTTGTCTTTAAAATACATTCAAAGTCCAACAACTTTCCACAACTTACCTCTCCAAGTAAGGGGTCTGGTCTAAGACACTATTATTTCTGTTCTGGAATATGTAAATAACTTCTAACTGGTTTTTCTGTTTCGACTTTTGCTACTCTGGAGCCAAATACTGCAATAGCACTGCATAAAAGCCAACAATAGCTCTAATTTTAACTCTGAGTTAAAGCTAAAGAACTTAATAGGGCCAACAATGCCCACTTGGTCTAGGTTTCCCTCCTCCTACTCTTATTTCCCACATCTCTTTCTCTGGTTCATTCCTCTCCCGCCACCTTGGACACCTTGCTATCTTGGTCATGTTATAGACTAAGTGTGTGTGTTCTCAATAACATTTGTGAAATAAATAAACAAACAAATTAATTAAATTGTTAATACATTAGGAGTACACTGGATAGTTCTGGCCAGGTAGGACTTTGGAAATGAGCAGGGAAGTTATCCCCTGTGAGAGAAAGAAAAGGCCAGTGGTAGAGAATCTAAAATAGGGTAAAAGTTTTGCCAAATAGAAATGATGATGGGAAAGAGGGTCAAAGGAGTTTGTATATTCAGGGTAGTGATCATAAAGAGACGATGTGAGTCTAAGTAAAATAATGAGGAAAATGAGGAAAGCAATTTAGCAAAAAAAAAAAAAATGATAGGGTCAATGAATGATAGATTCTAGAGGAATCAAATAATAGTTTCATTGACAGTATTAGACATAGAATGAAGGAGGTGGTGAGTAGTGAGCGGGTGCTTGAAATTGAAATTTGGGGTATGGCTCTTATTGGTAATGACAAAATCTAACATATGCCCATGCAGTGGATGGTTGATGTTAATGAGGGACAAGAAATAAAGAAGTCAGCATGTTGAATTGATTATGTAGGTAGGTATTGAAATCATCAAAAAAGGAACATAAATTATTTTAGAGAGAAATACAGCACGGCAGGCATCAAAATCTGCAATAAATAAAGGGGAAAAACAGGAAGCATGGGGATCACTGTAAAAATGAGGGGAACATATGATATAATTTGATGGCATGTACCCCACAGAGGCTCAATGGTGTGTAAGCAGCAATGCAAAGCAAGAAGGAATGCTCCCTCTCCAGGCTGGTGGTTGGGAAGACAAGGGTGATAAAGCCAGAGTCTGCAGGGGGAGCAGTGTCCTTAGGTTTTAATACTGCAGATTCAGATGAGGTTTCCTCAGATAACTTAAAATATAATAAGGTTATGGAGCTCTTATTTGTTTTAGCTTTATATAAACTATTTTCTTCATTGAGTATTGAATTTTGATTTTCCAGTCCTCAAAATCCAGTTATAATGAAAACAAACCACAAAACCTCCAAAAGAGCTTACATTTTTAATGAGAATAATTTTTCTTCAAATAGATAAAATATATACATCTATGTATACATATATACTAATTTCATTAATAACAGATTTTTATAACATTTAGGCATAGAGCTAATCTGCATAATTAATTATGCTAATCTGCATAGTATGCAGATTATTAAATATTAAATTAAAGCTAATTTAATATTAAATTTAATATTAAATTATATATTAAAGCTAATCTGCATAAATCCTACTTCAATCTATTAATTGCTCCTCAAGGAGGTAACTCAATTCCATCTCCCTTCATCATCAGTCACTTCTCTTACTCTACTCCTCTCCAGTTGAATACCACCCCCTCTTTCACAGAAAATGTTCACTGGCACTCTAAGACTATTTTCAGGCTAGGACCTTTGCATGAGTATTACTTATGCCTGGAATGCTCTTCCCCCATTTTTTGCATGGCTGGCTTTTGTGACTCAGATCTCAGCTTAAATCCCATCTCATCAGTTATGATTCTCTGACCTCCCAGAATACAGTAGCTTCCCAATTCACTCAGTATTATGCACTCTTTGGAATCTTACCAGTATCTAGTTTTATATGTTTGTTTGCTTATTTAGTTCTTGCTCTAGCCATTAGAAAGAATCGCCAGCATCAATGACTAGAATACTGCTAGCTACATAGTAAATTCTCTGTAATACTTGATGAATTAAGGAATAAATTACGAATGTTAGTCTAAAATTGTGCAAAATGGGTTTTTGTCTCATTACTACTGTTGATTAGTCAAAATTATCAAAATAATCTATTTCACCTGTTAGTAACTGATAACATGGGAAAAGGAGCAAAACTTGTGGTAACATGCTTTGAACTATTTTTAAAATAAGTTGTATGAATCTTAGTTATATTACTATTGTTGTATCAATAGGAAGTAGCAATTATAAAGAATCCATGATTTAATATGAAATAGCATGATTTCTTTGTGGAAAAGTATATCAGTACAACTTGTTATCAGAATTACTTGTCAAGTTATAGAGCAAAAGCTTTACAGCCTACAAGTTCAGGGCACATATGCCTTTGTAATCACCACATGATGACTTGCGTTTTGACAAGGTCAAACATAAAATATGTGTTAAAATGTTGGTAACAAGACTTATTAATAGAATGCATGGAAAAAGTGGCAAAGACAGATTTATTAACTTTATTCCTGTGAACATTAGGCACATAACAACTTCTAAAAAATTACTGTTACAAAAAAGACGTATTTCAATTCAAAACAGCTAACTTCTCTTAGTTGTGCATGGTGTAAATTTTGAACATCTTTATTAATTAATTCATGTTCTATAGAAATAAATTTTAAGTAATTTCAAAATGCCTTAATAGGTTTTGGAATAGAATAGAGAATCATTTATTACCAGATGTTTAGTGGTAAGATAATAAAGTCAACATTTAGCCATCCCCTAAAATTGCTAAGGCTGTAATCATTTATTTTTGAACCTCAAAAACCAATCATTGAAATAATCTTAAACTTTTGTGCATGATATATTCTGGTTATTTGTTTATATATAGTCTGCTTTATATTTATTTACTTAGTAATTTTTAATAATAACTTTCGCTCCATAGATCTACCACTCAAAAAGAAAAGTTAAAACAAACCAAAAGCTTCCTTTCAATCTTACCTCTCCATTTTATAATCTGAGACAAACTGAGAATCTTTCCATTCCCATGCTTGTCCTTTCCTTACTTTCTTTATTGTCAGGTATTACTTTATATGAAAGATTTCATGATGCATGCAATCTTTAGGAACATACTTTTTCTATATTTTTCAAGATAAATCCATGTTGCTGTGTACCATTATATTTCTTTTAAAACTCGTATCATCATATGACTATCTGGCAGTTACTTCATCAAGTCTCCCACTGATAACACATTTCAATTGTTTCTAGACTTTTGCTATTGTGAACAGCACCACCATCAATATTATTTTTTCCATTATCCTCCACTCTTATTTTGCAAACAGGTGTACATGGGCAGGTGTTGCTCTTGGATATATACCAAATATGGCTGGGTTTTCAAGTGCATAAATATTTTAATTTTGATTGTTTAGAAAATAAAACTATTTTCAAAACTGGTTTACTAATGTATACTTCCACCAGTGATATATCAAGATACCATAGATACACATCTTCTCCAACATTGTTATTCCAGACTTAATATTCTTGGTGATACAATAGGTGGAAAATGGCATCATATGGCTATCTTGATTGGAATCTTCATGATCAGTAATGTTATTGCCTATCATATGTTTATTGACCACATGTGTTTTTATCTCTGCAAAAAATCTACTTATGTCTTTTGGCAGTTTTCCATTGAATTATTAGCATTTCCTTATTCATTTTCAAGAGTTCTTTGTGTGTTCTTGACACCAATACTTTTCTAGTTGTGTACAATTATCCAAGTTTGTAACCTAGCTTCTTGCTTAGTTTACGGTAACATTTTAAGAATTAATTCTCTTAATATAATTAAACACAACATTTCCTGTTATAACCAACCTTTTATGAATAACACATATTACTTGAGTCTAATAGATGTTCATTTATATTTTTAGCCACGTTTTTTGACATTTTTACATAAATGATTAATTTTTTGTGTCAATATATGAGTTATTCAATTTTTTTCACATGTTTTTCAGGTTCATTTGTGGAATAGCCCCTTCTCTGTCGCACTGATATGGCATGCCAATTTTGTCATATAATGAAGTTCCACACAAGCATGGCTCTGTTTCTCAGCATTCTGACTGTTTCTGCACCTATGCCACACTGAATAACCAAAGCTCAAGAGTTAGGTCATCTGGTTTAACAGGTATCTCATCACTTCTTTTCTTCTGAGCATCTTATATATTCTTTGTTCTTTACTCTTCCACAAAAATCTTAAAATCACATTCTTGAGTTTTATAAATAATTACTTCGGAATTTTGATTGGAACAACACTGATCAATTTAGAAAGAATCATTATTTCACACTATTGTCATCTTGCCCATGAACGTGATACGTCTTAATTGGTTCCTCTAATTCGTATCATTTTCTCTGTATTTTTTTACATCATAGATTTATTCTTAGATACTTGATATTCTCTCATACAATTTTAAGTTATATATTATCTTTAATTAAACTTTCTAGTTTGCTGCCTTTGTATAGAAATGCAACTGAAATTTCTGTACTAATTGTCTCCATGCATCAATTTTTATCTACAACCTTGTTAAACACGTGTATTATATCAAATAATCTGTAGGTGGATTCTTTTTTGTTTTGTATGTAAATAACATCATATGGAAAAATAACTTTTTTTTCTCAATTACAATCCTTATATTCTTATCTTTATCTTGGTATTGCCTGAGGTAGGGCCTTGAAAACAATGTTGAACAGAAATGTTCACTGTGGACTTCATAACCTTGTTTCTGTCTTTAAAAATATTGCTTCCAATATTTTAACATTAAATTTAATTCCATATTTTTAATAAATATGCATTAAGTAGAAATTGATTCTGATAAATTGTGTTATTTCAATAGTTTATCAATTTTACCTAATTTTTAAAAATTATATATACTATTCCCATACTATCACTAAAATCTCTACTTTGTATGTAGTTAGTATCTTTTCATTTGTACGTTTGTTATTTATTTTTTGTCTTTTCCTGATGATCTGAATAGAAAAACGTATATTTTGTTAGGGTTTTTAAAATATTTTAAAATAAGTAATATATTATTGAAATAGAAAATAAAAACTGATTTAAAAATATTAACCAAGTACAAAATTTTTTCATTGTGGATATTTGTGCAGCAAAGCTTCTGAAGACTTGTAGGCTAGAGAAGAGTGGCTATATGACTTTATACTGAAATAGTCTTTTTTGTATACAATTTTAACTTCTGTTACTTTCATCAAAACTCTCAAGTTATTACACCATTGCCTTGTTTCCAGTGCTTGTGTTGAGAAATTTGATATCTATATAATTTTTATTCCTTTATATGTGACTTATTGTCTCTCTAAACTTTTTGAATTGTCTTGGTCTTTTAAAAACTATTTTATTGTAAATTGACAATTTATAACATATATTTATGGAGTAAAAAGTCATGTGATGATTTATATATACAACGTGTAATAAAATTAAGCTAATTAATATACTTATGCTCTCAAACACATCAATTGTGTGGTGAGAACTTTTGAAATTGACTCTTAGCAATTTTGAAATTACAGTACATTATTTTCAACTATATTCACCATGCTGTGCAATAGATCTGAGCAAACAAGAACTTCCTTATGTCTGAGATTTTGGGCCATTTGACCATAATCTCTCTATTCTTCCCAGCCTCCAATCTCTGTAACTATCTTTGTGCTCTCTGCTTCTATGAGTTCAATTGTTTTGGATTCTACACATAAGGGAGAACACGTATTTGCCTTTCTGTGCCTACCTTGTTTTTTACTTAGCATAATTCATTTATTTCTCTATTGACTAATTGTTCTAGTAAGGACTTTCAATACTATGTTGAATAGGAGTGGTGAAAGTGGACATCCTCATCTTGTTCCAGATCTTAAAGGAAAGCTTTCCAATTTTTTACCATTGAGTACAGTGTTAGCTGTGGACTTCTCATATATGGCCTTAAACGTGTTAAGGTACATTCTTTCTATACTAAATTTGGTGAGAGTTTTTATCATGAAAGAATGTTGAATTTTGTCAAGTGCTTTTTTCTGCATTTAATAAGAGAATTATACGGTTTTTGTCTTTCATTCTGTTAATGTGATGTATCACAGTTACTGATTTACTTATGTTGAAGCTTCCTGTGTCTCGAGAGAAACACCACTTGATCATGATGGATGATCCCTTTAATGTGTTGATAAATTCAGTTTGCTAGAATATAATGGAGGATTTTTATATCTATGTTCATCAAGGATATTGGCCTGTAGTTTTATTTTCTTGTAATGTCCTTGTCTGACTTTGGTATCAGGGTAATGGTGACGTGATAAATGAGCTAAAGAAAGAGTCCCTCCTCTTCAATTTTTGGGAAGGCTTTGAGAATTAGTACTAGTTCTTTAAAAAATAGGTAGAATTCAACCACAAGCCATCAGGTCTTGGGTTTTTCTTCGATGGGAAAATTTTTATTACTGATTCAATCTCCTTACTTCTTATTGGTCATTTCAGATTTTTTATTTCTGCATGATTCAATCTTGGTAGGTTGTATATGCCTAGGAGTATATTCATTTCTTCTGGGTTATCCAATTTGTTGCTATATGTTTATAATAGTTGCTTATGATTCTATTATGTGGTATCAGTTCTAATGTCTCTGATTTCACCTCAGATTTTATTTACTTGAGTCTTTTTTCTCATTAATACAGCTAAAGGTTTGATCATTTTGTTTGTGTTTAAAAATAAATTAATTGAAAAAAAAAAACCTGGCTGGGTGCGGGGCTAACACCTGTAATCCTAGCACTTTGGGAGGCCAAGGCGGGCAAATCACCTGAGGTCGGGAGTTCGAGACAAGCCTGACCAACATGGAGAAACCCTATCTCTACTAAAAATATAAAACATTAGCCAGCTGTCGTGGCGCATGCCTGTGATCCCAGCTACTTGGGAGGCTGAGGTAGGAGAATCGCTTGAACCTGTGAGGTGGAGGTTGCAGTGAGCCGAGATCATGCCATTGCACTCCAGCCTGGGCAACAAGAGTGAAACTCCATCTCAAATTAAATTAAATTAAATTAAAATTTTTAAAAACCTGACGCTTAGTTTCATTAATCTTTTGTATTGTTTTGCTAGTCTCCATTTCATTTACTTCTACTCCAATCTTTATTATTTCCTTCCTTCCCCTATCTTTGCGTTTAGTTTTTCTCTGGCTCCTTGATGAATAAGATTAATTGTTTGAAATCTGTTTTTTTTTTAGGTAAACATTTATTGTTATAAACGTTCCTCTTAGATCTTCTTTTGCTGTATTCCATAAGTTTTGGCATGTTGTGTTTCCATTTTTGTTTGTCTCAAGATATTTTTAAATTATTGTTTTAAAAATTGTACTGACCCATTAGTTGTTCAGGAGCATGCTGTTTAATTTATATGTATTTGTGAGTTTTTTGAAATTCCTCATTATTGATTTCTAGTTTTATACCATTGTGGGTCAGAGAAGATTCTTGCTATAATTTCAAACTTCTTGAGAAAACTCAGGCTTTTGTCATAACAGGTGATCTATCCTGGAGAATGTTCTCTGTGTGCTTGAGAATATTGTGTATGCTGTTGCTATTGGATGGAATGTTCTGTATATGTCTGTTAGGTCCATTTGATCTAATGTGTTGTTCAAGTCGATGTTTTCTTATTAATTTTCTGTATGAATAATCAGTCCATTGTTAAAAGTGATATATTAAAGTCTCTTACTATTATTGTATGGTAATCTCTCTCTCTCAAAATCATTTCATATTTGTTTTATATTTTTAGGTGCTCCAACGTTGAGTATATGTATACTTACTATTATTATATCCTCTTGATAAATTGACCCCTTTATTATCATATGATGTTCTTATGTGTCTCCTATTTCAGTTTTTGAGCTTTTCTTTTTGTTTTCATTTGCATGGAATATCTTTTTCCATCCCTTTATTTTCAGTCTGTGTGTGTCCTAAAATACAAGGTGAGGCTCTTATAGGCAGCAAATAGTTGGGGCTTTTTTATCCTTTCAGTTACTTTCTTTTTTGGAGAATTTAATGCATTTATATTCAAGGTAATTATTGATAGGCAAGGACTTACTATTACCATTTTGTTAATTGTTTTCTGGTTGTTTTGTAGATACTTTGTTTCTGCCTCTTATGCTGTCTTCCTTTATGTATTGATTTTTTTTTTAAGAAGTGGTATGCTTTGACCTTTCCAATTTTTTGTCCTAATAATTTTTGCTTTGTGTTTCTCATGAGGTTTACATATTATATATATATATATATATATATATAACAGCCTATTTCAAGCTGATAAAACTTAACTTGCATACAACTCCACACTTTTGCTCCTCCCACACACATTTTATGTTACTGAGGTCAGAATTTACATCACTTTGTAACGTGTGTCCCTTGATGATTTATTTCAGCTATAGTTTTAATAGTTTTGCCTTTTAATTCTTGTACCAGGGATAAAATTACCTGTGATCATTACAGTACTTCAGTATTCTGAATATGGCTCTGCTTTACTTATACCACTGAGCTTTGTAGTTTCATATGTATCATTATTAATTTGTGGCTTTTTGTTTCAGCTTAAAGAAGTCCTTTTAGCAACTCTTACAAGACTGGCGTAATGGTTATGACATCCCTTTGCTTTCATTTTTCTGGGAAAGTTTCTATTTCTTCCTCATTCCTAAAAGACCAATTTTCTGATTAAAGTATTTTTGGTTAAAAGCTTGTGTTTCTTTAGCACTTTGAATATGTCATCCCACTCTTTCCTGGCCTGCAGTGTTTCTCCTGAGAAATCTGCTGATAGTGACACTTCTTTGTATGTGATGAGTTTCTTATTTCTTGCTGCTCCAGAAGTTTTTGTCTTTGATTTTTGGTAGTTTGATTATTATGTGTCTTGATTAACACCTCTTTCAGTTGTATTTGAGTGAAGACTTCTGTGCTTCCTACACCTGGATGTTGGCATCTGTTCACAGAATATGGAAGTTTTTTTTAGCCCTTATCTCTTTAAATATGCTCTATGGCCCTTGTTCTCTTTATTCACCTTCTGCAACTTCTATTGTGTAAGTTTGGTCTCTTCATGGTGTCCCATAATTCCTGTAGGATTTCGTTACTTTTTTTCATTCTTTTGTCTTTTGGCTCCTTTGATCGAATAATTGTAAATTTTGTTTTCCAGCTCACTGATTTTTTTCTGCTGCTTAATCACATCTTCTGTTGAATCTATTTAATTTTTCAGTTCAATCATTGCATTCCTCATCTCTAGGATTTCTATTTTTTAAAATTGTTTCTATTTTGTTGTAAAGCTCACTTTGTGAGTTGTCTTCCAAATTTTACTTGATTTTTTTGTCCATATATTCTTATAGTTTACTGAACTTCTTCAGGAAGAATATTTGGAATTGTCAGTCATTGCAGAGATCTCCATTTCTTTAGGGCCCATTATTGGAGCTTTATTAGTTTCCCTTGGAGTGTAATGATTCCCTAATTCTTCATAATCCTTGTGCGCTTGCATTGTTTTCCATGCATTTGAGGAGACGGCCTCCTCTTCTGATCTTTTTAAGTGTTATTTGGCAGGAATAGACCCTTGCTATTTAGACTAGCCGGTGACTCTGGAAAGGCCAGTTGGTGACAATCCCAGGCAGGCAGATCTTGTTATATGTTCTCTAATTCATGGGGTCACTGACTTTGCTGTAATGTCAGGTGGGGCTGCTGAGTTCTGCCATCCAGAATTACTGGCAAGATTCTGCTGTCAGGAAGAGCTGCTGGCTGGATACTGCTTTCTCTTCTATTCAGGCTAGGAAGCAGATGTATTTCCTGGCCAGGAAATTCTACTGTATGGGATCTGCAGCTGAGCAGGGCTACGGGCTGTGCTCTGAGATTAGTCAGTCACTGCTTGGGACAGGCAGGATCAGAGGCTATGCTCCTTGGAAATACATGACTGAGGATTGCTTCTCACTCAGATGGAGGCCTGTGGTGAGCTTTTGGCTGAGTGGCCATTTGATGGCTCAGGTCAAGCAGGTCTTGCCTCTATACTTCCCCAAAATATATGGGGGTGGGAGTGTCCCTGCCTGGGCAGGGTCATTAGGTCATGCTCTGAGGCAAATTATGGAGATTAGCTATCTAGAGACTCAAAGTAAAATGAACTTCTTACCTTACTTATGAAGGCAATCAGCTCAGTTTTAAAGAGCGGTTATAAAGTCAGCTGGTATCACTGATTGAGCTGTCAAGAACACAAAAATACCAGCGAGATCTGTAGGCTGGTCACTAAGAGCTCTACCTCCTTTGTTTCTATCTGACCTCAGGCAGTTTAGCTATGCCTTTAGCCCCATTGTTGCCCATGAGTTGAGACTGAAGTGGGCTTTCTGGGAAGTGTCTCAGAATGCTAGGGAAGATTGGATGCCTCCAGTTTTCTTTCCCCCAATGTAGAAACTGTGGGCCCAGGGAAATCCTCTGTCTGGCATTGTGCTGACTTCAGAGGGGATGAAGGACAGCATCATAGTGAGGTCATTCCTACTCATCTAACTTATTTTCATTCAGTTCCACAAATGACGTGGGTGTCTCAAGATAGTTGCCAAGTATCAAGGTTTTCAAAAAGATGCGTGGTTTGTATACAGTTGCTAGCTATATTTTCTGTGGGTGTTGGGTGGCATGGGGGATTGGGGCGGTTGGTAGAGATTGCAGCCCAAGACTTCCTATTCTTCTATTTTGCTGATGTCATCTCCATTTCTTTGTCTTTTAAATGTGTGGGTTGTTAGTTATTTTTTTTCTTTCATACATTAGAAAGTATACTTTATACTACATACATTCAATCTGCCTTTTATATTTTTAAATGCCAGAACAGTCATTATGATTACTTTTCACATAGTTCTTCCTCACAATTTTACTTCTCTTTCTGTGATCTTTTGAAATATTTCTTTGGTCTTGTTTTTTGATTTGCTTATTTTGTTATATATATTACTATGATATTCTGAATTTATTGAATGTTTCATGGATCATAATTATTCTGGTAACTCCTCATGCACTTTTATTTAATATTACTAACATTTTTCTCTTGATATATTATGCTGTTGTATTTTTATTATGTTAATTCAAAAGTACTGGTCCATCTGTTCTTACAGTTGTGTTTCTGAGGAAATCAGTAATCCATTATATTGCTTTTCTTTTGAAATCAATGATATTCTCTTCAAATGTCTCATGATTTTGACCTGTTTACTCATATTCTCATACCATATAATCAGTCAGCTAATATATGAAAAAAGACCAAACTTCAGTCTTTGGGAAGAAAAATGCATTTAGTGAATAGTTGTTGTAATCAAAAGTTTGACTATGGAAAACTTTTAAGACTCACCCCTAATTCTGCCCCACATTGTTGCAAGCTGTTGAGAGAGCCTGATGCTTTCTCCTCTGGTGCTGGCAGGAGGTTCAGAACTACATAAGACCCTGCCTGCAGTCGTGAACCTCACTTTGACCACTCCCCAAAACCACCATAAAAATTCCAAACCAGTCTTTTTCCTTTTATCAGTCATTTTTGGACCAAATTAGGAAGACTGTCCTGCTCTCCCATAAATCCTCATTCAGTAATAAGCCTGTTTACATAATTTTGGTGTATGTATAGCATCATCAGTCTTCTCATCTGAACCAAATTTTGGGTGAAGTCCTTCTAATTCTGCAGGGTGGCCTTCTAATTCTGCATCTATCTAATTCTGCAGTGATAGATGATGATATGGGTTAGCTGTGTCCCCGCCCAAATCTCATCTTGACTTGCAGTTCCCACAATCCCTGCATGTCGTGGGAGGGACTTGATGGGAGGTAATTGAATCATGGGGTGGTTACTCCCATGTTGTTCTCGTGATAGTGAGTTCTCAGGAGAGCTGATGGTTTTATAAGGGGGTTTCCCCTCTTTACTCGGCATTTCTCCTTTCTCCTGCCATGCGAAGAAGGGTGTGTTTGCTTCCCCTTCTGCCATGATTATAGGTTTCCTGAGGCTTTCCCAGTCATGTGGAACTGTGAGTCAATTAAACCTCTTTTCTTTATAAATTACCCAGTCTCAGGTATTTCTAGAAACCTTAGAAGGAAATTCTTCTTAGATTCTAACCTCCCCACTCCCCAAATGTTGAGGTTTGAAGCAGGCTGGGCAGGAAAACAACAATTAAAAATTATTCCTCAATTATCTATTATCTCAGTTCCCAAAAAACAGGCTTCCACCATTTGTCGCAAAATAATGAAACAGAGAAGACAATAGATTAGAGAAGATAGGAATGGATAATAAGATATGCCCTGAAAACTTTTTGATATGGAAGGAAATCAAATGTTTCAAATTAATTTTATAAATAATAGGTTTTAACAGAATATAAAATCCCACTATATTTTATTTATATTAATTAACGAAGATTATGCTGATCAGTTCAAATGTTGGAACTGTGATTTTGAAACCACTAATATTTTATTGAAATGTGGTTAGAGTTACAAAAAATTATTGAAAATTTAATTTTATAAAAATTATGCTAAGATCTGTCCACTTTAAAAATATAAGGCATAATTACAAATCAAGATAATTATATTATTGTGTTTCAATACATTTCCGATTCATATCTAAATAGCCTAGTTTGCCTAGTTTGTCAAAAGCAGAATTTGAGAACTCACATAATGGAATAAGCAGCTGTAAGAAAAATAAAATAGTAATATACCATAAAGTGATTTCAGTTCCATTTCAGAGGAAGGGAAAATAAAAGGAGCAGTTTAAGGACAAAAATATTAGCACAACTACAAAATCAAACTGAAAGCATTATACGCTTTTTCATAATATAGGGCAATTGAACCTCACTTGCTCTTCCAAATTCTATCACTAATTTGCAATTTCCTGCCCTACTGGCCTCCTGGGATGAAGGCACAGACATATTGATCTAACTGACGGTGAAGTATCACTTTGCAGTAAGTGTCTAAGTGGTGTGGCAACACCCAGTGCTTTCTGATAGCTACAAAGGAGGACGCTACCAGATCTATCTTGTTATTTAGAAATAAGATAAAAGTTTCTCTGTAAATGAAACAGAAAACAAATTATTGTTGCAAACTTCACATCTCACTATGGTATAGTTTCATGTATTATCTATTTAAATTATTTTAACTGAAATGGTAAATATACAAATATCTTACGTTGTAGATGGTGAGGCAAAATATAATTTACTGAATAATGTCCTAATATATGAAAGGGAACTGCATGGAGATATTTGTACATAAGTATGATAAAATAATATTTATAGATCTAAATAAATACACTGAAGAGAACTCTGAATCTCTGACCAAAGCTAAAGTAATACAAAGTGGTTATATGTTTTTGGATTTGTTAGAAATTAGAACATTATCTTAAAAACAATGAGAATTAATGAAAGTTTTTTAATCCAGAGGCTCGAATTAAAATACTCATATTTTTCAAGGAATCATTTATGATTGTCTTAGACTATTTGGGCTACTGTAACAAAATACCTTAAATTTGGTAATTAAAAAAAAACTTATTTCTTACAGTTCTGGAGGCTGGGAAGTGCAAGACCAAGATATGAACAGATTCATCATCTGGTAAGAGCCTGTTCCTCGTAGACGGTAACTTATGTGTGTCTTCCTATGGAAGAAGAGGTGCACAAGCCTTCCCAGGTCTTTTTGATAAGGACACTAATCTCATTCATGAGGGCAGAGGACTCATGACTCAAACACCTCCCAAAGACCCCACATTCTTAATGCCACAATATTGGGGATGGGTTTAAACAATGAACTTCATACACAAACATTTAGACCATAGCAGACATTGTGTAGCCAGTTCATGGAAATGAGTTAGGAGGCTACTGCAATATTCCAGGGGAGAAACAGTGCTTTGTTGAATATAGAGTGAAGATTAAAAAGTAGAGCTCAGAGCAGTGGGCACCATGACTGAAAGCAGGCAACTGAATAGGTCAAAGTAGCTGCAAAGGTAAGACGATGTAGCCTGATTTAGGAATCAAACAATTTGAAGTGATGAAAGTGACATTGGAAGTGTGTGGCGATGGTAAAGTAGAGGAAAAGATCATTGAAGGTATCAGGGAATTGAGAAGCCAATATATTAAACTAATCATCAAGGTAAAGAATGAAAATTTTAGGATAATAGTAAGGCAAATTATGAGCTTGTATGTCCTACGTAAGAAAACAGTATTTCTTCTCAGAAACAATCTGCTCCAATTTCCTGTTTCATAATGGCATAAATTGTATTGTCCTTACATTTGACATTTTTATTGGTAAAGATTTCCCCCTCAATAAACGCAACAGCCTAGATTTTCTTAATATTTTATTGACTATACTACATTTTTTATATTATGTAAATAACAATAAACCATTTTAATAAGTTTCACTATGTTGTCCTTGCTAAGGCTGGTCTGGAACTCCTGGACTCAAGCAATTCTCCCTTCTCAGCCTCCCAAAGCACTGGGATTACAAGCATGAGCCACTGCACCTAGCTAAGTTTTTAATTAGTAAAATTTTATTTTTTATACAAACTTTATTTTACTACATCAGCAATTCGCCTCTTAATTATGCCATCAATATATTTTTGAAGAAAATTTACAATTTTTTTCTGTAAAACAAGTTTCTGAAACTCTTATAGCATTACTTTGAAATTATTCACACAAATAATTTCATTTAATCTTATAGATTAATTTGTATGATATCGTCTTCTATAATCTTTATCTTACAATTTTAAAAAAATCTTTGTGTCTCTCATATATCTCTTACCAAAAGTTGGAAGTTGACAATATATGATACAACAGTATGCCTTTAAAGATTAGTCCCAGTATAGATGGAACTAGTGACTAAATTTATTTTCTCCATACATGCTTGATAAGATAAAGTTTATTGTGAAACACCAAAGTAAAGCCTCTAGAAGTCCTTTTTATTACGAAAAATTTATGGAAATTTAATGATGCCTGTAATTTGATATTTTTAAACTATTTTATCAACTAATTTCTACTTGAGAATGTGGACATACTTTTTATTCAAACTTTCCTGAAACTAAAACAAAAATCATTATTTTCATCATGTTGCCAGCGAAGATTGCTTAAAATATGTCTATTACCAGATTTTTTAAAAAATGAAGATGGACTGTAGTAAGCAAATGCAATTTTGAAAACCACGTGTTAAAGAGAACTCCTTTGCTGCTTTAGTGCTTTATGAGAGAATAATGTTCATTAGATAATATTTTTGATTTTACAACCAATTGGCCTATCCGATGACACTAAATGCTATATAGTACAAAATATAAGGAGGCAAATGGTTTCATTATTTTCTGCATAAAAGCCAGATTGGGTTTTTATACCTGTTAGGTCTAAAAGCCAAATATTTAGGCTCTTTTAAAAGCTACAGCAGTGGTTTATTTTATAATCAATACAACCGTTTGTCTGATTTTTTATTTTATATCTTAACAGTTTCAAGTTCAGCCCTTTCAAAAATCAAAGAAAAAGCAATTAAAATGACATTGCTTAAAATATTAAGGGAATGTTTCCAAGTAAAAATTCTTAAAGTACTTGAAAATCCAAGACTATTTTCATTTTGTAACTATTTTCAAATGTATTTAACATTTAGGTTCAAAGCCAGGAGCAGTGGCAAAGCACCTGGTGTCCCAGCTACTTGAGAGGCTGGAGCTGGAAGATCACTTAAGGCCAAGAGTTCAAGACCAGTCTGGATGACATAGAGAGATTCCCATCTTTTTTAAAAAAGTTAGGTTCAGTCAGATTTCACAAACTGAGAGTAGACACTCTAGGATTTGATTGCACTGACTTGCTTAATGTTCATTTTTGGCTTGGATCATGAATATAGTCTTTGAATAAAGGGTTACTTTCCCCAATTTGATTTGTTTTCATCATTGTATACCATGACTGTTTCCTTGAAAATAAACTACATAATTACCATTTTCATACAACTTTACTGTGGAAATGTGTAATATGTAACTATTTCCTGATTGTGTCCTTAATTAATAATCCAGAATTCCATCTCTACTCAAACAACATCAAATACTAAGGCAGTATTAATTTTAGTAAAATATTTAAACATACATCTTAGTTTGCTATAAAAAGTGAACACTTAGCTACGTGCTCATTTTCATATATATGTTTTTTTGTTCATAGGTACAGATATCCTGCAGATTTTTGGCCTCATATGAAGAAAGAAATGTTTTTGAAAGTTTACATGTGTGCATTTATCATCATAAATACATTTATTTCATTGTAAAGACATAGCAAGATAATCAGCTGTCTGATAATTATAAGGTGTTGATTAGAAAATAGGTACTTATTTTAAATAAAATTGTTATATTAAACTATCTGGCTTTACCTGCCCTTTAATGCCTTTTGAGAATGTCAAGATCTGCAGAAACATAGATTTATTGAAATTAATTCTAAAATAGCACAGCATTTGCAGTGGTTTTGGTAATTCTCTAGCTCAGATGTATAAGCTCAGATTTTTATATACATCCACATAACATTTTTCATTGTGTAGGAGATCAAAGATTCTTAATCATACTGCAGATTGGACACTGCTAGCTAATTGGGTAGTTATAATACTATTTAGTTCATTTCTTAATGGAAAGTTGGAATAAACATAGCAGAAGTGTAGTTAACGTTATAAAGGATGATTCTCTGTATATATTTCTCAATTTTGATGCGATAAGATGAGCCCGTCTTATCCAAAGCACTTAATGGCTTCTTAAATATATCCTTGATTACTCAAATACACAAGGCATTCTTATTGGAAACCTTATCAAAGTAAATATTCATAACTGGAAAACAATTCCCCAAAATTAACACATCACAACATAATAAAACATTTTGCCCTGAGGACTGTCTTTGTTACCAGCAAGACAAGCATAAAGAAACATTGGAAAAAGAGAATGCTGTAATCAAATAGCATAATGTATATATTGTATATAATATATAATATAAATACATATGATACATACATACGATATATGTATATACTGGATTCACCTCTATGACCTGTTCTTTGACTAGAAATATTTTGAGATGATCTAGCTTATGTCAAGCCATCACTTAATACTTATTTTTTTAAGAGCAGTTTTAGGTTACAGCAAAAATGGAGAGGAAGATACAGAGATTTCCCACATACCTCCTGCCTTCACACATGCATAGCCTCCCCCATTATCAACATCACACACTAAGTGCTACTTTTAATTGATGAATCTATATTGACATATCATAATCATGCAAAATCCAGAGTTTATGTTAGGATTCACTGTTGATATTGTGCATTCTTTAGGTCTGCACAAATGTATAATAACATGTATCCACAATTAGGGTACTATGCAAAATGATTTCAGTTCCCTATAAATCATCTGTGCTCCATCTTTCATCCCTCCTGCTCCCCAACCTCTAGCAACCACTGATTGTTTTTTACTGTCACCACAATTCTGCCCTTCACAGAATCTCATATTGTGGGAATCACATGGTATATAACCTTTTAAGACTAGCTTCTTTCTTTTAATAATATGCCTGTAATGTTCTTTCCATGGCTTGACAGCTCATTTCTCTTCAGTGCTGAATAATATTCCATTGTAGGATGTACCGCATTTATGTGTTTACCTACTGAAGAGCAACCTGGTTGCTTCCAGGTTTTGTCAATTACAAATAAAGCTGCTGTAAATATCCATGTGCCAGTTTTCATGTGAATTCATTTGGGTACTGTGATTGCTGGAACATATAAGGGTATATTTAATTTTGTAAGAAACTGTAAGAAACTGTCTTCCAGAGTACCATTTTGCATTCCCAGCAACAATTATTGATAGTTCCTGTTGCTCCACATCCTTGCCAGCATTTGGTGTTTTGAATTTCGACCATTCTAATAGGTATATATTGGTATTTTATGGTTGTTTTAATTTGCATTTGCCTGATGATCTAAAATGTGCAGCATATTTTATATGTTTATCTTTCATGAGGTGTCCTTTGAGGTCTTTGGCCAATTTTTTTCATCAGGTTGTATGTTTCCTTATTGTTGAGTTTTATGTATTTTTCTATCTTTGGGATAACAATCCTTCATCTGCTGTATCTTTTGCAATTATTTTCTACCAATTTATGCATTCACCTCTCATTCTTTTGTCATATTCTTTCACGGAGCAGAAGTTTTTAATTTTAATGAAGTCCAGCTTACCAGTTATTGCTTTCATAAATTGTGCCTTTGGTGGTATATCTAAAAAGCCTTTTCCATAACCAAGTTCAGCTAGAATTGTACCTAAGTTATCTTCTAAGAGTTTATAATTTTGTGTTTTACATTTAGGTCTATGGTCTATTTTGAGCGAATTTTTGTGAAGGGTGTAAAGTCTGTGTCTAGATTTTCTTTGTAAAATTTTGCATGTAAATCCAGTTGTTCCAGCATCATTTCTTGAAAAGACTATTTTGCACCATCGCATTTCCTTTGCTCCTTTGTCAAAATCAGTTGACTATATTCATGTGGGTCTATTTCTAGGCTCTGTATTCTGTTCCACTAATCCATTTGTCTATCATTCTTTCGCCAGTACCACACTGTCTTGATTACTGTGCTTGATAATATGTCTTGAAATCTGGTATTGTCAGTCTCCAACTTTGTTCTCTTTCAATATTCTCTCCTTTGTAATTCTCCTTCAATATGGCTGCTGTGTACCCTTTGCCTCTCCATATAAACATTAGAATCATCCTGACAATATAAAATAGCTTGCTGGGATTTTAATTGGGATTGCACTGAATTGATCCAGTTGTGAAGAACTAACATCTTCACACTATTGAGTCTTCCTATTTATGAACACAGACTATCTCTCTATTTGTGTAGTTCTTCTTTGATTTCTTTTATCATAGTTTTGTTGTTTTCCTCAGATAGACCTTGAAGATATTTTGTTCAATGTGTACCTATTTCTTTTTTTTTGGGGGGGGGGGTGCTGCTAACATAAATGGCATTGTATTTTTTTATTTAAAATTACATTTGTTCACTAGAGCTATACAGGAAGGTGGTATCGTTTGACTGTGTCTCCACCCAAATCTCATCTTGAATTGGAGCTCCAAAAATACCCATGTGTCATGGGAAGGACCCAGTGGGAGATAACTGAATCATGAGGGTAGGTTTTTCCCATGCTGTTCTCATGATAGTGAATAAGTCTCATGAGATCCGTTGGTTTTATAAAAGGCAATTCTGCTATACATGCTTTCTTGTACATGCTGGAAGATCACTTGAGGCCAGGAGCTCAAGACCAGTCTGGGTGACATAGAGAGATTCCCATCTCTTTTTTAAAAATTAGATTCAATCAGATTTCAGGAACCAGGAATAGATACTCTAGGTTTTGATTGCATTCACTTACTTAATGTTCATTTTTGGCTTAGATTATGAACACAGTCTTTGAATGAAGGGTTACTTTCCACAATTTCACCTGTTTTCATCATTATATACCATTATGGTTTCCTTGAAAACAAACTACATAATTATCATTTTCATATAACTTTACTATGGAAATGTGTAATATGTAACTATTTCCTGATTGTGACCTTAATTAGTAAACCAAAATTCCATCTCTACTCAGACAACATCAAATACTAGGACAATATTAATCTTGGTAAAGTATTTAAAGATACATCTTAGTTTGCTACAAAATATAAACACTTAGCTAACATGTTAATTCTCATATGTTTTTGCTCATATGTACAAAAACCATGCATATTTTTGGCCTCATACAAATACAAAAATGTTTTTACAATGTATGTGTGTGTTCATTTAGCATCATAAATATATTTAATTCACTGTAAAGACATAGCCAAAAAAATTATCAGCTACCTGATAATTATAAGTTATTGATTAGAAAATATGTATTTACTTTAAATCAAATTGTTATATTAAAATACCTTGCTTTACCTGCCCTTTAATGCCTTCTGAGAATGTGAGATCTGTAGAAACATGGATTTATTGAAATTAATTCTAAAATAGCACATTTGCAGTGGCTTTGGTAATTCTCTAGCTCAGATGTATAAACTCAGATTTTTATATACATCCAATGAACATTTTTCAGTGTGTATGAGATCAAAGATACTTAACTATACTCCAAATTGCCCACTGCTAGCTGGAACTACTGTATTGCAACAGAGTAACAGGAAGAAGTTGGAACAGTTTGGAGGGCTCAGAAGAAGGTAGGAAAATGTGGGAAAGTTTGGAACTTCATAGAGACTTGGAGGGCTCAGAAGACATGAAGAGGCTGGAAAGTTTGGAACTTCCTAGAGACTTGTTGAATGACTTTACCAAAATGCTGAGGTGATATGGACAATAAAGTCCAGGCTAAGGTGGTCTCAGATGGAGATGAGGAACTTGTTAGAAACTGGAGGAAAGTTCACTCTTGCTATGCAAAGAGACTGGCAGCATTTTAACCCTGCCCTAGAGATCTTTGGAACTTTAAACTTGAGAGAGATGATTTAGGGTATCTGACAGATGAAATTTCTAAGCAGCAAAGCATTCCAGAGGAAGCAGAGCATAAAAGTTTTAAAAAAATCTGTACCCTGACAAAGCAGTAGAAAAGAAAAACCCATTTTCTGGGGAGAAATTCAAGCGAGCTGCAGAAATTTGCATAGGTAATGGGGAGCAGAATGTTAATCACTAAAGCAATGGAGAAAATGTCTGCAGGCCATGTCAGAGGCCTTCACAGAAGCCCCTTCCACCATAGTCCTAGGAAAGAAAAGTGGTTTCTTTGACCAGGACGAGGGACCCCCTTCTGTATTCAGCCTTGGGACTCAGTGTCCTGTGCCCAGCCACTCCAGCTGTGGCTAAAAAGAACAAACATACTGCTTGGGGCATGGCTTCAAATGGTTCAAGCCCCAAGCCTTGGCAGCTTCCATGTGGTGTGGGTCTCGCAGGTATACAGATGACAAGATTTGAGGTTTGGGAACTTCCACCTAGATTTCAGAGGATGTATGAAAACGCCTGGATGTCTGGGCCGAGGTGTGTTGCAGGGGTGGAACTCTCATGAAGAACCTCTGCTATGGCAGTGCTGAAGGGAAATGTGGGGTTGGAGTCCCCCCCAACCCACAGAGTCCTCACTGGGGCACTGCCTAGTGGAGCTGTGAGAAGAAGGCCACCATCCTCCAGACCCCAGAATGGTAGTTCCACTGACAGCTTGCACCATGCACCTGGAAAAGCCACAGACACTCAGCGCCAGCCTGTGAAACCAGTCAGAACAGAAACAGTGTACCCTGCAAAGCCATAGAGACAGAGCTTCCCAAGGCCATGGGAACCCACCTTTTGCATCAGTGTGACCTGGATGTGAGACATGGAGTCAAATGAGGTCATTTTGGAACTTTAAGGTTTAATGACTGCCCTATTGGATTTTGGACTTGCATGGGGCCTGTGGCTCCTTTGTTTTGTCCAATTTCTCCCATTTAGAATGGGTATATTTACCCAATGCCTGTACTCCCATTGTGTCTAGGAAGTAACTAACTAGCTTTTGATTTTACAGGCTCGTAGGAGGAAGGGATTTGCCTTGTCTCAGATGAGGCTTTGGACTTGGACTTTTCAGTTAATGCTGGAATGATTTAAGACTCTGAGGGACTGTTGGGAGGGCATAATTGTGTTTTTGTGTTTTTAATTGTAAGGACATGAGATTTGGGAGCAGCCAGGGGCAGAATGATATGGTTTGGCTCTGTCCCCAGCCAAATCTCATCTTGGATTGTAGCTCTCTTAATCCCCATGTGTCGTGGGAGGGACCTAGTGGAGGTAATTGAATAATAGGGGTGGGCTTTTCTCATGCTGTTCCCATGATAATGAATAAGTCTCATGCGACTTGATGGTTTTATAAAGGGGCAGTCTCCCTGAGCATGCTCTCTTGCCTGCTGCCATGTAAGACATGCCTTTGCTCCTCCTTCACCTTCCACCATGATTGAGAGGCCTCCCTAGCCATGTGGAACTGTGAGTCCATTAAACCTCTTTTTCCTTATAAATTACTCAGTCTTGGGTATTTCTTCACAGCAGTATGAAAATGAACTAATACAGAAGGCGATTGACTATGTATATTCCTACAACCTTGCTGTGATCAATTAGTTCCAGGGGGTTTTGTCAGTTCTTTCATTTCTTCCAGTATGATGCTTAATGTTCTCCATTTCTGTTTCAATATTTTTGACCCATAGTATTTGGTTTTTTTGTTTGTTTTGTTTTGTTTTGCTTAGGATTTCTATCTCTGTTTAAATTGCCCATCTGTTCTTTCATGTTGTCTACTTTATGTATCCATTAAGAGCCCTTAGCCTATTAATCATATTTGTTAAAATTCCCAGTCTGAAAATTCCAATATCCCTGTCATGTCTGCTTGCTCTGCCTCTTCAAATTGTGGGTTTGTTTCTCTTTTTTGCCTTTTGGTATGCCTTGCAATTCTTTCTTGATAACTGGACATGATGTAGCTAGTAGCATGTTGTAGTAAAAGGACTGCTATAAACGGGTCTTCAATAATGCAGTAGTAAGGTGTCAGGAACAGGAAGCATTCTACAGTCCTGTGATTCAGTCTCAGTCTTTTTTTAAGCCTATGCCTCCGGACATCAGAAGTGAACTTCAGAAGTGCTTCTCAGCACCACCACCCCATAAATAGAAAAGGAAGGCTAGAGTAGGCCAAAGATTGGTATTTTCCTTCTCCTTTGTGGATGGTTAGAGTGGGCTGAGATTATGTATTTCCCTTCCTCCATGTAAGAGGATATAAGTGGCTGAAATTGGGCATTTCCCTTCCCCTAGGTTCTGATAAAACCCAAGAGGATAAGCTCTGGTTAAAGAGTTTCTTCTGAGTGCAAACCTTTCTAACAGAATGCTCTGGCATATTCTGAAGTGGTTTCTTTTCCTATCCCCACACCAGAACGATGAAGAGACTTTTCTCTGATATTTACTGAGAGAAGTGGGTAGAGTTCCTGGAGGTAAATCTCACAAAAGTGTGAGCTCCATTTTATGGGTTCCCCTGGAGTTTTTAATTCTCAGACTTGTCCACTTTGTGCCCCCACCAATTCATCAACTATATTTCAGGTTTGCAACCCCAGTACTCATTTCTGCCAAGGTTTTCACTGGTGAGACTCTGCTCTGCAAATCTGTGACCCAATATATTCACTTGTCTGTCTCTCCAATCTCCAAAACAGTGAAGACAACTGTTTTCCATCACCTCTTTTATTGATCTAATAAAAGTTGACTTATCAGTCATTTCACTTTTTGCTGTTGTTAGAACAGAGTGATGACTTATAAGTGGAACTGGAAACCAGAAGTCTCAGCAGTTTTAATTTAATGAATGTTCTAGGAAAAGAAAGTATCTACTTTCTTGTCCTCTCCTTTTCATTAAGGCAGAGCCTATATAAGCAATCAAATTCAGTATAACAGGGTGATTGTGAATAGCTATTTTATTGGACAATAGTCTTTTTCTGTTTTTGTCTAATTCTTTTCCAAATTATGTTGAAATATTTGTAAATGGTTGAAAATTATGTTCATTTATTTATGTTAGCTATATTAACAGCATTAATAGTTATTAACATATGTTGCTTGCTTATTGTACATTATGCTATTATTTCTCACAATATTTCTATTGAGTACTTGTTCCCATAACTCTAGTTTTATAATTGTGAAAACTAAGGATTGAGGCAGCCACATAAGTGAATTGTCATAGGCTATATTAGTATTAAATGAAACTAGGATGGGGTAAGATCCCTGTAACTTTAAATCCCATGCAATTAACATTATTTTCTGTCAATTATCTTTATTCCTCACTGCTAAAAGCCACTTGTAGGTAAAAAACAGAGAACAGAAAAACATCACATAAGCTATCAAACCGATATCCTCAGTTTGTTTATTCTAGTCCCTAGAAGTACTATATTGCAGAAGACACAAGCAAAATTCAAATATATCCTGCCTAACCTAGGAAGTTCAGTTTAACATTATGTATTCAACCAAAAGGTCTGAAAATATATTATTTAAAAATCTGAAGGATTTCAAAGTTATTATCACCAAAGACATAATTTGAGAATGTTTGGGGGACAGTGGAGAGGAGACTGCTGATGTTAGCAATGAACTGCTTGGAAAATATTTTAAAGATTTTTAGTGCTATAAAATGGGAATATAGAGTTTATACATTGAATTGCTTCTGTATTGTTGAAAACTGTAATTATTTCTTACTTTGCTTAGTAATTGAAATTTTATCCAGGGCTCCATTTTTTCTTATTTTTTGTTATTGAATTGAAATGATAACAATAAAGAACCCCCAACTGAGTGCATCACGGTAAGCATGTAAAATACTCATCTCTAATAAAAGTTGTGGCAGTCTGGCAAAGATCTGCAACCGTGGCTTAAATCAGACTGCTTTTCAGTTGAGAAAAAGTTTGGCTGTGCTGATATAAAACATGAAATGAAGTAAAACAGATATTCAGCTCTGCATTCAGACAAAAAAAACCTTATATATATTATTAATCATTTTTGAGAAAAATTTTATCTCAAGTTGAGTAAATATTTATACCTGGAGTAATGAAGCACAACTAGGAGGGATTTTGAAATCCTACCAGTTGTTAACACTGCCAGTGTTTATATTGTGCTTATATTTGAACTAAATATCTCAGTCGCTGCTATTTTGCTTTATAATTAACATTATCATGAATACAAAAACTGAGAAAACTATTTATTTTTCAATTTAGTCTTCTCTTTTGTGAAACTTCAAATTTCGGCATTCATCAACTTCCCATTATGTGACAAAGGATCCAGAGACAAAGAGAAGACCCAGATGAGAGGAAATAGCTTAAACCTGCAGATGTTATTCATTTAGAGAAGATAGAAACTGGAAGCATTTTGTAATAATTGTGCTTTAAAACATATTTCTACTTTGTTTTCTGCTTCACTAAACTTAGGATATAGTCATGTGTGTTAAATGATTGAGGGGAAAGAAACAGAAAAACTGGATCATTGAAGAAATTATTCACTCAGACTTCACTCAAGACTGAGCAGAGATAATACACAGGTAATTAGAGATTCGACATGTACAGATCCTTATTAACGTATTTTAAAAAATCTATTTAGACCTTTTCTTGTTAAATTGCCTAAGATGAATTTGAAATGATGGGATCAGTAAAAATTAATTATAATTTAAGTGACCCTGAGCTATGAAATATGAAAATAACTGCCTGGTATTTTTGTTTAGAATCAGTCAAGTTTGAAAAATAAAAAGGATGGCAGGTTATTGTTCTGAAAGCAGAAGAAGAGGAAAGAGCAAGCCACTATGGAATGTCCTGGAGTGTGCTGGTCAGCCATTGTTGACCTCGGCTCCACCATGGCCCACACCTGAGTTAGGTGCTCTGCGTTCTGCAAGAGGTGGCCTGGTTTACCTTATTCCTAAAAAATATGTTATCTCTAGCTTCAGCGTCCTGTCTGGGAAAACTGACAAGACTCTTAGGAAAGATAAATACTCTTAAATAAAAGTAATACATAAATATGTTTTTAATAAAATCCAACATTTTAGAGGAGGTTTAAATGACAAATTCTCTTAACAATTTTCCAATTCCTGATTCTACTCTTGCCAGGTAAGGGAAACAATGCTAAGAATATTTTTATATATTTCTGCAATTTCCACACAGTGAACCTACATACATTACCTGCTTAATATATGTAATCCTATGTAATACATAAGGATTACAATATACATGGAAATTGCTTGTTAGATGGATGAATTAAAGAAATAGTAAATGAAGGCCCAACCTGCTGCAAGAAATTGTTTCACCTCTAAGATATGACCAGAGATGTTATTATTACTACTTCAGAATAACTGAGGTTAGGGGACTTTGGAGGACAACTAAACAGAGGTAATAACAGAACTCGACCACTGGCAGCCTCCTTTAACCAATGAAGAGAGGGAATTTGGGGATTAGAGTTGGAGCAGTCCTACAATTTCCCTCCAGGCTACAACTTGAGCCTTCTCAGTTTACCAACCTATTGCTAAACACATTCTCTTTTCTCCAAATGGTGATTGATGTTATTCCTGGGCTCTTAAGTATTCAATCAGCTTTCCAACAACTCCATTAGTTCTCCATCTGACTAATTAGGAAAAGTTGGCTTGGGGCATGAATATGCATTTAAAAAAAAAAGTTTTGTTTGTATAACTTAAAAGTCATAATGTGTTTTCTTTCATAGAAGGAAAAGTGAAAAACATCAAATCCTCTTCTAACTCAAAAACAATTATGGAGAGCACAATTTGTTTTTCTAGTTGAAGTAAAGCACCCTCCTTGGGAGATCTTCACTCTTCACATCCTCATTTGATTACAGCCTGGTAAGCCAGAAAACTGTGGCTGTCCTGTGATGTTTTCTTGGCCAGTGTTAATAGAATCCTATCACCATGGTTTTCTTGCCATTGAAAAACTCCATGTTTTTATTTAAATAAACTCCTCAAATTAAAGTGAATGAATAAACACAGAGGGAAGAACGGCAATTCCCCTCTAACTTTTATACTATTTGAATTTTGTCTTACGGTGGCAGCAGAAACTAATAAGATGATACTGAGATAACCAAAGTAGTCCTTGATATGTGTTTGGAGGGGACATAGTTTGAATGTTTGTCCCCTCCAAATCTCATGTTGAAATGTGATTCTTAATGTTGGAAGTGGGGCCTGGTGGGAGGTGATTGGATCATGGCAGTAAATCCCTTATGAGGGCTTAGCACCATCTGCTTGGTGATAAGTGAGTTCTCACTCCCTTAGATCATGTGATATCTGGTTGTTTGTATGTCTGGGACCTCCATCCTCTCTCCCTCTTGTTCCTGCTCTTGACACGTGATGTACCTGCTTTAGCTTCATCTTTCACCATGAGTAAAAGCTGCTTGAAGCCTCCCCAGGAGCTGAACAGCTGCAGATGCCATGCTTCCTGTACAGCCTGCAGAACCAAGAGCCAAGTAAGCCTGCCTTATTTATCAATTACCCAGCCTCAGCTATTTCTTTATAGAGATTAAAAAATGAACAGGAGGAATGTTATAAGAAGGATGATTATAACTGCTTGACTCCTCTAGAATACTGTACTCACTTAAATTCTGAGTCCCTTCACTCTCAGAAATTTAAGGTCATAAGCCGTGACATAGTTTGTGGCATAAGCCAGTAGAGGGTGAACCTAGAAGAGAGCAAATCAGGAGTTGCACGGCAGCTGAGCAAATAAATTCAAGGAGGAGGAAATGAAAAGCAACATCTGGTGAGGGAAAAGCACCATGCCATTGTTTCAGAAGTCCTAAGTAGAGAGTCAATTATGGATTAAAAATAATAACAGTGAAAACAACTAGCCCCAAACCATAAATATACAGAAAACACCACAAGGACCAGAAAATTTGAAATAGGTACCGGTGCAGAACCTAAAGTAACACCCTGAAGTGTGGAACTTCAAGTGACAAGTCTTTTTGATTAACGTTTTTCTTTCCATGAACATGGAGTGATGCGAATAAATTGCAAAAGATATGGACACCTTGGGCTAAGTCTGCTCCTAGTCGGGGTTAGTTTAAGAAGCACCATCTCTGGTACCTTGTTCCTTGTGTCATTTCGACAATGAACTCTGGTTCTCTTAAAATAAGCCACTCTAACCTTATAGCCTAGTTCCATTAATTGATTCACTCTTATTCCTCTACGTCTAAGACCTTGATTGATACTTTTCCTAATATTCCTGTTTACTTGGGACTAAAATTCAGACCTTTCTTACTTGTTCTCTTAGAAATAAACAAAAACTCTAATCACCCCAGATTCTATATCCGGTTCTGTTTGTTTGCATTTTTCTCCCTTTTGGGAACTCCCTATCTGTTTGTATATTTGTGTTTCGCAGTCCTCCAGATATTTCTGTTGCCACACTCCATTTGCCTACCCAAGAAAATCACTACATAAGATTTTCACTTACTCCCTCCACAAATATAGATTGAAGATCTATTGTGATGTGCCAGACATGTGCACATATCTAGAAGTACAAAGTGAAAAAGTCCTATTTCCTATTCTCAAGAAGGTTCTCATTTTAATAAGAATCACTTGTTAACAACTCCATGAATCACAGTTCCACAAGAGGTGTACGCAAAGCTCCTTTTGCCCTGAAGCAGAACAGTAATATTTCCAAAAAGTACATTTCAAAGAGGATCAAGCCTGGCTAGGAAAAGTTGCAAAGAAGCCTGTGCTGGGCTTTGGATTTGAAGGAAAACTTTGCTTAGTGAAGACAAGATGGAAACATCTCTCAGACATATAAGAAGCTGCACTGTTAGTGACCTGGAAGAATGAGAAGGCTGTGTTTGGGAAGTGAGTGAGAAAGAGGAGAAAATGATGCAAGAAATGTGGTTTGGAGACAAAATAAGGGCTCTTTGAGTGTCATACTGAAAAGTTTTGATTTCATTGTAAAAGAAATTGAGGAGCCATCTATAGCTTTTCAAATCAGAAATAGTACAATTATGTCAGTGATTCACAGCGATAACATGAATGATGGTGCTAAAGACCACTGTGTATGTCAGGACCCTCACCATCCCTCATTACTGGTTCTTCTATTATTATGTTAGCTACTGCAGAAATGAAACAGGCTATTCTGCCTGCTCCAGCAGATGCACCATTTTCCCTGAACTTGTCCTCCTGACCTACAGCCAAGGCAGCCATTATTTTGATAGGTTGAGTACTGATTATCAGGTAAATCTTACCTTTCAAAATATCTAAGAGAACATGCTAATTTCCTGAACTAGACAAGTCTAATTTCCTCCAATGTGTAAGATAGTAACACAAGCATGTGTAATACACAGCAAGAGAACAGAAAAGAGTTGAAAGTGGAAAGTGTTTTCAAAAGATAAATTGGGCTACTCTGAGAGTATAGCGGCAAGTTTGAATTAAGCAAGGACATTGCAAATTAAACCTGGGTGTTTGGCTCTTTGCTATCAGTTGGGAGCAAAAGATAATGATTTGAAGAAGGCAAAAGCAAAAACTGCAGTAAAACAGGTCTTGGTCCCTGAAGTGAAATATCATTAACAAGATTTTGTAAAGAGACCATTTTTCCCTGCTAGAAATCACCAAACTAGGATAAACATTAATTCTCAGGATGTAGTGAACAAAGAGAACCCTGAAACAGATTAGCTCAGGCAGATAGGGAGACAGGATGAAAACGTGAAGGCAGTATTCAAGGTGAGACTACACTGGTCACTGCAGCCAAGGTCATCAGCTGAGCAAGAGAAAAATGTTTATGGCTAGTAAGGGGCATTCCTCCCTGACCATAGAGCCTGATGCAGATGGTTGTATGACCTGGCGTCCTTGGGGAAGTAAATAGAAAAAGATAGTAAATAGAAAAATAAAAAAGAATCACAGAGAAGATTTAAAGAATTACCCAAATTACTTTAGACAAATATGTTTCCTTTACTTGACTTAACCAAGTATTAAACTGGGCTCTTACGTTATGATCCCTGTTCATTTGTTCTCTGAAGAACTAGACCAGTTATTATAGCAGAAGCAAGTGGAAAAGGAAATGTTATCGTATTGAAGTGCCTATAGTTTGCCAACTTGCAGAAAACAGTATTTTCCAAACCATTGATGTTGCATTTTTTCATAGAAGTATAAATGTTCTATCTCTATTGTAAACATAATACAAAGACTAATAGATTTATGAGTTTTTAAAACAATCAATAAACTACCAACAGCAAACAAATATATATACATATACACACTGGCTGAAGTTTCTATAAAAATATTAGTAAATTGAGAAAAATTTCAATAAATTTTTAAAATTCCCAGGCTATATACATGTAGGTTCTATATTAAAAGTTTTAGTGGGAGAGGAGAAGGAAATATAAAAACCCATACTTTCTCTTGTTGTACAAGTCTGAAATTTTTATCATAGTTGTAGGATATACTTACTGGCAAGTAGAATTACACCTGAATGAGAACATCAGAAATCTGACTTTTTTTTTTTCATTTTCTTTTCATAAACAGCTTTATCCTTCACTCAGGGTGGCAACATCTACATAATACAGTAAATAATATTTTTCACCTAAATGATCTCAATGATTTTGAAAAATCTTAAAATCACATCTGTGATTCAAGGATTCCCGATCAAACTGACTCTAGAAAGTCTTTTTTTTATTAAAGTACCATTGACATACAATGAACTACACACATTTAAATGTACCATTGGATAAGTTTAGCACATGTACACACTTCTGAAACCATAACCACTATCAAGATAATGAACCTATCCATCAATCCCAAAAGTATAGTGAGGCCCCTTTGTAATGTCGCCCCCTCTGTGCCATGCCTCGTTCATAGGAAACCACTGATTTTCTTTCTGTCACTCCTTATTGGTTTGTAATTCTTAGTCTTTTATATAAATGAAATCATAAAGATTTTTGGCCAACTCCTTTCACTCAGCGTAATTAGCTTGAGATTCACCCACTTTATGTTGTGTACCAAGAGCTCATTCTTTTTTATTACTAAGAAGTATTCCATTGTGTGGCTCTACTACAGTTTGTTCAACCAATCATCTGTTTGCCTAGTGAAAGGACATACCCTATGCTTCCTCCCATTACCATGTCTTCTCTGTTTCTCCTCTTGATATGCTCCACCACAGTGAATACAATCATCCTTAAGAATCACAACAACAGAGCTAATCTAACTGGTCTCTGGTACTGTATATTCATTTAGGATATAATGACAGGAATAACACAGCAACTGTGGGAGTATGTTGGATATTTGTTTATGTTTTGCCTCCATTTTGCAAGTTCAGTTTGACTGGTGTCAATGTTATTACAATCTCCATGATCTTCTTCATTTACTTTATCCAATCTGAATCAATATGTGCTTCTAAAGGCATTGACTGTCCCTTCACTTTCCTCTGATCCGTAGTAACTTTCTATATCCACTTAATTATATTAAAACCATTAGATTGATGTGTATACGGAGACTCTTACTAATCTGAGAATATGTATAAACATGCTTAA
The DNA here is from genome assembly GCF_029281585.2 of Gorilla gorilla gorilla. NCBI lineage: Eukaryota > Metazoa > Chordata > Mammalia > Primates > Hominidae > Gorilla > Gorilla gorilla. The sequence continues at coordinate 107,052,748 of NC_073238.2, read as the reverse complement.
GTTTTATATATATGTGTATATATACCTACGTGTGTGTGTGTGTGTGTGTGTGTGTGTGTCAGAAGTTATTAAAGGTATGTTCTCTCCTTCAGATTGACTTCCATTTGGAATCTTCCTTTGTCTCTTCCAAACATATAACATATTTTACGTATTTTGCAAAATCACTTTTTCCTTATGCAAATTAAATGATGTAATCATGCTCTCAGTCTATAATTTTTTCATATTTGTTTTATAGAATATTAAGTATTTTGGGGGTGCCAAGATAATGATAAACTATTTCAAGAATTACTCTAAAACTGATCTTGGTCGAAGTCCATCTCCTTTTATTTGTGAGGTAGAAATCTATGATAGCATTTTCAGATTTCTAAAATCACTGTAGCAAAAATGTTGAGAAAGTCAAGTCACTAACATAATAATAAGTAGAATGATATATAGTACAGCTATATATCTATATAATGTAGTACTACATAATGATATGCAGTACTACATAATGATATGCTGTACCACACAATGATATGCCATACTACATAATGATACGTAGTACAGCTATTCCATTGAATTTGACTTTCAGTTATTTATTACGCCAACCAGACATTTAAAGTATTTTATCTTTATTAAAACATGAAAACTTTTGTTTTCTGTTAAGATACTCTCAGGCATTAATATTCAAGTATGGGCATTTTTCTCTGATGTTGGCCTACAGCAAACATTCTATACCTAATCATAAAACAGAAAGCAAATGTGTTTCTAGAAAAATGTACTTTATCCCTCATCACACACGTCATTTTGTCCTCTGTTTAAGAAAACTACCACCACCATTTGGGGGTTAACATTGAAAATATCAAGCAATAGAGGTTTTTGGTATTTCACACTACCAAATACATTCATTCCACAAGTATGACCACATACTGCTTTTGTTAACATATTAATTTTCATTATTTTAAATTCTATGTTACTATATCCTATATATGCAAACATACTTTACTATGATGTGTGTTCCCTGTCATATTATAAAGTAAAATCTTCATGAAAGGAACAATTTTTCTTCACTGACTTATTCATTCATAAATCTTTACTAAGTAAACCCAGAAAAATCCATAGGTTACACTTGACATGATTGAATGTCTTGAGAAAGGAGGATGTTGGTATTTATAAACAGAAACTACATCAAAACAACATAGAATACACAATACAGCAGGCAAAAGAACACTGTTAAAAACCAACTCATCTTTATGCAAATTGTGTAAAGTATTGCTTTTTTGATATGAGTCATTGTCATATAGCTTGAAATTAGATATAACTAATGGATTCCTGTTTTCCAATACCCTAATATATCATCTATATTTATCTATGAATTATATTTTAAGTACATTTTGTATATGAGAAATATGAATATTAAAACAAATGACTCATTTATTGATTTATTGATTTTACAAACTCTATTCTTAATATTGGGAATCATGCATAAACAATCATTCCACTTCTTAAAAATTTTCGGTCTTTCTTTTCAAGTCCTATTTTAAACACAAAACTTATGTTTTACCATTAGACAGATTAGAGATCCACTATATAAGTAAAAATAAATTGTTCTTTTGAGGAGATAATACAATGTGCATAAAAATATATTATATATGCCTACATTTATTAATTTACATAAGATATTAAATGCCTAAAGCATGCCAGCTCTTCTAAATATTTTTTCCTCATCTAATCAGTTCAAACTAGTTAATAGGTATTTTTCCCCATATTTTACCAAAAATACATATACAACATGTACATATATATGCACAACATATATATATGTATCTGTTATATATGTATATATTTTTATATATGTATGTTGTATATATATACGTTGTATATGTATTTTTTGGTAAAACATGGGGAAAAATACCTATTTTGTATATATATTTTTTTGTATATATATCTTCCCTAAGTACCAAAAATAGTAAGTACCTCATTTGTATGCCCAGAAATAGGAATTAATGAAGTTGATATTGAAACTGTGATTTCTTCGATTTCATAGACTTATTTTTTTTCATTATACCACTTCCCTCAGAGCATGTTAAATTATTAAGAAATCAGTATATAGATTATATAATATAGATTTTAAGTATTATATATTTTTTGGGAAGATTGATAGTAAGATTGAATTTCTCCTTTTCTGTAGTTCATAAATTTCCTTGCCTTTTTTTGTCTCCTCCTTCTCTTTCCCTGACAGGTAGAGGGCTGATCCAAAGCTTGACTGCACTCCCCTTTTCCTGGTGTGAGATGCAGATGCTTCCTTGTTAGTTCAAGGGCCTTTTCTTGTTTAAATAATGCTTGTGATGGCAAATTAAATGATAATTACCTGATGTGGCAAAACTCATTAGAGGGTAAATTGAGTCTTCAAATCATTTTCTTCATGACATAAATTGAGCATGGAACCTTATTTCTTCAACAATGAAAGGCACACTGGACTTCAGCTTATGCAATATATTTCTACTTAAGATATTTCATTACATACACATTAAAATGTTAATAAATTTATAAGTATTTATTGAATGCCTACTATGTTCATAGCATTTCAGTTCGTCTATAGACAATAGCAAAGAGATGCAATCTAGTTAGTGAGACTGCATTAAGCAATAACAAAACATATGAGCCTGCGTGTGTTCTTTCATTCTGTTTAGAATGCCAGAATTTTCCAGTAATTTCTTCAGGTTTCTACAGAAATTATTTTCCAAACTATGTTTTATGTTTAAGATTTCTCAAAAATACTACCTTTTCTTTGTCATACAATTGTGGTCAAATGTCTCATATAATTTGCCTTTATTTTTTTTCTTTTTATTTTATGCCCTAAATTTAGCCAGATCTAGTGTTAGCTCACAGTTTGTGAACTTTTTTTTTTCCCATTCACCATCTACTTGGTTACTTGCTTGCTCATCTCTCCTTTAAAGCCATAACTAAAGCTCTGCACTTACTATATGCATGACCTGTACAAGTTATTTAACCTTTGTATGCCTCAGATTCCTCACTTGAATTAAAAGAGGTTATACATTAATTTTCTTTTATTTAACTTTTAAGGTCGGGGTACAAGTGCAGGTTTATATATATTAATTTTCTTTGTACTTCTAAGATTGGCTTATATGTCATGCGTTACATAAATTTTTGTCACAGGAATAAATTCATTTAATTATTGCTCAGGTTATAAATTGAAATGAAAATATAGATTATTTAAAGTTACAAAGACTGTTTTGCTATTATATTTATTTCTGATTGTTGATATAAGGTATGACAACTAAACTATTTCAAAGAAAGTGGACCAGCAATACAACATATTTTCTCAAACTCCTCTACAATGTTTGAAAGAAAGAAAATAAATACAATGAACATGTAAGTTGAATTACAACAGAAAATAAAGAAATTTAGCAGCATAATCAGTATACCGTAACTTTTAAAGGCATAAGGAAGAATCTTTGTTTCTGGATGTTTTTCCCATCAATAATTTGATTTGACTAATAATTCTATTGTATGTATGTATGTATGTATGTTTGAGATGGAGTCTCGCTCTGTCCCAGGCTGAAGTGCAGTGGTGTGATCTCAGCTCCCTGCAACCTCTGACTCCTGGTTCAAGTGATTCTTCTGCCTCAGCCTCCTGAGCCAGGCTCCTGAGTAGCTGGGATTAGAGCCATGTGCCACCACACCCAGCTATTTTTGTATTTTTAGTACAGACAGGGTTTCACGATGTTGGCCAGGATGGTCTTGCTCTCCTGACCTCGTGATCCACCCGCCTTGGCTTCTCCAAGTGTTGGGATTACAGGCATCAGCCACCGTGCCTGGCAATAATTCTATTTTAGATTCATCTTTAACTTCAGCTCTTTCCAATTTATGTATTTCAAAGTTTTTGTGTTTTCCTTATCTTACATTTAAGTGTAATTTACTTAGAAATGCATTGCTATAACAGCATAACAGTAACCAAACCAATAATGTATTTATCTACAAAGATTTTTAAATTGGCATCTTGTCAAGCCATCACCATGTGTTAAAAGGTAGCCTGAGTAACTTACTCCAGAGATATCTTCCACATACTTTTTAGGAAGGTAGTTTCTAAGAATATCCTACATTTTATGAAAGAAAAAAAAATCTGCAGTAATTTGCTAATATCAAGTAAAATAACTCATATTAAATTTCAAATTTAATAAAATACCAGGGATTTATTGCCAAGGGTCAAAGATTCAAGAAGAATGTTGGTTTATATATTTGGTAGATCATTATTGATTTTTAAAATCCACATTTGAAAAATCTTCAAAACAGTCGTTTTTCATCAATCATGTGGTGGTTCAAAATCTTGAAAACAACTTTGTGTAAGTTCAAGACATTTGGGGGCCCTAATTAATTTTCTGTCTTACAGTTTTTCTAGTTGTTAATCAGATTTGGCATTTGCCTTATGTTTAAATAAGGTTGCCGCTTTGATTAGAAAGAGAGATTTTAGACAAAAGTATATTTTCCCTTATCAAGGGCCATTAAGAAATAAGGCATCCAACAAAAGACAAGCTGGAACTCATTAGTTAGCTTAATAAAACACTTATGAGGAACACTATGTACTAAAGGAATGACTATATTTATATGGCCTTTTAAACAAAGCAAAGCCAAAAATTACAAGCAAAATGACATAAAATTGATTGAAAGGTAAAAGTTGAACAGCTAGAAAAACCACCTGCATGTCATTATGCTATGTGTTATAGAAATATGTTATTCTTCAATGGAGTAAACTAGGTCTTTATAAAATTTATTTAATCCTATATCAAATTTTAGTCAACACAATGGCTGATATTTGGGTTTTGATTTTAAGTTTCCCTCAAGTGAAATATTTGAGATGAGAATTTAAGTTTCCTAGATTGTTCAATGCAAAAATGCATGAAAGTTCATTATGCTAACATGCCTTTACATTTCTTTCATACTTGGGAAGAAACTTTAGAGCCATAGCAAAAGAAAATGACAGTACTTTTAATCCTAATGTATAAGCAATATCCTGCATTCATTTTTTTTCTAATTCAGACTACCAGAGAATTTGTTGTTCAAAAATAGGTACATTAATTACTTTGAAGTAGAACTGTTTATTAATATGTGCTAATGATTCTTAAAATAGAGAAAAATATATGGAGGTTGAATAAGGTAAATGAAGTTAAAGATCAATAATTTTCATTATACACACAAAGCAATGACAAATTAAATGACTAATGTATATATTGTTTCATGCTCTAGAGCATTTGTTTTCATAGCTGGTTGACTTAAAAAATGGAATGGGATTTGGTACAAGATTTTTAAACTTTTTGAAAATTCTCTCTGGAAAATCATGGCAATAACAATGTGTATGCACTGTATGTATAACATGTGTGATACATAAATGTATGAAAATACCTAACAGACAAATGTGTATGCTTCATCAGTGCAAGCTACTTATTATATTAAGAAGGTAGTTTACTTGACTAAACAAAAAATCAATTATCACTAGAGTAATCATAAAATGCTACCCTGAGAAGGTTCAGTATTTATGTGGAATATATAAGGGCTATGCTGATGTGCCAGTCAACCTGTGTAGGTGTGTAAGTGGATCATGCTTTAGATATGAGAAGTGGTTCACAGTGGAGGTAGGGGTAAGTGATCTTATAAAGAATACATTTCCATCTTAATTCATATTTTCTAACTGAATTCCTTTTTTTTTTTTTTTTTTTAGTTTCAGAGATGCATTATCATGGGGAAAAAAAAAATACATTGGCCCCAAATTGTAACAAAGCTCACAGTTAAGATTCCTGATGTTTTTATAGGAGTGTTCTACCTTAGGCAATGTAAAATACATGTATATTTAATTCAATAATATCAATCTTGAAAAAGATAGTGAGAAAACAATTAACTCTAACAACTGCATATTCAAATCCTCACTTGTTAGAAATACAACAGATATTATTTCCACTTTAATGACAGTTTTTTCTGACTCAAAGCAACCTGGATGTTTATACTGCTGCCCTGGCTGAGACACTCTTTCAGTTTCCACCCTTCATCCCACCAGCTGGAAGAGAAAATAGAGACAATCTTGCAGATAATGTTTAAGGGTCTTTGCCCTACTCTCTTCTTCAATTAGCCCCTGTGTCTTTCTTTCTTTTATTCATTCCACCAACCAAACAACACTCACTCACTGAAAGTATCCTCTCTGCCAGATACTGCATCTGTTTCTGGGGATGTGGAATAAAACAACAACATTTATGAAACAAACAAAGGCCCCCCAAAAAATCCACATCTACCCTCTATTCAAATATTTCAGAGATTAGTGGGGACACATATAGGAATGATAGTACCTTGTGATCATTTCTACCGTAAGAACATATATGCAATTCTGCAGGAAAACATGAGAAGCAAAGACCAACTTTATAACATTAACTGATTGATACCTGATTACTGCTTATTAAGATGGTATGGAATCATGCATCCCACATTAAACAGAAACAGTATTTCTATTCTTAAAATATATGTACCACTGGTGTGCTGGCACTTGTCAAGGGTTTTGGGAGCCAGTGATTAAACACAGGCATTAAAAAAAAATTAGGTATACTTAACAATTAAGTAATTTATAATAAAAGCAAAGGCAATACACACACAAAAATCACAGCTTCCTACTTATTTGTTATATTTTACAATTGTCTATGCTCTGGAGGTTATTTAAGTCTATATGGGGGAGATAATGTAGAAGGCTGTGTTACTACACATTTCTCCCTTATTCCATATTAAGTGATGACATGTTGGAAATTTGAAATCAGCCATGATAGCAGTATTACAACACAGGTATTGGCAAACACTGCAATTCAGGTGTGTGGTGTGTTCTAAGCAAGCCAGTTAATACTTTTCAGCACCCCACCGACGGCACTCAAAGCAACACAACTTATTCACAGTCATATCGGTAGTAAAAATTAAAAGTGAATGGAAAAGATGCTAAATCAAGTTGATTTTTATACTTAAAGATGTCTTGAACACAAAACTTCAACAAAATAAATCTAATTTTCAAATAGTCCAATTTGAAAAGCTTCTATCAGGCAAATGAGGAATTTTTAAGAATATGATTTTCACCACTTTCAGTAGTAACTTTCTGATAGGAGACCACCAAACCTATATTAATCATTAACTTCTGAAATATAATGTATTCACTGAACTTCATTCACCAGAATTGAAGTTTGTTAAACTTGAAATGCTTAAAATTTTTATACTGTCGAGGTATTCCAGAATGCTTTAACAATTAGAGGAGCAGAGTCCAACTAAAATGTTAACTGGAATCTCTTTCAAACAGAAAAGGGGCCGGGTGCGGTGGCTCATGCCTGTAATCCCAGCACTATGGGAGGCTGAGGCGGTGGATCATTTGAGGTCAGGAGTTTAAGACCAGCCTGGCCAACATGGAGAAACCCTGTCTCTAGTAAAAATAAAAAAATTAAAAAATTAGCAGACATGATTGTGCATGCCTGTAAGCCCAGCTTCTCAGGAGGCTGAGGCATGAGTATCACTTGAACCCAGGAGGCTGAGGTTGCCGTAAGCCAGGATCACACCACTGCACTTCAGCCTGGACAACAGAGTGAGATTGTGTCTCAAAAACAAAACAAAACAAAACAAAAAACAAAAACAAAAACAAAAAACGGAAAAGGTAAAAACAAGAACACATGAAGGGTAAATCACATAAAATCTTCTCTTCTCTTCATTTTCTATTATCCTGAAACTCCCAGAAACCCTTCCCTCTCTTTGAATAACTCTCTTTTCGCCCATTATCTTGGACCCTTTTCCCACCCTTCCCCCCAGAGCATTCCAGACTGATGACAAACACCCTCCCCTTGCTGCCAATGGCCCCTGGACACTAGGGTCTGATGTCAAAGGCACACTATCTATCATGATGATGACTTTTATCTCAAGAATCCTGGCCTTTGGGCGACTTCCCACATACATTACTGGGGGTTGGAGAAGGCTCTGGACAAAGGCACATTAATAATTTTTGGATAAAATAACAATGTAAATTTGGACATATCTAACATTTAGAAATATGAGAATTTATGAATATAATTGCTTGTAGTATGATTTGAAATAGAATTTGCTGTAGTTTATTTTAAGATAGAATAAACAAGAAAGATTCTATGCAGAGAAAAGATAACAGTTCATTAGCACGTTATGGAGAATACAATATAATGTATTTCACATTCAGAAGTATGAACAATTTATGAGTGATTAAGAGAAAAACACCTTGTATAAAAATTTTGGGTAATTAGAAGTAACTTGCAACAAAAAACATAAAAGAAATAAAGCTCAACATCAAAATTTGACCCAGAACCCCTTTTCTCATTTAGAATATTATTTTTAAAACTCTGATGCAGATGCATATGTAACTTTTCTTCAGAAAATTTATCTTGAGTTGCTTTATTAAATGCAATGAAATTCTTAGAAAGAATATAATTTTGTTTAATTCCTTACACATTTGATATATTACTTTGAGTCTATTAAACAAGCCCTCGGTGCTTATTCAGTAAAATTAATAGGCAGAACTCATACTGTGTCCTTAGTTTTATTGTACTTTTCTTTATGGAAAGCTATTTAGTAAAAAATAATTTTAAAAATCTAGATACTTAAGCAGCTATCATTTCATGGCAAATATGTAATTATACTGAAAGCCAAGTAAATATATGAGTGTACAAAATGTGACTGCTTAATGCTAAAAGCTAAAGAAATTGATGCATTAAGGAAAGCATAATTATCTGTATATTTGTCATTCTTAAGTATTATCTTCCTCCTAATTTTTGAGGAGAAAATCAATTATTTTATACTTAGTTATCCTGAAGTATTTAAAATTAAAATTGCAACCATTTACTGGATAGAAAGAAAAAGGTGTTGGTCAGCAATTTTTTTTAAGTTTATATAATTACTATTCTGATTTTTATTTTTCATGGGTTTCTACTACAATCTCTTACTGATCATTGCATTCTCAGCATTATACACTGGTTAAGATGTGAAAAAGAGAGAAGTGTAATCAATGAGCAGAAAGATTTTAATTACAGTAAAAACCCTCTGATTGAATTCTATCTGACCTGTAGTCAATTAGTTGAAGTCAGTTAAAGTGGGGAATTATTTAAATATTATACATGAACAAGTTATTCTTTTCTCTTTTATTATAACCATGTAAGGGTTATACCTATTTACAAGTCTTTTAAAGGCCAACCAAGTCTTTTTCAATATCTTCACTGAATGACTGAGTTGTCTTTGCATAAACCACACCACAGCAATCATCTTTTCCATTCTGATTTTACTTTCTTTAAAGTACAGCAAAAAATAAAACACTTGAAAAATAGTTTGAAAAGAGTCCTTACACATTTACTAATTGTTTTTCCAATCCATATCTCATCCAATGAAATTCTTTTAGCAGTTTGTCTTGATTGAATTGTCCTAAAACTTGAGTTTACATTTTTATAAGAAAATCTCTCTGAAGTTTCCCTTATTCCTTCATCCTTAAGTTTTCATATTTCACTAAACTAGACACTTGTAGTACAGAGACCCATGACCAAGACACTTGAGAACAAACACAACCAACTGACTTCGGAAAGCATAGAGTTCAGGAGGTCAACAGGCAGAAATGATTGGGGCTTTTCAAACCCTGATGCCCAAATCACTATGGGTATGAGTCAGAATGTTTTCTAGAGTGAACAGGGAGACTGGGTAGAGTTTCTAAAGTAGCTAAAATTGAAACTTGAGAGGGTGTCCTTACCAATTATTCACATCTGAAAACAGAAGATGATTGAGGAGCCCAATTTATCCTACCCGAATCTCCCTGAAAACCTCCCCAGTCCCATTGCTATTACTTTAGTCTGAGGAACCACAATCTTGCTCCTGGGATTATTCCAGAACTTCCCAGAGAGAATTTCCACTTCCATCTGTAACCTTCCGAATATATCGTAACCCAGAAGTTAATGACTTTTTATTAAACCTTATCTAAATATGCCACCCTTGAAGTTAAAACAATTTCTCTCAATTGAGGACTCTATTCTGGGCCAGGAGCAGTGGCTCATACCTGTAATCCCAGCACTTTGAGAGGCCGAGGCAGCAGGATCACTTGAGCCTAAGAGTTCGAGACCAGCCTGGGCAACATAGCAACACCCCGTCTGTACCAAAAAGCATTAAAAAATTAGCTGGGCATGGGGCACATGCCTGTAGTCTCAGCTACTCAGTAGGGTGAGGTGGGAGAATCGCTTGAGCATGGGGGGTGTTGAGGCTGCAGCGAGCCATAAACATGCCACAGCACTCCAGCCTGGGTGGCAGAGCAAGACTAGGTCTCTGAAAATAAATAAATAAAAATAAAAATACAGCACTCTTCTGGACACTTACTCAGTTTCTCCTCTCTGGTCTTCATCTGCAGAATTTAATGTATCAGATGTCTACTTACAGTTATTTCCCTTACATCCTGCAGTAGATGGATAGCGTTATTTCTTTCCACATTCCTATAGAAACACATTCTGTCCCACAACATGACTGGAATTGGCCTTTTTCCATTTGCTGCCCCAGCGATGCTACACACGGAATGCCTAAACAACTGTGTTTAATTAATCAAAGAAAACAGATAAGTGGCAAAATAATACGATGAATAAATACTCTTAGAATCATAGTTACTATTCAGTAACTGCCATATGTGAAAGCATTTAACACCGTTTCTCTCATCTAGTGAAGTATTATCCAACTTTATCTCTTTGGGGTGTGACTAATGACAGAAAGTAATTTTGCTACAGTTATTTCTGTAGTTGAGTTTTTCCTTCCAAAGTTGGGGACATAACTTGAAGATATTTTGAGAGTCTAGAAGGTGTAAGAAACTGACACAAGCTGTGACAAAAGAGATTAAGAGAGAGAGAGGAAAGGTACAAGATACCTAGCAACCACCTAGCTGCCCTTGCTTCCAAGAAAATTCAAGAAAAAGACATGTTTGGGTGAAAAAAATAGAAAGTATTGCAATATGACATGTGATATAATTCTCTCCTCCATTTGTCTCACAAAACCTCACAAAAAAAATCTGTGAACCTCCATTATTTCACAGTCTGTATGCAATTGTAATGCAATTAGTGTTTTGAGGTAATTGGTGGAATGACTCATGATGAAACCGGCCTCAAGACAGGCTAGACAGGCGAGATGAGTGAACATTTATCTGGGTGGTTATTATATCTGGATATGGAAAAATCTCCAATTTCCTTCACTCTTGTGTGAAAATAGCATTCTGGTGCTAAAATGGAGCAATCGGTAAGAGTACAGGAGATAAAAGAAAGGTGTCTAAACAGGACTCCTTCCTGGGCCCAGATTAGGATATTTAGACATTAGGAAAATTGATAAATTCTGGAGGAGGAGTAGTCCTTGACTCTGATTAGCTTGTGTTGATGAGAACAGACGAGGGATTTTGGTTGGGAGGCTCATCCAACAATTTGATGGAAGTGTCCTCTATAGCCTCTGTGTCACATTGCTCAGGCAAAACAGAAACTGGCTGTATGAAATCTTTTGGCTGATGCAAGGGAAACAACTTCTGGCACAATCAGCAAAAAAGAACCTCAACTTCTGGAAACAGTAGATTTTGGATACATCATTTTGTTTTAGTAATTATTTCTCTTAATTTCTGCTATGTTGCTTTCTCACAAATTACTTGTAAATGTCTGAAGTATACAAGGGTCCTTGTCCTTGGGTAAAATTCAGAGACTATGTGGCTTTTAGGTATAAACGATACTGGGTAGATTGAGATTTTTAAACGTCTATTACTCTTCTCAGCATAGTTCCCAGGAATCAATATTGGCGTGTTATTTCTTGGAAAGTGGAGAACTGGCATGAACTTCTACTTCAGTCACCTCTGCTGGCTAGAAAAGTGCTCATGTATATGAGCTGCTTTGTTGTAATTTTCTCTCTCTCCTATTCATGTTGGCTTTCTTGTTCTACTTTCTTTGGCCATAAAACATTTGGAATTATCATTTCATGGAGAGAGAGAGGTGACACACTTTTGTTATTTAGAAAACTCACTCTTTATATGAACAACTAGGTGGTCCACATCATTAAGTAGGTGATCCCCATCATTAACTCCACATTAATATTTGAATTAAACATTAATAAGCCTTCCAGAGGTACTATAGGCAGCCCATTTCCTCAAAAAAGGCATTTTGAAATTAATTAGTGGTATTGAAATTTATTACCCATTTGTATTACAATAACTAGTTAATTCCTATACCACAGATGACATTTCAGAAATCGCTTATGTATTAGACATTATAATCAAGAACTGGAAAAAAATTTCAAAAATGTAATTCAAGAGATTGAAGTCATTAAACAGAAATGTTACTTGTTAATAAAAAATGAAGATAAAATTACACTCACAGACAATTCTTTTTTTCTAATTTAACATGAAGATCACTATGTCCATGCCACTTTAATATGTCAACAAATGACAATTTTATGATGAATTTTGAAAGAAATTTTAGAGGAGAGGAAGACTTGATGGATTTCATTCAACTATTAATCAATATTCAGTGTAAAATATTAAGCAGTCACTTAAATTATGAAAATAATATATGTTGAAGGCAAAATATAAAATAGTCCAAATGCGTATGAAATGAAAATAAATGCCTTTCTCATATAATCAACCTCCTTTCATTATTTTTTGACATAACCAGTTATGAGTTTATCTTTTCAGAATATTATGTAACACACATAGAACCTTAGTTTTGCACAACTTATTTTGATACACTCTCTTATAACTTTTTTTTCCCCCCACTCAACAGTATGGACTATACCGTGTATCATATAGTCCATCAGCACACACATCTTGAATCTTTTGGAAAGAGAAAAGTGAAAAGAAACTGGAGATGTTCTAGAAAGAGGAGTTGAAGAAAGGCTTTGAAATCCATATTCTTTAAAATCTCGAAATATTTTAAACCTAACTTAGCCTCACCAAGGCCCATGTAACCTCTTAAAAAAGTAAATCTTATCTCCTCATTGTCATGGTTAAAATCCTTTAATAACTTATTTAAAGAGCAAAGCCTCTTTAAATAAAGATCAAAACCCTTTAGGTGGTCAAAATAGCAAGATTTGTTGTTCCTATATCATCTGACTTATTCCGTTCTCTCCTTGTTCTCTCAGCTTTGCTACCTCTAAATTCCAGGTAATTCTCTGCTCCTTCTCTTTCGAGGGTCTTCACACATGCTTTTATTCATCCTGAATTGCCTCACCCTTTGCTCACCTTACGCCATTTTCATTCTACAGACATCAGCCAAAGGTTATTCTCCCAAAGAACAATTCGCTAGTGATATGGTTTGGCTGTGTCCCCACCCAAATCTCATCTTGAATAGCTCCCATAATTCCCACATGTCATGGGATGGACCCAGTGGGAGGTAACTGAATCATAGGGGTGGGTTTTTCCCATGCTGTTCTTGTGATAGTGAATAAGTCTCATGAGATCTGATGGTTTTATAAAGGGAAGTTTCCCTGCACACACTCTCTTGGCTGCTGCCATGTAAGACGTGACTTTGTTTGTTCTTTACCTCCTGCTATGATTGTGAGGCCTCCCCAGCCATGCTTAACTGTGAGTCAATTAAACTTCTTTCCTTTATAAATTACCCAGTCTTAGGTATGTCTTTATTAGCAGAGTAAGAACTGACTAATACAAGTAGCATTGAGACCAAATCATATTCTGCTCCTATGGTTTCCCTTTTATAAAATGTACAATGAGTAATTGAACAAATAATGCATGTAGTTATTAAATACCTAATTCCCCTAGCAGAAGATGAACCCAATTCACTTTCTGAAATGGCCCTAAAGGGCAGGAGCCATCTTCACTGCTCTTTTCTCCATGGCCAGGAGAGTCCCTGCACATGCTAGCTGCTTGAAAAATAGTTTGAATAATGACCCTCTTTCACATTTTTAATTGCTATATGGACATTTTATAATTTAACATTACCTCAATTAATATTTTCCATGGACTCCCATATGTGTTCAATAGATTTATGAATTTATAACTTTTTCTGTTTTTCTTGTTTTTCCATAAAAGATATAAAGTGGCTCTTTCCTGTGTGAATCTTTCAATTTTCTTTTTTCTCTCTATTTTCAATTTCAGACTACTTTAACATTTGAAGGCTGAAAATTAGCGCCATTGACATAGAAAATATTCGTGGAATAATGATATGATACATTCAACTTGAATAACCATCCAAAGTTGAGTATTTACTCAGTTAGATGTATCTTTCAAAAACATTTTTATTATCAATGCTATGTTTATGGATGAGCAGATAGCCATTCAATATTTTTACCCTATAATCTGGTTACTATTTGTTTACCAAGTGTAAGTTAAACAGTTTTTACAATGCTTTGTATACCTATTTAGATGCCTAGAAAAAGGCAGTAGGGAGGATTGAAGATAGGATCTTAAAAGTTTTAAAATAGAAAATGAGAGAAGATAAAAACTTTATTAAACAATTGGGAAGGCCTATCCCTTTCTATGATATGGCTAGTCTGCAGATAAAGTATAGATTTGAGTTTCCTTCTGGTCTACTTTCATGGGAGTGTGTACAAATAGTTTTATGGAGGCCATCAAATTCAGCCAGCATGAAATGAAATGCAATGCAACAATTAAACCACATTTCTGTTTTCCAGAAAGGTAGAGCTGTTACTGTAGACTTAACTTTTGGCAAAAGTAGATGTCTATGTTGCAGTATTGGTGTATATAAAGAAATAAACAGAGAACTGAGTAATATGATGAGAGAGTCAATACAAAAGCATTCAGCAATTTTGCTTTCAAGAATATTTTCTATTAGAATGTAACAGGAGAAAATTAGCCTCAAACATATGTGTGAAAATTAAAAATACATAGATAAAAGATGAAGATGTGATACATTGTTATTTAGAGGGGTGTTAAAAATATATTCACAATAGCCAAGATAAGGAATCAACCTGTGTCCATCAACAAATGAATGAATAAAGAAGATGTGATATAAATACATATATACATAAACATACATATACATACAATAGAATATTATTCAGCCTTAAAAAAGAAGGGAATCCTATCATTAGTGACAGGATGGATTAAAGTGGAGGACATCATGGTAAGCAAAATAAACCAGATTCAGACAGGCAAATAATGCATGATCTTTCTTACATGTGGATTCTAAAAAAAGTCAGACTCATGAAAGGAGAGAGCAGAAGACTGCCAGAGGATAAAAAGTAGTGGGTTGCAGGGAGAGAATGTGGAATTGTTGCACAAAAGACACCAAGTTTTAGCTAAATAGGTTAAATACACTCTCGAGATCTATTGTACAGCATGATGAATATAAGTAATAATATTCTATTGTGCACTTGCAAATTGCTCAGATAATAGATTTTAAGTGCTCTCACCATAAAAAATTTTTAAAGATAAACATGTGAGATAATGGGTAAATTCATTAGCTTGATTGTGGTAATCATTTTATAATGTATGCACAAATTAAAAATCATGTTTTATGTATTTAAAATAGGCAAATTTTTCAATTATACTTCAATAAAGTAGAAAAAATAAAAATGTCATTAAATATTTTAAATGATGTTTATATTTCTTAATTATTAGTCAACCAATAAGCAAAATGAATAAACTCAATCAAACCAGTGGTCTGAATTAATAGTGACAGACATACTAGGTTCAATAATTTTGTGTATGAGTAAACACATTCAAATTTCGCTAGTCTTATAATAACACAATAATCCATATGTTTAATATGTTTAATTACATCTATATATGTAGTCATGTCTACCTCTAGTCAGATGTGTGAAACAAGCCTTGAGAGATCATATAATTATACATATTTCAGGACTGAGTTATTAATCCTGTGCCAGATCCCTAGTGAAGGAACTATGTATATTTTGCTTCCTCAATCACTGCAGTATACCACAGCTCTTACAATCAGAAATTGCACATTTTACCTTCAATTACCATTTCCTATTGTCTAAAGAAAATATACTAACACAATGTGCACAATAGGGTCTATATTCACTTCATTCTGCTGCAGATGCTATCTTATTTTCAACAGCTTTTATTTTTTAAAAAAGTGCTAGTGTTGTTTTTGTTTTTCATTTTATGAATGTGCTCAATATTTACATAATGACTCCTCTCAAAAGATGAGAGAATGAATGAGAAATAAATAAATTGCAACCTCCCTGCATAATGACTGTACCTTTAAAGATGGATCACACATGGCCATGCTTGAATGCATCCAATATATCAATATTTATTAAGCAGACAGAAAGTCAATTGAACCATAACTTGCTTTGTGCTAAGAAAGAAGAAACCCAGAAGAGGATATGGGAGGATTATTAAAGAGAAACTTAAGAACCCTACCCAAAGTCAATATCAGAAGCTCCTATCGAGTCTCTTTTTTTCACAAATCTTTAGGGAATTGAATACACTATCTACACAAGGAACTGGAAAAGATAACTGAATATGAAACGGCCATGCCCTGTCAAAAAACCTTATTGAGCTCTTTAAACAAGGCTCTTCAATCTCCATTTGTAAAAATGCTCTGTACCATTTGCATACATTGTGCAAGAATTACTAGTTAGTTATTATAGATATACATTTCATTTCTCCAACTGGAATGCATTCTTAAGAACAAGGTCATTCTTACGTATTTTGAGTTCTGCAGAAACGTGTTTAATGAATATAAACTCGTAGATGTTGAAGAACTGATGCAGTGCATTTGAGATGTATCGTTAATATATATAAAAAGAAAAACAAAATGTCACTTCTAAGTATGGCCTTACCTCCTTTCTTGATTATAATAAGAGTAATATTTGTTGAATATTTTGGCTGCCAGGCGGCACAGTGCAAGCACATTCCCTAAATTAAGTTCTTAATTCTGACAAACCCTATGAGTTGGGTTTTATTATTTTCACTGTACAGATAAGGAAAATATGGTTTGAAACATCATATCGTTTTGCCGGAGGTTACAAAAGTAGTAATAGAAAATCACGGCATTGAACAAAGTTATTTTTTTCTGATCCCACAAACCATACTTTTAGCCACCACACTAAACTTCTTGGAACACATAATGATTACCTTGAAAATGATCTATGTGAGCATGTTTAATTCAATAAGAGACTTAATCGTTAAAATAAATCCTCAGCTGTCACTCTCCAACTGACAATAAAAAATGTAGCCCCACCCATAGTTAAGGCATACACTTAGGTGTATTAAACATGGATATAACAAAAGCTGGAAGTATTTATGCCTAGATAGTGAGAAAAGGGGGCAAGTAATTTAACCACTTACTGCCTTATAGTCACATCTGTAATATGAATATAATTTAAGGATATTATTTTAGATTTTCTGTATGTGTTTCCTTCCTTTGTTTTCTCTTTTTCTCTCCCTTTATCCCAGCATCTACCTCATTCATTTTTCAGGAGAGGTTTGTTGCAGGGCAGATGAGAGAGAAGTAGCTTTCATTCTTTATGACTTTTGTTTTACACAAGTTTGAGCCCTAGGGGGAGGAAATTCCTTTGGCCAAGGCCAAAAATGCCTAATTTCAGATAAGAATAGCCAACTTTAGGAATGTAAAGAAAAAATATATTGCTAATATAAGTATATGAGAATAACCTTGAAAAAATACTTATTTTTATAGGAGAACAAATTTCTTTCTTTCTTTCTTTTCTTTTTGTTTTTGAGACAGAGTCTCCAACTATTGCCCAGGCTGGAGTGCCATGGCACGATCTCGGCTCACTGCAACCTCTGCCTCCCGAGTTCAAGCGAATCTCCTGCCTCAGCCTCCCGAGTAGCTGGGATTACAGACGCCTGCTACCATCCCCAGCTAATTTTTATATTTTAGTAGAGATGGGGTTTCACCATGGTCAAGCTGATCTCAAACTCCACAAATTTCTTAAACTGAAATATATATTTCAAAAATGTATATTTTCCTTTTCATATCAACAGGAATAATCTAATGGCTGAGCAAATGTGCAAAATGTCAACTTCCTTTGAAAAGTTACATTTCAAAATGAGGCAAAATGAAAGTTAAATTTCAAAATGTAGTTAAGTAGCAGACGTTTCCAATATCCTGTGAATCTTTTATTGGCTCTGGCTCTTGCTGTCTACCATAAAATCTTTGTCCAGAAGAAAAAAAGAAGTATTATGTTATGCTTCTCTAAATTAATTAAAGATGCTAATGAAATCTTATGTAAAATCCTGAAACAGACAAGAAGTGGGATTTTTAATCCCTCCTTTCCTCACCTGGGTAGCCTGGAGGTCTCAGACTCAGTGCCTATGCAACGCAATTTGCCAACTAAAGGTGGACCCTTCTTTTGAGATGTTTAACAGGATAAGAAAGGGAACAGAATGAGGAGCACAGGAGATGCACAGTAACTGATGAACTAAATGCTAATGAAAGAGTTCCAGGAACTCTGAACAATCAAGCTCCAAGGTAACTATGACATAGGTTGAAGGTGGGATAGTGACAGGGACAGAAAGTTTTGAGAGTAAGTTAGGTAAGGCCCTGGGGCCACCATTCACTGCATGCTTTCAAGCTTAGATCAAGAATTGAGAATAGAGTCTGGGTGGGATTAGCTTTAAGAGCAGTAAAAAGGACACATCTGGCTAGGGTAGAGTCTACATTAAGCTGCCTCCAATGGGAAGCCTTCTCTTGAGACAATTCCGTGTCACAAAAGATCCCTCAAGCTCTCCTTACTTTTCCAGTTGAGCAGTTACTGTACATCCCCAGTGCTCCTCTTTTTACTATTTCTTTCCTTTCTTAGCCTGTTAAACATCTCAAAAGAAGGTCCACCTTTAATTTGCAAATTATATTGCATAGGCATTGAGTCTGAGATCTCCAGGATACCCAAGTAAGGAAAGGAGGGATTAAAAATCTAACTTCTTATCTGTTTCAGGAATTCACACAAGATTTCATTTAAAAAAAAAAATGGACTTCCACTTTTGCACACACAAAAACATTGTCTATTCACCCTTCATTTAATTTCTTACTGTTCATTTACTCTATAGCATCTTACAATCTACTTCCCAATCTCACTACTCAATTGAAACAATCTCTTAAAAGCCACAGCTGCACTTAATGGATAAGTCCAGCTCGTTTGCTCTTCTCAGTCCACGTACTTTCCCATCTCTCTGCATCATTTGAAATAACTGACAGTACCCTCCTTTTAAAGAATTCTTCTTTACTTTGCCTTTCTTGGGCAATCTACTATCCTAGTTACCTCTGGCCACCATAAAAGCTATTCCCCTGAATCCTTCGCTGAATCTCATTACTCCAGCCACTCTGTATAGGCAAAGCAATATATGGCAGGGGAAGAAATCGTGGACTTTGTAGTCTAAAGGCTTGGGATCAAACTTAGAGATTTTAGATTTTCTACCAAACATAATTAAAATGTCACAGGGTCTTGAACACAATAGGTGCTTAGTAACTAGTTGTTAAAGAAAAGAAAAAGTAACATATTAAATGAAAACAGCCTCAGAAAAATTGTGGACATACATTTAATATGATAGATTTGCTTTGGACTTTTTTTTCATGATGTTCTTCAAGTTGAAATTCAGTTAGTTTAAAAATTTTGGTAATCTAGTTTTACAGTCCGTGAAATTTCCACAATAACTCTGTGTGAAGGAAAGATTTTTTTAAAAAACAGGTTGATCCAATTTAAAAAAAGGGTAGAAGCTGGGGTACAGATATTTTGTTTTTCAGTGTATACTATAACACACAGTTTTGTCGACTGAAATGTTTTAATGCCAGGTTAGGTATTTGAGACTTTTTCCTCAGAGTCTATATATATTTACATACCTTTTAAAAATAAATTAAATAATAGATTACATGGATATATATGATGGGTTAACTTTAACAATTCTCAACTCTCTTTTGAACACATTTTCAGACTTGAATTCATCTTCTATATTTTGAAGGGACGGTGATGTGTGTTGGTGTAGTGTTTATCTTAACTCAGATTTGATGACTGTTTCTGATGACAATAGGACATTCTTAGTATGAATAGTTGAGATGAGCAATGAATTATACTGTTATTCTGATAATTACATCAATTAGCATAATTATTCTTAAACAACTTTGAAAATAAAAAGTTTTTTCTATTTACTTTAATGGGCCTACGGCAATACCACCCTGAACGCACCTGATCTCACCTATTTACTCTAATGGTTAGGGCTGTATACACTTCACATCACTTTTAGGGGGCACTAAATGGTTTAACAAAGATCTAAGCTATGGGAAATGGATTTTTGAAATCATAAGCCATATCTTGGAATCAATTTTATTTCAACATAACATCAGTGGGTAAAATATGCCAAAATTTAAGAGGAGAGAAACAAATTTTCCATTTATACAAAGTTACATACAAACTTATAATTTTTTGAAGAACATATTTCAAATGAATATTGTTAATGAGCTTGAAAAGTTACAAGGTGAAATATTTATGTTTAACTTACATATTTGAGAAAGCATTTGAAATAATTCCACTAGCCACTCAAATAATGTATTCATAGGGGCTAATTATCTTCACAATAAGCAATAACTAGAATTACCATAAAAATGATATCCCTATTTATTAGTTCCCCCAAATGAGGTTCCAAGAAACAATAAAAGTTGAAAGTAAATGAGGGTGGACTGCAGTGACTCACACCTGTAATCCCAGCACTTTGGGAGGCCGAGGCAGGCGGATCACAAGGTCAGGAGATCGAGACCATCCAGGCCAACATGATGAAACCCCATCTCTACTAAAAATACAAAAAATTAGCCGGGCGTGGTGGCAGGCGCCTATAGTCCCAGCTACTTGGGAGGCTGAGGCAGGAGAATGATGTGAACCCAGGAGGTGGAGCTTGCAGTGAGCCGAGATCCTGCCACTGCACTCCAGCCTGGGGGACAGAGAGAGACTCTGTCTAAAAAAGAAAAAAAAAAAAAAAGAAAAGAAAGTAAATGGTCATATCAAAGCCTTGCATTACATTTTTTGAGAGCCCATTACCTGAGAACAGGAGTAAAACCTACAAGACATGGAGTTCACCATATACAGCCAACCATCATGAGGCCAGAGAAGTTACATTTAATTAATTGATGTGTATCCGCTATACCTCAACAGTAAACAATAGAATGGAATCTATGTAGAAGCTGGTAGACAGACATCAGTTATAGATGCTACCTTAGCATGTTGAGTCTTCTAATAGCATTTTTCCTACTGCTGTGAAGTTATTTATTTATGTGCTTACCCTCCTAGTTTATGCACTTATAAACTTATGCTGGAAAACCTGCTCTTGCTAACTGTTCTGGTCCCAGGACCCAGCCCAAATCCTGCCACAAAGTAGACAATGAGTATTTGTTGAATGAATGATGGATTAATACATCAAACACTGTATGAGTATTATTTCTTCATCATTTGCTTTCTAATTTCAGATTTTCTATGCATTATGACCTTGGTAAGGCTTCACATCCTCACTAATCAGCTGCTTTTGGTTTGTGTTGGGCAATGCTGCTTGGTCAGTACTGAATTCTTGATAGCCACCATCTGGCATTTCATCACCAGTGACCTAGCTCAGTTCCTAGATTCCTTCCTTGTTGCTTGCCTCTCAGGGCCTGTCTCCCTGACACAATTCTCTCTGGCCACACAGATGTATGTGTCTTAAATTTTTAGTATTATTTCCACCATTTTTTTTTTTCAATTACTGACCTGTTTGGAATCCTAACTTCTGCTCATTCCCACCCTGCATTCTTAGGCTTTTGAGTTTGGTCTATTTCAGAATGAGACATTCTTCGCTTGCTTTTAACTTCTAAACATTAAACCTTTTTGGTTATAGTAAACTTAACTTCTCTAACAAGCACAAAACTCAGACACCCTTTAGACCACCACGGAGACTCTGGCATAGTGCTTTTTGCCTCTCTTGAGAGCAAGGATCATTGAACCTGAGCCCAACCACTGTTGCCCCTACCTGCAACTTCAAACTCACTTGTTCTATCCCATCCCTCTCCCAAGACCTATTCTGGTACCTGTACATTTCAAAGCTGTGAGAAAAGAACCATAGGGGGGAAAAAACAATGAAAATGTTAGAGGAGAAAAAGAGAAAATAGAGGAGTTAGTTACAAGGGAAGAAGATAAAAATTAATTCTAGATCAGAAGTGATAAAGTAATTTTGGATAATAGAAATAAAGGTTTTGAAAATGAAAACAAAAAGTATAAGAATGAGTACAGAGACAGTAAAAAGGTTAAGCCTTCTCTTCATTCCTTTGATCCTCCCATAATAATAAAAGGAGGGAGGGTTTTATTGCAAGAGAGAAAATTGAAAGAAACGAGATTGAGATCTTAAGGAGATGGAAGATGTCTTCGAAAAACTGCTGCAAATAACTCCCCAGGGAATCAAGATGTTTTGAATTAAAACAAAAGAAGAGGGTTTAGTCCAGGTGATGTTACACAGCATAAATTGCAGTTAGCCCAATCTTATTATAAAATGCTGAGAATGATAATGTACTTGCTAACTATTCCTATACAACAAAATAGCAACAGATGTTATTATATCATGATAAGCTTAATAGACTTTTCTCATAAACTACATTTAATCATTTCTAAATAAAGGAATAGTCAAACAGAGAATTAATACAAAAAGTAGAATAAAAATAAATGCAGTACCCAGTTTAAAAAGCAATTTTTTTATTCTCGGTCTGCTACATTCTTTCCCATAAAGCTAACTACTGTAACAAAATGAAGTTTGCATTTGGGTTATATCCAAGGGCACTATTCAATTTCACAATTTCCACTGTAGTTATTGTACTGATATCATTTAATTCACGTGCATAGAATCACTTTAAAAAATCAATGTCAACAATTAGGGTCCTTTATTCTTTTCCCTATGGGTATTATCTTGCCTGTCTTCAAACAACATAATAGAGAAAAAAAATCACTGTTAAGTATAATATTAATTAAAGTCCAGAAAACCAGAATCAACATTGCACTTGCAAGATCTGGAATGGATGACTAAAGTATAGAATATTATACATTATCCAGGGGCAAAAACTCATGTATATACATTACATGGTAGATCTACTTCTCTACTGCATTATATATATTCAACTGGCTTAATAATGTTAAAATAAATGAATACATTTAAGCTATAGTCACACAAATAATGCAAATCACACAATCTTGGACTCATATAATTCTATAATTTATAAAATGTTTGAGAGCTGTGGTCGATATTTATTTATTTATTTATTTATTTATTTATTTTTGAGACAGCCTTGCTCTGTTGCCCAGGCTGGAGTAGAGGGGCACGATCTCGTTTCACTGCAACCTCTGCCTCCTGGGTTCAAGTGATTCTCCTGCCTCAGCCTCCCGAGTAGCTGGGACTACTTTTTTTCTTTTTCTGATTTTTTCTTTACTGATTTTTTTCTTTTTCTTTTAGTACAGACAGGGTTTGAATATGTTGGCCAGGTGGTCTTGAACAACTGGCCTTATGTGATTCATAAGCCTTGGTCTCCCAAAGTGCTGGGATTACAGGTATAAGCCACTATCACCTGACCTGTGGTCATTTTGATAAGTGATTTTTACAACAACCCAGCGGAATTATGCTCACTTTAGAAGTAAATAAATGGAATCACGGACAGGTTAAGCAAAAAGTACTAGGTCAGAAAGCTAATAAATGAAGAGTCGGTATTTTGCAAGAACCTAAGTTCTCTAACTTTCAGATAGTTTTCTTGCTACTGTATTTTTTAACTTTTTAGTGCTGATCTACACATCAGTATCATCTACAAGTTCAATGAGACCCTTAGAAATCTTCTTTCATGTCTTGGCACAGTTCTTTCTCCAATTTCCAACAATAGAGTCTCCAAAGATTCCATCTCTTCAAGAATGTTAGCCCACTATTCACTTCTGTCTGGAAGACGATTATATGATCTACCACTTTGAAAAAATTGTAAGTTAGGAATAAATACCCAACTTGATATCTATAAAGGAACCTATATTTTTAGTCTCAAGATTTCTTCTAGGCAAATAAAACAGAGGTTTCATTTGCAGATAATTTTATTTCATTGATGGTATGTTCTTTATTGTACTTTCTCCTTTTTCACATACTATGTGCTACTAGGCTACTCTGTTACTTCAATAGGAGAACAGCAAACTTTCTGTCACTACTGCTGTTGAAATTTCATTGACAATTCTATTACCCAGAAATCCAGTTTTTACCAGTTTTCAATGAAAAGGAACAGGATCTATATTGGGACCACATTACATTTGCTGATGCTTCAATTAGCTAATCTTATCTGACAGTAGCGAAAGTAAAGATACGCACATTTTGCATCCCTACATCACTTCCTAAGGAAGATAAGTTGTTGGCTGTTAGACTAACTCAATATAAATTCAAACTAGAGATAGAAGAAAAGCTTACACAATATTGCTTAAGATAGGTACCTCAAGTATAATGAAAAGTCTGAATTTGGACATGTTTCATTTCATGTCTTAAAAGATGTGAGTCAGAAAGCCTTTAAATTAGTCCAGCACATTCTATTTATCTAATTCTCACCACTGCCTATTGATTTCATTTTCCAAGGCTTTTTGAATTAACTTCTCTTGACTGATCCATAAAGATATTTGAGTTGAATGATCAGACTCATGTGTTAGGTTAGCATAGTGCCTGAAACAGCAATATCAGTGTCACTGGAATTTGTTAGAAATGCAAATTTGGGGTCCACTCTAGGCCTACAGAACCAAATACTGATGACGGAGCCTAAAATCTATGCTTTAACACACTCTCCAGGTGATTCTACTGTAGCTAAAGTTTGAGAACCACTGCTTTAGTATTAAAAAGGTGGAAATGGAGAGAACCCAAACTCTCTAAAGAGAGTTTTGGAAAGAAAATCAGAGAAATTGGTGCAGTGTGTTTTGCAATGTAGGTCTTTAGGAACCAAGCTTCCCTGTGTATGTGTTTACCCTCACGACAACATTCCGAGACAATATCCGTTGTTCTATAGTCTGCAAATGGAAAGTGTGCTTCTAGAAAACCTGTGTTCGGAAGAGAATAAAGAGTTTCAACTTTATGTGGTTTCTAACTAAAAGGAATATAGTTTCATTCCTTATGGAGAGATTAATCAATTATTTTCAGAAAGAGTTTGATTTAAAAAACAGTAACAATGGTTTTGGGGTGAGCAAAGTAAGGAAGGAACACTCCTTACAGAACATCCTCGCAAACCTCCTTTTTCACAAGCCTCAGGCTGACAGCAATATAATTTGCATATTGTAAAAATGATACAATATAATCATACACTAACAACATAGAAGCTTTTACTATGTATAAAATATTTAGATTTAAAAAACCACTTTCTGCAATACAACTCGAAGAAATCATTACTGATGACTTCTTAGTAAGTTAAATGTACACAATTTTAGATACACAGGATGACAACACATGGTTACAAGAATTTTTAAACTAGAATAGTAATCCTTTTACTTTTTGGAGGCTTCAGGAATAATTATAGTTAAAGATCATCTTCTGAAAAAAGATAAATCTTCATATAAATTTTAACTTTAAAGATCATCTTCTGAAAAAAGATAAATCTTCATATAAATTTTAACTGAATTATGTCATTGGTTTTTTACACTATCTACATAATTTTTTTGTAATGACAGAAATATGTTACTAGTATGATCATTCTCAGAAATTTCAGTATTTTCATTTACAAGTAGTTGTTAGTATTGGAAAGTGGCATTTATAAATCTGAATGTTAATTACAGTCATTATTCATAGTCACTTCTCTTTTGGAGGTCTGGAAAACGACCCTAGTGTTTCACCTTTCTTTGAATAGATAATGAACCACCAAAGGCTTTCTCCTAAGTGAAGCAGCTGCTGTCAAGAGACTTTCATTATTCCAAAAATTGATTAAAATGACATATGGTTTATCATGTGGAAGTTTGCTTCGAATTTCTGAACTATGTCTTTAAAAATCAATATCCATAAAGATCTTTGTTGTAAGTTGTGGGACAAAAAAAAAAAAAAAAAAAGGCTGTGAGGCCTTTTAAGAGTTGGAGTGACATACATCACATATTTCAAACTTTTATTTCCATTTCCCTTAAAGGCACTCTTTACAATTCCATACGTTATTTTAACACACTGAAAACCAAAATTTTATAAAATTTTCTCTAACTATGGATCTAATTAAGAGATTTCCAATTTCAGATTCAAGGCTTATTTGTATTTCTATTCAAAAAAATTATTGCTAAAATTTGTTTTCATCAGCAAGTGTCCAAAGTAAAAGGATTGTTTCCTGTTAATTATGATTTGCATTTATGGAAAAATGCTGTAAATAAAAATAATGATCTCATCCGCAGATCATGGCGGACGAGAGGCAGGACGAGATTACAGCTCTCACTCGGACAGACAGAGCAGCGTGTGGAGGCTTGCATCAGGAGTTTTTGCTCCAGAATGACTACAGGAATAAATCAGGAAACCTGAGAGGACCCACACACCCCCTAAAGGAAGCAGATTGCTCCTGCAGGACCCAGGAGATACCCCAAATACTGTGAGTACCCAAACTGTGGAAGTGGGAAAGGGAGATTGTCCTCTCCTGAACACACACCCCCAGGGGGAAAACTGAAGGCCCAGATTATGGGAGAAGATTTTTACTGTACCTCGAGCTGAGTGAATTTAGAGAGCCAAGCCAAACACAGGGGTAAAGGAAGCAGCGGGAAAATCCCTGTGGGCTTGCTGAGTCCCCTAGCAAGCTGTTTTTGCCTGGCCTCACAGGGGTCCTTCTAGAGGGTGGCCAGAGGCACTGGGAAAAGTCCACAGGGAGAAGGAAACCTCCGGTTGAATTTTGTAACAATTTGAACTGATTGAGAAGCCTCCTGGCCAGAACTTGGGGGAGGGCATGAATCTGGCATGCAGAATCCACAGTCAGGGGAAGGAGGAAAGCCGTATTTACTTTCGCAGCTGGGAGGTGGGTAGCCTGGGACAAGTTCTCAGCCCTGCTCCCCCACTGCCTGGAAACAGACTGGGTGCTGTGGGCGAGGGGGCAGGGCAGGAGTGAGACTGGCCCTTCGGATTGTGTGGGAGCTGGGTGAGGCCTGTGAGTGCCGGCTTTTCCCCACTTCCCTGACAACCTGCATAGCACAGTGGAGACAGTCATGATCCTCCTAGTGTGTCCGGAATTGGTGGGTTCTTGGTCTCACTGACTTCAAGAATGAAGCCGCGGACCCTCGCGGTGAGTGTTACAGCTCTTAAGGTGGCGCATCTGGAGTTGTTCGTTCCTCCCGGTGGGCTCGTGTTCTCGCTGGGCTCAGGAGTGAAGCTGCAGATCTTGGCGGTGAGTGTTACAGCTCATAAAAGCAGCGTGGACCCAAAGAGTGAGCAGTAGCAAGAGCGAAAGAACAAAGCTTCCACAGTGTGGAAGGGAACCCGAGCGGGTTGCCAATGCTGGCTGGGGCAGCCTGCTTTTATTCTCTTATCTGGCCGCACCCACATCCTGCTGATTGGTAGAGCCGAGAGGCCTGTTTTGTCAGGGTGCTGATTGGTGCGTTTACAATCCCTGAGCTAGATACAAAGGTTCTCCAAGTCCCCATCAGATTAGTTAGATACAGAGTTTCCACACACAGGTTCTTCAAGGCCCCACCAGAGCAGCTAGATACAGAGTGTCGATTGGTGCATTCACAAACCTTGAGCTAAACACAGGGTGCTGATTGGTGTGTTTACAAACCTTGAGCTAGATACAGAGTGCCGATTGGTATATTTACAATCCCTGAGCTATACATAAAGGTTCTCCACATCCTCACCAGAGCAGCTAGGCACAGAGTGTCGATTGGTGCACTCACAAACCTTGAGCTAAACACAGGGTGCTGATTGGTGTATTTACAATCCCTGAGCTACATATAAAGACTCTCCACCTCCCCACCAGACTCAGGAGCCCAGCTGGCTTCACCTAGTGGATCCCGCACCGGGGCTGCAGGTGGAGCTGCCTGCCAGTCCTGCACCTTGCGTTCGCATTCCTCAGCCCTTGGGTGGTCGATGGGGCTGGGCGCCGTGGAGCAGGGGGTGGTGCTCGTCGGGGAGGCTTGGGCCACACAGGAGCCCATGGAGGGGGTGGGAAGCTCAGGCATGGCGGGCTGCAGGTCCCGAGCCCTGCCCCACAGGAAGGCAGCTAAGGCCCAGCAAGAAATCGAGCACAGCGCCGGTGGGCCGGCACTGCTGGGGGACCCAGTACACCCTCCGCAGCCACTGGCATGGGTGCTAAGTCCTTCATTGCCCGGGGCCAGCAGGGCTGGCTGGCTGCTCCGAGTGCGGGGCCCACCAAACCCACGCCCACATGGAACTCCAGCTGGCCCGCAAGCGCGGCACACAGCCCCTGTTCCCGCTCGCGCCTCTCCCTCCACACCTCCCTGCAAGCTGAGGGAGTGGGCTCCAGCCTTGGCCAGCCCAGAAAGGGGCTCCCACAGTGCAGTGGGGGGCTGAAGGGCTCCTCAAATGCCACCAAAGTGGGAGCCCAGGCAGGGGAGGTGCTGAGAGCAAGCGAGGGCTCTGAGGACTGCCAGCATGCTGTCACCTCTCACTAGGAACATAACTCCATTGACCTGGGAATCTCACCCCCATCCCCCACAGCAGCAGCAGCAAGACCTGCCCAAGGACAGTCTGAGCTCAGACACGCTTAGCTCTACCCCCACCCAGTGGTCCTTCCCTACCCACCCTGGTAACTGAAGACTCTTGGGAGTTTAAGGGCCCCTCCCAATGTTGTTCCTCCCCATACTACCACAGCTGATGCTCTCTGGAAAATGCCACCCCCTGGCAGGAGACTAACCAGCACAAAAATAGTGCATTAAACCACCAAAGCTAAGAATCCTCACAGAGTTCATTTCTCCCCTCTACCTCTGCCACCAGAACAGGTGCTGGTATCCACGGCTGAGAGACCTACAGACAGTAGGTCTTGTTCTATTTTGCACATCAAAATAGAACCTCTCTAAAGCATGAATCTCACAGGACATATAAAACAAAAATACAATTTAAAAAACAAAAAACCAAGGTATACAGGCAACAAATAGCATGATGAATGGAATGGTACCTCACATTTCGTACTAGTGTTGAATGTAAACAGCCCAAACACTCCACTTAAAAGATACAGAATTGCAGAATGAGTAAGAATTCACCAACCATCTGCTGCGTTCAAGAGACTTACCTAACGCATAAGGACTCACACAAACTTAAGGTAAAGGGGGTAGAAAAAGACATTTCAGGCAAATGGACACCAAAAATGAGCGGGAGTAGCTATTTTTATGTCAGACAAAACAGGCTTTAAAGCAACAGGAGTTAAAAGAGACAAAGAGGGACATTATGTAATGATAAAAGGCCTTGTCCAACAGAAAACTATCACAATTCTAAACATATATGCACCTAATACTGGAGATCCCAAGATTATAAAACAATTACTAATAGATCTAAGAAATGAAATAGACAGCAACATAATAATAGTGGGGGACTTCAATAGTTCACTGACAGCACTAGACAGGTCATCAAGACAGAAAGTCAACAAAGAAACAATGGATTTAAACTATACCCTGGAACAAATGGACCACATGGCACTTTCTTCAAGACAGACCTACGATAGGACACAAAATGAGCCTCAATAAATTTTAAAAAATTGAAATTATATCAAGCACTCTCACAGACTACAGTGGAAAAAGCTGGAAATCAACTCCAAAAGAAACCTTCAAAACCATGCAAATACATAGAAATTAAATAGCCTGCTCCTGAATGATCATTGGGTCAAAAATGAAATCAGGACAGAAATTTAAAAACTTTTCGAACTGAATGACAATAGTGATGCAACCTATCAAAACCTCTGGGACACAGCAAAGGTGGTGCTAAGAGGAAAGTTCATAGCCCTAAATGCCTACATCGAAAAGTTTGGGCCGGGCATGGTGGCTCACACCTGTAATGTAAGCATTTTGGGAAGCCAAGGCAGGTGTATCACCTGAGGACAGGAGTTTGAGACAAGCCTGGCCAACATGGTGAAACCTCATCTCTACTAAAAATACAAAAATTTAGCCAGGCATGATGGCAAGCACCTGTAATACCAGCTACTCGGGAGGCTGAGGCAGGAGAATCGCTTGAACCGGGAGGCAGAGGTTGTAGTGAGCCAAGATCATGCCATTGCACTACAACCTGGGCAACAAGAGCGAAACTCCATCTCGGAAAAAAAACAAAAAAGAAAAAAAAAAAAAGAAAGAAACAGCACAGATAATCTAAGGTCACACCTTAAGGAACTAGAGAAACAAGAACAAACCAAACCCAAACACAGCCGAAGAAAGGAAATAACCAAGATTAGAGCAGAATTAAGTGAAACTGAAAGCAACAAAAAAGATAAATGAAACAAAATAGCTGGTTCTTTGAACAGGTAAATAAAACTGATAGGCCATTAACAAGATTAACCAAGAAAGAAAAAGAGAGAAAATCCAAAACAGCTCAATAAGAAATGAAATGGGAGATATTACAACTGACACCACAGAAATACAAAAGATCACTCAAGGCTACTATGCACACATTTACATCCATAAACTAGAAAACCTAGAAGAGATGGATAAATTCCTGGAAAGATACAATCCTCCTAGCTTAAATCAGGAAGAATTAGATACCCTGAACAGACCAATAACAAGCAGCGAGATTGAAATGGTAATTTAAAAATTATCAACAACAACAAAAAAAAATTCCAGGACCAGACGGATTCACAGTTGAATTCTACCAGACATTCAAAGAAGAATTGGTACCACTCCTATTGACAGTATTCCACAAGATAAAGAAAGAGGGACCCCTCCCCAAATCATTCTATGAAGCCAGTATCACACTAATACCAAAACCAGGAAAGGACATAACCAAAAAAGAAAACTACAGACCGATATCCCTGATGAACACAGATGCTAAAATCCTTAACAAAATACTAGGTAACCAAATTCAACAACATATCAGAAAGACAATCCAACATGATCAAGTAGGTTTCATACCAGGGATGCAAGAATGGTTTAACACACACAAGTCAATAAATGTGATATACCACATAAACAGAATTAAAAACAAAAAATCACATGATCATCTCAACAGACTCAGAAAAAGCTTTTGACAAAATCCATTATCGCTTTATGATTAAGACTTTCAGCAAAATCTGCATACAAGGGACATAGCTCAATATAATAAAAGCCATCCATGACAAACCCAGAGCCAACACAATATTGAATGGGAAAAAGTTGAAACCATTCCCTCTGATAACTGGAACAAGACAAGGATGCCCACTCTCACCACTCCTCTTCAACATAGTACTGGAAGTCCTAGCCAGAGCAGACAAGAGAAAGAAATACAGCTCATCCAAATTGGTAATGAGGAAGTCAAAGTGTCGCTGTTTGCTGAGTAGAAAACCCTAAAGACTCCTCCGGAAAGCTCCTAGAACTGATAAAATAATTCAGCAAAGTCTCTGGATACAAAATTAATGCACACAAACCAGTATCTTTTCTTACACACTGACAGCGACCAAGCTTAGAATCAAATCAAGAACTCAACCTTTTACAATAGCTGCCAAAAAAAAAAAAAAAAAAAATAAACCAACCAACCAACCTTAGGAATATACCTAACCAAAGAGGTGAAAGACCTCTACAAGGAAAACTTCAAAACACTGCTGAAAGAAATCACAGATGACACAAACAAATGGAAACACACCCCATGCTCATGGATGGGTAGAATCAATATTGTGAAAATGACCATACTGCCAAAGCAATCTATAAATTCAACATAATTCCCATCAAAATACCACCAACATTCTTCAAGAATTAGAAAAAAAAATCTAAAATTCATATGGAACTGAAGAAAAGCCCACATAGCCAAAGTAAAACTAAACAAAAATAACTAATCTGGAGGCATCACCATTACTTAATTTCAAACTATACTATAAAGCCATAGTCACCAAAACAGCATGGTACTGGTATAAAAATAGACACATAGACCAGTGAAACAGAACAGACCACCAAGAAATAAACCCAAACATTTACAGCCAACTGATCTTCAACAAAGAAAAGAAAAATATAAAGTGGGGAAAGGACACTCTTTTCAACAAATGGTGCTGGGATAATTGGCTAGCCACATGTAGGAGAATGAAACTGGATTCTCATCTCTCAACTCATACAAAAATCAACTCAAGATGGATTAAGCACTTAAATATAAGACCTGAAACTATAAAAATTCTAGAATATAACATTGGAAAAACTTCTAGACACTGGCTTAGGCGAAGTTTTCATGACCAAGAACCCAAAAGCAAATGCAACAAAAACAAAGATAAACTGCTGAGACTTAATTAAACTAAAGAGCTTTTGCACAGCAAAAGAAATAGCCGAGTAAACAGACAACCCACAGAGTGGGGAAAAAAATCTTCACAATCTATACATCTGACAAAGGACTAGTATCTAGAATCTACAATGAACTCAAATCAACAGGAAAATAAACATCCCATCAAAAAGTGGGCTAAGGACATGAATAGACAGTTCTCAAAAGATGATACACAAATGGCCAACAAACATAAGAAAAAATGCTCAACATTACTAACGATCAGGGAAATGCAAATCAAAACCACAACACAATACCACCTTACTCCAGCAACAATGGCTGTAATCTAAACAATAATAGATGGTGGCATGGATGTGGTGAACGGGGAACACTTCTACACTGCTGGTGGGAATGTACACTAGTACATTTGCTATGGGAAGCAGTGTGGAGATTCCTTAAAGAACTAAAAGTAGAGCTACCATTTGATCCAGCAATCCCAGTACTTGGTATCTACGTAGAGGAAAAGAAGTCATTATATGAAAAAGATACTTGCATATGTATGTTTATAGCAGCACAATTTGCAATTGCAAAAATGTGGAACCAACCCAAATGCCCATCAATCAACAAGTGGATAAAGAAACTATGGTATATATGTGTCCGGAATTGGTGGGTTCTTGGTCTCACTGACTTCAAGGATGAAGCCGCGGACCCTTGTGGTGAGTGTTACAGTTCTTAAAGGTGGCGTGTCCGGAGTTTGTTCTTTCTGATGTTCAGATGTGTTCAGAGTTTCTTCCTCCTGGTGGGGTTGTGGTCTCACTGGCTCAAGAGTGAAGCTGCAGACCTTCGTGGTGAGTGTTACAGCGCTTAAGGCAGCGCGTCTGGAGTTGTTCGTTCCTCCCGGTGGGTTCGTGGTCTCGCTGGCTTCAGGAGTGAAGCTACAGACCTTCAGGGTGAGTGTTACAGCTCATAAAGGCAGTGTGGACCCAAAGAGGGAGCAGCAGCAAGATTTATTGCAAACAGCAAAAGAACAAAGCTTTGACATTGTGGAAGGGGACCCTAGCGGGTTGCCACTGCTGGCTCCAGCAGCCTGCTTTTAGTCTCTTATTTGGCCCCACCCATATCCTGCTGATTGGTCCATTTTACAGAGAGCCAGAGTGGTCTGTTTTAACAGGTCGCTGATTGGTGCATTTACAATCCCTGAGCTAGACACAGAGGTTCTCCATGTCCCCACTAGATTAGCTAGATAGAGTGTCCACACAAGTCCCCACTTGTTCTCCAAGTCCCCACCAGAGTAGCTAGATACAGAGTGTCGATTGGTGCATTCACAAACCCTGAGCTAGACACAGGGTGCCGATTGGTGTGTTTACAAATCTTGAGCTAGATACAGAGTGCCGATTCGTGTACTTACAATCCCTTAGCTAGACATAAAGGTTCTCCAAGTCCCCTCCAGACTCAGGAGCCCAGCTGGCTTCACCCAGTGGATCCTGCACAGGGTGGCAGGTGGAGCTGCCTGCCAGTCCCGTGCCGTGCGCCCGCACTCCTCAGCCCTTGGGTGGTCGATGGGACTGGGCACGGTGGAGCAGGGGGTGGCACTCCTCAGGGAGGCTCCGGCTGCACAGGAGCCCACGGAGCGGTGGGGAGGCTCAGGCATGGCGGGCTGCAGGTCCCAAGCTCTGTCCAGCGGAAAGGCAGCTAAAGCCCGGCGAGAAATTGAGCACAGCAACTGCTGGCCCAGGTGCTAAACCCCTCACTACCTGGGGCCAGCGGGGCCAGCAGGCCCTTCCAAGAGCGGGGCCTGCTGAGCCCAGGCCCACCCAGAACTCACGCTGGCCTACAAGCACTGTGCGCAGCCCCGGTTTCCGCCGGCGCCTCTCCCTCCACACCTCCCCGCAAGCTAAGAGAGCCAGCTCTGGCCCTGGCCAACCCAAAAGGGGCTCTCACAGCGCAGCGGCGGGCTGAAGGGCTCCTCAAGTGCCGCCAAAGTGGGAGCCCAGACAAAGGAGGCGCCGAGAGCGAGCGAGGGCTGTGAGGACTGCCAGCACGCTATCACCTCTCATGTATATATGCAATGGAATACTATTCAGCCATAAAAAGGAATGAGTTAATGGCATGCACAGCTACCTGGATGAGATTTGAGACTCATTATTATAAGTAAAGTAACTCAGGAATGGAAAACCAAACATCCTATGTTCTCCCTCATAAGTGGGAGCTAAGCTATGAAGATGCAATGACATAAGAATGACACAGTGGACTTTGGGGACTCGGGGAAAGGGTCAGAAGGGGGTGAGGAAAAAAAGACTACAAATAGGGTGCAGTGCATAGTGTTTGGGTGACGGGTGCGCCAAAATCTCAAAAATCACCACTAAAGAACTTACTGATGTAACCAAACACAACCTGTTCCTCAATAACCTATGGAAATTAAATAAATAAATAAAAATATAAGTCAAATCCACTTCCTCATACAATTTAGATGATATAGGATTAGATTCCTCACTAAGTATCTATTGCTTAAATTTTTACTGCAATAGCCAAAAGCATGTTGCATAATCAACTACCAACTACGTATCTGTAGATTTGATTTTGTTGAAAGTCCCACATATATAAAGCAGTTCAAAATTAAGAACATTACCTTAAAATTGTACAACAGTTTTTATTTTATAGTACTATCAGACACAAATCCCATAATTGCCAGTTGAATAAGTATTTAGTGTGGTTCAGTATCATAAACTGGATGTGTGTATAGTATATATTTTTTAAAACCAATCTTCCTGTTCCAGCTAGAGTTTTCCCGCAACGATTTAAAAGGAATATAAGGTTTGGTATAATAAAATTTAAAAGAATTTTCTTTAGAATGGATATTTGTTAGGTCTCTTTGAAAAATACTTCAGGGAATTTTTAGGCAGATTATGAGCTTTTGAAAAAATGTATATAAAATAAAAATATAAAAATATATAGAGAAGAGTGAATTTCACTGGTGTTTAAAATATTAGTACTATGGAAAAAGGAGGATGATACTTTGATATCAGCATATCTACTTCATTATTAAGTGGATGACATTCATATTGAGAAAAGTTAGTGGTGAAGCGTACTCATCCTCATAGATTTACTATGATTATTATTTCAGATAATCCATAAAAGGCAATTAACACAGTTCCTGATATATAGTTATTATTAACTAATATTAGAATTATTATTCATAAACACATTACAGTATATATGGTAAAGAAATAAAATGTTTTCACAGAATTCATGTGGCCTTAATGTATGTTATTTTAAAAGTTATTAAATGTTATTAAATAATTCATATTTAACATGTCATTCATAAGCCTTAATTCACGTTATTGAGAAAATAAATTAAATCTTTGATAAACGGTGTTTATTAAATTCTATATTCTCTTTCTCCTATTTAATGGAATTATCATTATTATAGAAAGAAATACTTAAGCAAGGGCTGTTGGCAGGGGTGGGGGTTGGGATTGGGGTGGAAGGTAGAGGCAGATGGATAAATACATTCTAAAATTAATGCCATTAAATTTTACACCTACGAAGGAGTCTTCCAATGTAATTACCAGTCTTTCATTCATTTTGGTATTTATATATTAATTTAGGCCAGATAGCTTCCAATTACTTCCTTGAATACTCCTACTCTTATTAGGGCTTTTTTTTTGGTAATTTATTATTCTCCTGTTGACATAAATGGAAGAATTAAAAGCAAGAAAACATGGAGATCACTTTCAGTATTCACAGATGACATCTACAGGTTTTTCTACAAACCTATACAGAAAAATGGTAAAGTTGCTAGTAATGGTTCAACGATGTATCACATGCCGGGGTGGTAGAGAAATTTCCTCTAAATAACCTCTTGATACATGTGGAGGGGACTTTATGAAACCAGTTGATGGTCTTGGGAAATTGTTATCAAGGGCCAAATTTTAGGTAAGCATAAAGAACTAAAATAATAATCTAAGTGTGTTATATACTATTTTTTAAAATGACCATCACTTTTTGATAACAAAAGTGTTTTGGCAGAATGATATCACAGAAGATGGCATGGTAGGAAGCATCAATAATCATTCCCTCCTCAAAACATCTATTCTGGTGGCAAGACTGTCAGAATCAACTACTGAGAAACTCTGAAGTAAAGTCAAACACTGGTATTGTCCAGGGGAGTGCCTGATTAAGATAGAGGCTGGTATTTTAGGAATTTTCTGTCAAGTCACTTCATTAGCTGACTATAGTGGCAATAGAAGAGATTTCCGTGACCACATATGACAATGAATATAGTCCTTATGAAAACAGTTTGGACAAGTAACTGAACAAATGATAACTACAGCCCTCAGCAGGCAGTATCAACAATCCCTAGGAAAGAGAGAATCTGAATTCCAGAGTTACCACATTACAAAATCCAAAATGCTCAAATTCTAACAAAAATACTATAAAACAGAGAAACATTCATTCACAAGAATAAAAGAAATCAAGAGGAAACATCTCTGAGGATGTCCAGACATTGGTCATATTAGAAAAACAATTTCAGTTAATTGCCTTAAATATGATCAAATATATGAAGAAAA
This sequence comes from Gorilla gorilla gorilla, assembly GCF_029281585.2. Classification (NCBI taxonomy): domain Eukaryota; kingdom Metazoa; phylum Chordata; class Mammalia; order Primates; family Hominidae; genus Gorilla; species Gorilla gorilla. The sequence continues at coordinate 107,015,857 of NC_073238.2, read as the reverse complement.
TCATAGAAAGAAACTAAAGAAAATCAACAGAAACATGAATTAAAGAGAAAATATCAACAAACAGATAGGGATTTAAATAGAAATTATGAAGAGAGATTTAAATAGATATAATAGAGCTGAAAAGTGCGATAGATAAAAAAAATTCCTGGAGATTTTAGCAGATGTAAGGAAGAATCTGCTATTGAAGATAGACTGGATAACTGGAATTGCCCAGTGTGAAAATAAAAAAGAATGAAGGAAAATGAACAGAGCCCACGAGATATATGGGACACCATCAAGCATACCACTGTATGTATTATGGGACTCCCTGAAGAAGAGAAAAAGGGGCAGAAAAAAATACTTAAAGAAATACAGGCTAACAAGTTTCCAAATTTGATGGAAGACATGAACCAACACATCAAAGAAGCTCAACAAGCTACAAGCAGGATCTTACACTGAGACACATTATAACCAAACTTTCCAAAGCCAAATACAAAAAGAAAACCTAGAAAGCAGCAAGCAAAGCAACTTGTCATGTGTAAGGACCTTTCAATATAATTGACAGCCAGTGTCTTACCAGGAACTCTGAAAGCTGTAGGACCCTGAGATGATATATTTAAACTACTGATTCATCAAGATAAAACAATTAGAAATATATATGCAGCAAATAAAAGAGCTTCAATATGTATGAGGCGCACTTTGACATAATTAAAGAAAAAATACACAATTCTACAATAATAATTGGAGACTTCAAACCCTACTTTTACTAATGAATAGAACAAAGAGCATTAAGACAATAGAAGGCTTGAAAAACCTTGTAAGCAAAGTAGACCTTACAGACACATAAAGAACACGCCACAGAACAACCACAAAATGAACATTATTCTCCAGTGTACAAGGAACATTCTCTGGAATAGACCATATGTTTATCCATAAAACAACTTTCAAGATATGTTTAAAGACAGAAACTATACAAAGTACATTCTCTGAACACTATGGACTGAAGCAAAACTGTAAAAAACTAGAAAAGTCAAAAACATATGAAAATTAAGCAAAACACACTTAAACAGTTAATGAGTCTCCATTAGTTTGTTAGGCTGCCATAAAAAATTACTATAGACTTGGTGGATTAAGCAACAAAAAATTATCTTCTCTATAGATCTGGAGGCTACAAGTCCAAGATAAAGGTGACAACATGGTTGGTTTCTTCTGAGGGCCTCTAGCGGTGGCCTGTATGTGGCCATCTTGTATCTACACATGGTTTTTCTTCCGTGTATTTTCATGCCATATTTTTTTCTTTTTTACTAGTGATATTTTAATTGTATTTTAAGTTCTAGGGTACATGTGCACAATGTGCAGGTTTGTTACATATGTTTACATGTTCTGTGTTGGTGTGCTACACCCATTAACTCATCATTTACATTGGGTATCTCTCCTACTGCTATCCCTCCCCCTTCCCCCCCACCCCACAACAGGCCCCAGTGTGTGATGTTCCCCTTCCTGTGTCCAAGTGTTCTCATTGTTCAATTCCCACCTATAAGTGAGAACATGCGGTATTTGGTTTTTTGTCCTTGAGATAGTTTGCTGAGAATAATGGTATCCAGCTTCATCCATGTCCCTACAAAGGACATGAACTCATTCTTTTTGATGGCTGTATAGTATTCCATGGTGTATATGTGCCACATTTTCTTAATCCAGTCTATCATTGATGGACATTTTGGTTGGTTCCAAGTCTTTGCTATTGTGAATAGTGCCGAAATAAACATACATGGGCATGTGTCTTTATAGCAGCATGATTTGTAATCCTTTGGGTATATACCCGTAATGGGATGGCTGGGTCAAATGGTATTTCTAGTTCTAGATCCTTGAGGAATTGCCACACTGTCTTCCACAATGGTTGAATTAGCTTACAATCCCACCAACAGTGTAAAAGTGTTCCCATTTCTCCACATCTTCTCCAGCACCTGTTGTTTCCTGATTTTTTAATGATCACCATTCTAACTGGTGTGAGATGGTATCTCATTGTGGTTTTGATTTGCATTTCTCTGACGGCCAGTGATGATGAGCATTTTTTCACATGTCTGTTGGCTGCATAAAGGTCTTCTTTTGAGAAGTATCTCTTCATATCCTTCACCCACTTGTTGATGGGGTTGCTTTTTTCTTGTAAATTTCTTTGAGTTCTTTGTAGATTCTGGATATTAGCCCTTTGTCAGATGAGTAGATAGCAAAAATTTTCTCCCATTCTGTAGGTTGCCTGTTCACTCTGATGGTAGTTTCTTTTGCTCTCAGAAGCTCTTTAGTTTAATTAGATCCCATTTGTCAATTTTGGCTTTTGTTGCCATTGCTTTTGGTGTTTCAACATGAAGTCCTTGCCCATGCCTATGTCCTGAATGGTGTTGCCTAGGTTTTCTTCTAGGGTTTTTATGGTTTTAGGTCTAACATTTAAGTCTGTAATCCATCTTGAATTAATTTTTGTATAAGCTGTAAGGAAGGGATCCAGTTTCAGCTTTCCACATATGGCTAGTCTGTTTTCCCAGCACCATTTATTAAATAGGGAATCCTTTCCCCATTGCTTGTTTTTGTCAGGTTTGACAAAGATCAGATGGTTGTAGATGTGTGGTATTATTTCTGAGGGCTCTGTTCTGTTCCATTGGTCTATATCTCTGTTGTGGTACCACTACCATGCTGTTTTGGTTACTGTAGCCTTGTAGTATAGTTTGAAGTCAGGTAGTGTGATGCCTCCAGCTTTGTTCTTTTGGCTTAGGATTGAGTTGGCAAAGTGGGCTCTTTTTTGGTTCCATATGAACTTTAAAGTAGTTTTTTCCAATTCTGTGAAGACAGTCATTGGTAGCTTGATGGGGATGGCATTGATTCTATAAATTACCTTGAGCAGTATGGCCATTTTCATGATATTGATTCTTCCTATCCATGAGCATGGAATGTTCTTCCATTTCTTTGTGTCTTCTTTTATTTCATTGAACAGTGGTTTGTAGTTCTCCTTGAAGAGGTCCTTCACATCCCTTGTAAGTTGGATTCCTAGGTATTTTATTCTCTTTGAAGCAATTGTGAATGGGAGTTCACTCATGATTTGGCTCTGTTTGTCTGTTATTGGTGTATAAGAATGCTTGTGATTTTTGTACATTGATTTTGTATCCTGAGACTTTGCTGAAGTTGCTTATCAGCTTAAGGAGATTTTGGGCTGAGACAATGGGGTTATCTAGATATACAATCATGTCATCTGCAAACAGGGACAATTTGACTTCCTCTTTTCCTAATTGAATACCCTTTATTTCTTTCTCCTGCCTGATTACCCTGGCCAGAACTTCCAACACTATGTTGAATAGGCATGGTGAGAGAGGGCATCCCTGTCTTGTGCCAGGTTTCAAAGGGAATGCTTCCAGTTTTTGCCCATTCAGTATGATATTGATTGTGAGTTTGTCATAAATAGCTCTTATTATTTTGAGATACTTCCCATCAATACCTAATTTGTTGAGAGTTTTTGGCATGAAGGGCTGTTGAATTTTGTCAAAGGTGTTTTCTGCATCTATTGAGATAATCATGTGTTTTTTGTCTTTGGTTCTGTTTATATGCTTGTTTATGTTTATTGATTTGTGTATGTTGAACCAGCCTTGCATCCCAGGGGTGAAGCCCATTTGATCATGGTGGATAAGCTTTTTGATGTGCTGCTGGATTTGGTTTGTCAGCATTTTATTGAGGATTTTTGCATTGATGTTCATCAGGGATATTGGTCTAAAATTCTCTTTTTTTGTTATGCCTCTGTCAGGCTTTGGTATCAGGATGATGCTGGCCTCATAAAATGAGTTAGGGAAGATTCCCTCTTTTTCTAATGATTGGAATAGTTGCAGAAGGAATGGAACCAGCTCCTCCTTGTACCTCTAGTAGAACTCGGCTCTGAATCTGTCTGGTCCTGGACTTTTTTTTGGTTGGTAGGCTATTAATTATTGACTCAATTTCAGAGCCTGTTATTGGTCTATTCAGGGATTCAACTTCTTCCTGGTTTAGTCTTGGGAGGGTGTATGTGTCCAAGAATTTGTCCATTTCTTCTAGATTTTCTAGTTTATTTGCATAGAGGTGTTTCATAGTATTCTCTGATGGTAGTTTGTATTTCTGTGGGATCGGTGGTGATATCCCCTTTATCATTTTTTATTGTGTCTATTTGATTCTTCTTTTCTTCTTTATTAGTCTTGCTAGCGGTCTATCAATTTTGTTGATCTTTTCAAAAAACCAGCTCCTGGATTCATTGATTTTTTGAAGGGTCTTTTGTGTCTCTATCTGCTTCAGTTCTGCTCTGATCTTAGTTATTTCTTGCTTCTGCTAGCTTTTGAATGTGTTTGCTCTTGCTTCTCTAGTGCTTTTAATGTGATGTTAGGGTGTCAATTTTAGATCTCTCCTGCTTTCTCTTGTGGGCATTGAGTGCTAAAAATTTCCCTCTACACACTGCTTTAAATGTGTCCCACAGATTCTGGTATGTTGTGTCTTTGTTCTCATTGGTTTCAAAGAACATCTTTATTTCTGCCTTCATTTTGTTATGTACCCAGTAGTCATTCAGGAGCAGGTTGTTCAGTTTCCATGTAGTTGAGCAGTTTTGAGGGAGTTTCTTAATCCTGAGTTCTAGTTTGATTGCACTGTGGTCTGAGAGACAGTTTGTTATAATTTCTGTTCTTTTACATTTGCTGAGGAGTGCTTTACTTCCAACTATGTGGTCAATTTTGGAATAAGTGTGATGTGGTGCTGAGAAGAACGTATATTCTGTTGATTTGGGGTGGAGAGTTCTGTAGATGTCTATTAGGTCCCCTTGGTGCAGAGCTGAGTTTAATTCCTGGATATCTTTGTTAACTTTCTGTCTTGTTGATCTGTCTAATGTTGACAGTGGGGTGTTAAAGTCTCCCATTATTATTGTGTGGGAGTCTAAGTCTCTTTGTAGGTCTCTAAGGACTTGCTTTATGAATCTGGTTACTCCTGTATTGGGTGCATATATATTTAGGATATTTAGCTCTTCTTATTGAACTGATCCCTTTACCATTATGTAATGGCCTTCATTGTCTCTTTTGACCTTTATTGGTTTAAAGTCTGTTTTATCAGAGACCAGGATTGCAACCACTGCATTTTGGTTTTCCATTTGCTTGGTAGATCTTCCTCCATCCCTTTATTTTGAGCCTATGTGTGTCTCTGCATGTGAGATGGGTCTCCTGAATACAGCACACTGATGGGTCTTGACTCTTTTATCCAATTAGCCAGTCTGTGTCTTTTAATTGGAGCATTTAGCCCATTTACATTTGAGGTTAATATTGTTATGTGTGAATTTGATCCTGTCATTATGATGTTAGCTGGTGATTTTGCCCATTAGTTGATGTAGTTTTTTCCTAGCATCGATGGTCTTTACAATTTGGCATGTTATTGCAGTGGCCGGTATCTGTTGTTCCTTTCCATGTTTAGTGTTTCCTTCCTGAACTCTTGTAGGGCAGGCCTGGTGGTGACAAAAATCTCTCAGCATTTGCTTGTCTGTAAAGCATTTTATTTCTCCTTCACTTATGAAGCTTAGTTTGGCTGGATATGAAATTCTGGGTTGAAAATCCTTTAAGAATGTTGAATATTGGCCCCCCCTCTCTTCTGGCTTGTAGATTTTCTGCCAAAAGATCCGCTGTTAGTCTGTTGAGGTTCCCTTTGTGGGTAATCCGACCTTTCTCTCTGGCTGCCCTTAACATTTTTTCCTTCATTTCAACTTTGGTGAATCTGACAATTATGTGTCTTGGAGTTGCTCTTCTCAAGGAGTATCTTTGTGGTGTTCTCCATATTTCCTGAATTTGAATGTTGGCCCGCCTTGCTAGATTGGGGAAGTTCTCCTGGATAATATCCTGCAGAGTGTTTTCCAACTTGGTTCCATTCTCCCCGTCACTTTCAGGGACACCAATCAGACGTAGATTTGGTCTTTTCACATAGTCCCATATTTCTTGGAGGCTTTTTCATTTCTTTTTACTCTTTTTTCTCTAAACTCCTCTTCTCACTCATTTCATTCATTTGATCTTCAATTACTGATACCCTTTCTTCCAGTTGATCGAATCGGCTACTGAAGCTTGTGCATTCGTCACATAGTTCTCGTGCCATGGTTTTCAGCTCCATCAGGTCATTTAAGGACTTCTCTGCACTGGTTATTCTGGTTAGCCATTCGTCTAATCTTTTTTCAAGGTTTTTAGCTTCTTTGTGTTGGGATTGAACTTCCTCCTTTAGCTCAGAGAAGTTTGATCGTCTGAAGCCTTCTTCTCTCAACTTGTCAAAGTCATTCTCCATACAGCTTTGTTACATTGCTGGCAAGGAGCTGCATTCCTTTGGAGGAGAAGAGGTGGTCTGATTTTTAGAATTTTCAGCTTTTCTGCTGTTTTCTCCCCATCTTTGCGGTTTTATCTACCTTTGGTCGTTGCTGATGGTGATGTACAGATGGGGTTTTGGTGTGGATGTCCTTTCTGTTTGTTAGTTTTCCTTCTAACAGTCAGGACCCTCAGCTGCAGGTCTGTTGGAGTTTGCTGGAGGTCCACTCCAGACCCTGTTTGCCTGGGTATCAGCAGCAGAGGTGGCAGAACAGCGAATATTGCTGAAGAGCAAATGCTGCTGCCTGATCTTTCCTCTGCAAGCTTCGTCTCAGAGGGGTACCCAGCAGTGTGAGATGTCAGTCTCCCCCTACTGGGGTGTACCTCCCAGTTAGGCTACTCGGTGGTCAGGGACCCACTTGAGGAGGCAGTCTGTCCGTTCTCAGATCTCAAACTCTGTGCTGGGAGAACCGCTACTCTCTTCAAAGCTGTCAGACAGGGACATTTACTTCTGCACAGGTTTCTGTTGCCTTTTGTTCTGCTGCGCCCTGCCCCCAGAGGTGGAGTCTACAGAGGCAGGCAAGCCTCCTTGAGCTGTGGTGGGCTCCACCCAGTTCGAGCTTCCTGGCTGCTTTGTTTACCTACTGAAGCCTCAGCAATGGTGGGCTCCCCTCCCCTAGCCTTGCTGAGGCCTTGTAGTTCCATCTCAGACTGCCTTACTAGCAATGAGCGAGGCTCTGTGGGCGTGGGACCCTCTGAGCCAGGCACGGGATATTATCTCCTGGTGTGCCATTTGCTAAGACCATTGGAAAAGCGCAGTATTAAGGTGGGAGTGACCCAATTTTCCAGGTGCTGTCTGTCACCGTCTCCCTTGACTGGGAAAGGGAATTCCCTGACCCCTCGCACTTCCTGGGTGAGGCGATGCCTTGCCCTGCTTTGGCTTACGCTTGCTGGGCTGCACCCATTGTCCTGCCCCCACTGTCCGACAAGCCCCAGTGAGATGAACCCGGTACCTCAGTTGGAAATGCAGAAAGTACCCGTCTTCTTTGTCACTCACACTGGGAGCTGTAGACTGGAGCTGTTCCTATTAGGCCATCTTGCAACTGCCCCCTGCACCCCGCCGTATTTTCTTATAAGAATACTAGTCATATTAAAATAGGGACCAACCATATGATTTAATTTTACCTTAACTGCCCCTTTAAAGACTCAGTCTTCTAATACAGTCATACTCTGAGGTACTGGAAGTTAGGACTTCAGCAAATAAATTTTTAGTTCATAATAAGATCAAAGAACAAATAAATCATTTGAGATAAATAAAAATGGAAACAACATAACAAAACTTATGGGATATAGCAAAAGTAGTGCTTGAAGGGAAACTTACAGCTATAAATGCCTACATTTAAAAAGACAGGATCTGATATTGACAACATAACTTAATGCTTTAGCAAACTAGAAAAAGCAAAGCAAACTAAACCTAAATCCAGCAAAAGGAAGGAACTAATAGAGTTTAGAGAAGAGATAAATCAAAGATAAAGTAGAAAAACAGAGGCTACATACAAAACCAAAGTTGTTTCTTTGAAAAGATCAGCAAAATTGATAAATCCTTATACTAAGAAGACAGAAGACAAAAACAACTAAAATCAGAAATAGAACTACGAATATTATAGCAATTACAAGAATTGCAAGAGAATAATTATATGACAACAAATCAGATAATCTAGACAAATTGGAAAATTTTCTAGAAATACACATTAGCAAATGTAGAAAAAAATTATCTCAAGAGAAATATCAGTAGAAAAATTGAATAATCAAAAACCTACCATCAACAAGAAGGCCACAATTAGATAAACTTCTCTGGTGAATTCTATCAAATATTTAAAGAATTAACACAAATTCTACCCAAACTTCTGCCAAAAATAAAAATAAAATAGAGGAAATACTTCTCAATACGTTCTATGAAGCCAGAATTCGACCGATATCAAAATCAGATACCATAAGAAAACTACAGAAAAATATTTCTTATGAATGTAGATGCAAAAATGCTCAACAAAATACTTGAAAACCAAATCAGCATACTGAATAAATTATATACCATAGCAAAGTGGAATTTATTCTAGAAATGCAAGCTTATTTCAATGTAAGAAAAGTAATCAATGTAACACAATGTATTTTTAGAACCAAGGAAAAGAAAACTCATGACCATCTCAGTAGATACAAATAAAGCAATAAGATAAAATTCAATACCCTTTCATAATAATAATAAAAAGAAATACCCAGCCTACTCAATGGTGAAGGACTGAAAGCTTTGCTTTTAGGGTCAGGAACAAGACAAAAGACAGAGATTCATCACACTATTTAACATTGTACTTAAAGTCTTATCAGGAGTAATAAAATAAGAAAAAGAAATAACAGACATATTAGAAAAGAAGTGAAAACTATTTCTATTGCAGATGACATGATTTTCTATATTAAACAAATCCAGTAATTTTTCAGTGCACAAGATGAATATAAAAAAACTTAATTGTGTTTATATACAATGGCAATGAACAATCAAACACAGAAATTAAGAAAATTCCATTTATGATAGCATCCAAAGCGGAAACAATACATAGGAAGAAGTAAGATGAGGAAGTACAAGGTATGCACACTAAGAATTACAAAACATTACTGAAAGAAATTAAAGAAGGCCCAAATAAATGGAAATATAGCCTGTATTGGTAATCAAAAGACTTATTATTGTTAATAGAACAAAACTTTCCAAAGTAATCAGAAGATTCAGTGCAACTCAATCAAAATCCCAATGGCCCTTCTTGCAGAAATGGGAAATCTGATTTTCAAATTAATGTGGAATCACAAGGGGCCCTTAATAGTTAAGACAACACTGAAAGAAAAAAAAATGATTTAAGACTCAAATTTCCCAATTTCAAAACTTATTAGAAAGTTTCAGTAGTCAAATGTAGTACTAGCACAAGGATAGACATATAGACCAATGGAATAGAATTGAGAGTCCAGAAATAAACACAAGCATCCATGACTAATTGATTTTTGACAAGAGTATCAAGACAAGTCAACGGGGGGATGAGTGATCTCTAACAAATAGTGGTGGGATAACTGGAAAAACATATTCTAAAGAATAAAGTTGAACCCCTTCCTCACACCCAACACAAAATTTAACTCAAAATGCACCATAGCCTAAATGAAGGTCTAAAAGTATAAAACTATTGAAAGAAATCACAGGGTAAATCTTCATGATCAGGCAATGGATTCTTGACACCAAAAGCATGAACAACAAAAGAAAAAATAGATAAGTGGGAATGTGAAAATAATCATAAAAGGTACATTGCCCATCCCAAATTATAGAAGTTGTCTTTTAGACTTTTTAAATATTGATGCTAACTTTGTGGCATTTGTATTCTCTGTAAGAATCAAGTAATATTTTTAATTTATTTTGTTAGTCACAACTATGTCTCAATCCACAAGGAAAATATTCATATATGAGTGTAAGGTATATTTTAAATTCAGATTGGAAGCACTTCTTGCTGCATATATAGATTTATTATCAAAGTGGTTACGGTTTTTAAGTTGGCAATTACTGCTTTAAATGTGTCTGCAAACAAAAGTAGTTTGAATATCTAAAAAGGTTTAATAAAAACATTAAAATTTTAAATATGTAGACCACACTTTGTTTACCAAAAGGCAAATTTTCTTTATACTAATGTTAAGTAATATTTGTATATGTATATATTTTTATAGTTTAAAAATTAAAACTAATATTTGCATTTCTCAATTTTTCTTGAGAGTGCTAGGATCTTTGGTTAACTCCAGAGAGTAATAGCCTAAAATTCCAGATTCTTAAATAAAAACTTTTCATTATTGTTTATTTAGGATCTACTTGTTTACTATATAATTAGTTTTAATCAAATAGAATATAGAGACCATAGTAAATTAAGTATATATGACTATATTTTTCTAGTATCTAAATACCATCAAGCCAGGAGTTAGACCTTACTGCCCATCATATTTCTATGCCTAACAGATGTTCATGGACTACATATTGATTGAATTAACACTTTTTCACATATTAATATAGAACTTGTTTCTACTAGAGAAGTAGAAACAAGTTGTCTGCAGTGCCATTTTTGTGATCAAAATTTTTAACAACTTCAGATTTTGAACGTAAAAACTGTCAATCATTTAATTTTGCAAGGGCCAACAGCAACGATAAAAAACAAAGTAAAAAAATTCTTAGTATTAAATTTTAATATATTCTTATTCTATTGATCTTTTTATTAGCAGCAGAGGAGGGAATGCATCATCAATTTACATATACTCTTGAACTTGAGATGTTTTCTGCACTTGGGTAAAATAATAAGTGATGTATAATATTACCTTCCACTAATTACAAGCTATCCTAATTGTTGACCATCCTTGAACATACTCATTGCTGTAATTATGCAATAAATGCAAGTGCCTTTCTTTTAAATAATTCTAACTGAATTGTTGTTACCTTAGAATGTACATAAAATGATGAATATGGCCTGTAACATACTTGAAAATTTATGGATTTTCCCCCAGAAACCTCAGCACAATCTTAGACTTTCCCTTCTTCTCTGCTTCTCAAAAACGCTCAAGCTGTTACATGTTCCCAGACCCATGGTGGGTGTCAATTCCCTACAATCTTGAAGAAAATATGAAACAGAATTGTGAAACTATTTCAATGTTATATTACTTAATAATAATAATGGTAAGAAATAAGGCAAAATTTGTATCATTGAACTAACCAGGCATAATGGGAACCTATGTGAATGTCGTAAGCAACAGAATGTTGCTTTAGCATTTCCTGTAAATATAAAGTAAAGCAAAAAAAAAAAGAGAGAGACTAAAAGTAATGTTTACTTTTCATATTTCCAGTGTACTAAAGTAACATGACTAACATATACCTCCTCTGGATGAGTAAAATTCTACTTGCATCATCATTTGAAATTCTTTCCTGTAAAATTTATACTAAAATTTTATCATGCAATGCTTTCAATTACACTGAGGAAAGATATTAATGTTTGGCAATGTTAATAAAATCTATAGCAGGTCATTATACATCTATTGGATCATTGCATCTTAGGATATTGTATAGTAATAAAAGGCTCTTAATTCTGATGAAATAATTCATAGAGCAAAATATAGTATAAATGTTCCTTGCAAAGTGTTCTGAAAATTGCTAGGTAGTTGAAATAATAACAACGTAATAAATAAGAAGGTAATAAAGCTAGCACTCATGAATAACACTTTTACTTTTCCAGAAGCCCAGGAAAATGTAATGGTCACCTTAATGCTGAATTATTTTTGTTTGTGATTCTAACTATGAGTAAATATTGTGTTTTTTGAATCTTTTAACTGTAATAATAATACAATGGCCTCAAAGAAGAATAGTCTCGTCGAAGAATACATTAGCTTTTGAAGGAAAAACTGAGATAGTCTATGAAAAATTAGAATTTTAGATGGTAACAAGAAAGTATAATGGCAAAACAAACCATTCTGAGAAAATCAGAAAGATTAGGTGCACTGTGGATCACAAATTATTGCAGTTTAATTTTTAAATGAGTTTAGACATCTGTGAAATTTAAACCCCAGGGCCAGTGATTTGTGTGACAGTATGTTACAAAAGGAACAAAATTTGACATGCAAATTCCAGCTTTATGTTGTATCAGCCCAAGTAACCTTGCAAACAACCTTCACACACACACTGGAAGCTGACTGATGCCTCCCATATGGGTCCATTCTTTCTTTCCTCTTCCCAATCAAGTTGACAGCAATTCTCAGTTCCTTTTCTAAATGAACTGATAAAAGCTATGCTAGGCCTGTACCTGTTATTAACCTCCCTTGCACTATTATTACTCATATGTTTTCCTTTGAGATAAGCAGCTAAATGCAGAAGGTGATCTTTGCATATGGTGGGCTATTACCCCCAACAAAGAATTGCAAATGTCAACCTATTACTGGGTCACTAATATCAGGTCATGATATTCCAGAATTTGATGTTTTTAACCTTTGCAGACATTAACCCATATAGTATACAATTTTGAAAAGGCTTTATTTATCCTTGGTAACGATAGATACATGCCCCAGAAATATTGTCCTATAATATTAGGTACTGTATATTCGGCAAGGATCATTAAGTATATTTATGTAACCATTTCCTGCAGCTTGGTTTGGCCCTTCTTCTATTACTTTAGAGAATCCAAAATTATGGGTGAAAGAAATGTTCAGATGTCTGATAGAAGAAATCAGAAATAAAACAGAATGTAATTGTGTTTTCTTTTATTATAGAATTACTCCCCAATTCTGACTTACTGTTTAGACAAAGTTTTCCAGGATATTATCTTGTTTATTTTTTCATTGAAAGCCAAAATTATGTCCTGTTATAAAATTCAACGAAGTCAATTTCATTGCATTAAGTAGTTTTAGTGTGTATCATTAAAGTTATATTTCAAGAGGTTGAGGCAAATATATGATGAAATCCTTTAAATGGATTTTGCATATCTGTGGCGATGCTCACATTGCTCTGGATCCATGTTGTATTTGTAATGTAGATTTCAAAATATTAGAAAAAAATACAGAAGCCCGTGTGTATTTTAAAGAAAATTATGTAAAGTAGGGTTTTAATGAGTCAATTAATTTCTATTTCAATTGTTTTGATTTTTAGCTTAACTGACCATGTTTTATGAAAATATTTTGAAAACTAGTGAGGAAGAATAAGAAAGTAAGAGAATCTATTCAAAGTGAAAAAAATATGAATAAAGTGAAGCAAATTCATCTATTATCTTATGCTTAAGGGAAGGGATTTTCTGCATATTTCTGTAAGATAGTCTCTATATAAATCATATATTCATTAATGAATTTTTTATTTATCATCCATCTTTTCAGTACCTTATTCTACAGCTGTCCCAGGCACTACAGTGGTAGGCTTATTCCAAGATGGTCCCCAATGTTCCCCACCTTGTGTAATTCTTCCTCTTGAGTGTGAATGGACCTGTGATGTTCTTCTAATCAACAGAATGCATGATTATACTGCATAAGATTGTAACTTCCATTTGGCTAATAAACTCACTCTGTTTTCGTCTCCTCAGCCCATACGCTTTGATGAAGCAAGCGGCCATGTTAGAGAGGGTCACGTGCTATTGACAATGGTGTGAGCTTATACATGGATCCTTCCCCATTTTACCTTTTCAGTGAAATCCCAGCTCTTACTGACACCTTGATTGCAACCTTCTGAGAGATCCTGGAGTGGAAGAGCCAGCTAACCAATATCTAGACTCTTGATCCACAGGTTACCAAGGCTAGACCATAGGGACACAAATCCAGAGAATGGAGTTTAAAGATCCTGAACAATGAGGAAAAGCTGATATTTAAACAATAAGTACGAGTTACTCAGGAGAAGGGTGGTATGTTTGTATGCCTCATGGAGAGGGTAGATGATGCTGGTCTGGAAAAGGACACAACAAATGAAAATACACAGAGGTGAGAAGGTGAGAAAAAGTTATGGCCTGATCTACTGTCTGTGATGTTAAAAGCAAGGCAAGGAGTAGTAAGAGATGAAGAATTCAAAATGAAAGATAAAGAAGATGAAAAATTAAGCAGAGACCAGGGTCATGAATAGCCATGTAATCCGTATCTATAATGAAAATCATGCCTAGAATAAAATTCTAAGGGCAATATGAAATCAGTATAAACTTTTACAAAATTATTATGTGCAAAAAAGCATATGCTCCAAAATATTTTATAACCACTTTCAGAAAGTGTAATTTTCAAGTGAATCACTTCATTGTCACCAGTTTTCTACAGGTTGGTATCTACTCCTACAGAGTTGTTAAAGAAACTAGTCAATTAAAGAGCATACTCTTGTATAGTTAGGCGATTCCAGGAGGGCCCTCTAGACTATGTTTGGCAGTCTACTGAAGGGTCACACAGGAATTGTTTTGGTTATTTGCAGGTATTGGATAATTTTTCTTATTTCATTGCATATGATACAACATCTTTCTCTTCATCTATGACTGTCATTTTCCTACGGATTAAATACTTGGGTCGTAACTATTTCCCCTGAACCTTGGATTTACTGTTCCTTTTTCTCCTGGCACTTAAATTCACAGAGTAGACGTTTGAGCTTCCTTTCCACATCATTGTTTCTTTATTGCAAACTCCATTTTTTTGCCATTTTAAATTGTTTTAATTTTCTAAATATATATAAATATCTCACCAAAGCCTGTTCAGGGAGGTGAATTTCCTTTGTTTTGGTAAGAGTATCACATCACCTTCATTTTTATACCTAGGTTTTTTTTGCTGTTTTAATATAATGACAATTGCTAACATTTATTCTGCACTTATTATTAGAACAAACACTTTACACACCTTATCCCTGTAAATCTCATAACATACTTAAAAGATATTATTATTATCCCTGTTTACAAATGTGAAAACTGATGCATAAGAGGTCACTGGCCATAGCTAATGAGTATGGAGATTAGAGATGGACTCAGACTGACCAGCTGTGGAGTTATTGCTTCAGGCCTATTTTGATAGTGTAAAAATCATCATCCATTGATTAATTCAATAGATAGTTGCAGGATACTTACAGTATCTAGTCATGGTGCTGGGAATTGGGAATACTGTACTAAACAAGATAAGTCTGTAGTCCAGAGATATTTTAATGTTATTTTAAATTTAAAAATAAAGGAAACATTGTGACTAAGAAGAAATCAAAACAACAAGAAAAAGTCCTGTTTATTTTCAAGCAAATTTATTTT
Organism: Gorilla gorilla gorilla; assembly: GCF_029281585.2. Classification (NCBI taxonomy): domain Eukaryota; kingdom Metazoa; phylum Chordata; class Mammalia; order Primates; family Hominidae; genus Gorilla; species Gorilla gorilla. Next base: position 107,000,754 of record NC_073238.2, on the reverse strand, counting down.
CAAGTAAATTACCACCAAATCTCAAAGGAAATTTGGTGATGTCACCTCTCCCAGGGTCCCCACCAGTTAAGCTCTCCAATTTCTCTTTCACAAGTTGACTTGCTTTACTCTCTCATCACTCATTTTCATATTGTTATATTTTTGCCACTATATGGCTTTCTATCCTTCTCAATTTGAGGCCATGCTATGTCTCCAGCATCCTATCAGGATTGTCAAATTGTTTTCTAATGTGTTCTATAGAAAATCATTTATGAAAGTTTATATTTCTCCAAGTCTCACAGATTCTAATTATTCCACTTTGTTCTGTAATACATGCTTTTAAGCTCCATGGTATTGGGATCCATTACTTTTCTCGTCTTCAACAAGGTGGGGGCTATGTAACATTAACATCAGTTTTTGGCTTTGATCAATGGCTAGGTAGGTCCCAGGCCCGGGTTGAACTTTTCATAACACAACGGGGCAAGAGACTGATAATTACACTTTCCAATGACATTCCTTCACAGAGTCTTGACTGTGCAGGACTTGTGATTTCTCCTGCACCTGTCCGGTCCTCTGACAAGTTAGTAGGGTACTCAGTGGCTGTGAGGGCAGAATCACTATCTTCCTATTGTCTTTCAAATAGAAATATCAATTCTATTTCATAAATCAAAACATTGCTAGATGGTTACGTCATAGGCAGTTTTCTCAATGTAGCCCCAAGTACCTCATGGCTAGTGGATATTCCTCTCAGGAATGCAGTAGGCTGACTCTCAGCCAGCCTATGTGTTCTATGATGATGTGACTTTCCCTTCTTTCCTGTGTTTCTACCTTTCTTCTTCCCTTCCATCCTTAGATTTTTACAGGTAAATATTGGCTAAAAAAATGTGGGAAGGGTATATTAGGATCAACTAGTCAAATTGCATTTTAAATGAAAGAACTTTATTTAAATGTTAATCATGACATGTTAGGAAACTTACTAACTAGTTTAGAGATGCAGGTGCCCATCCCTGCCATCACTGGCTGAGTATAGTGAATAAAGCTGATAATCAGAATGGAAAGGATGTAGGTTTGCCAAATAAGACTTTGAGCCCCAAAAGAAACAATCAGATGATTGACTCCCGTCATCCTATTAGGCTCAATGTTGCTGATTTGAGGCTTTATTTTTTTACTTATGCTTAATCTTATCTTCATTTTGTATTTTTAATTTATTTACAGTCATCTTATTATTGCCTAAGAAATATTACTCAGACCATATTTATACTGGAGGATAAGAAATCATTTCTGCAGTGTAATTTCTTTCCTACTTACCTAGTCACATACACTAAGCATTGCTGAACTCCTACTCACCATTTTCATTTATCTCTAGAGCTCTACCTTCTTTCTGACTCTCCTTTCTCCTCTCCAGCTTCATTCACAACTCCACCCTGGATTTCTTTATCTCAGAGGAATATCATTATGCCTTACATCCTTACTAAATGTGCCTATTAATATATTTAGAGGATTACAACTTATAACTTTCTCTTTTTATTTCATATATAAGTTGCTGCATGATATTCCTATAGTATTCTTTGTCACCAATCTCTTTCTCAAAAAGGTGGCTTTAGCAGCTAACTTTATACCTGGAAATATATAATAAGTTGTAAAAGACTCTGGTTCATGGAAAACATGTCCCAAGGGAGTTAACAAGTAAGGTATAAGCCATAAAAGGGTGGAGTTAGAAACAGATTATTCATTTATCATGATCCCTGGGAAAATATTTTTGCTAGAAGTAACAGGTAGTTCTCCTTCTACACTTAGTTAAAATGTGAAGCTACAAATGACTGTACAACATGTTCCATGTCTCCCCAGAAATATCACCTTTGGCAAGGCATAGTAGATGGCATGCCCTGGCATTGCTCTACATAGAAAGTTACTTGGACATTGTTCAGAAACAAAGGAGAAATCACATACTTATCTCACAGCAGTGAAGCTCCAGGGAATTGGGCTCTAAATTGTTTCTGTGGGTGCCCTGGAAACAATAGTTTACATCAAGTGATAGGTCAGCTCCCAAACTCCCAGTAGACCTCATAGAGCCTCTATGTCTTTTTGAAGGCCAAACCAAATATTTCAAAAGGTAGTGTGCTTGAGCATGGTTCATAAAGACCACACATAAGCCAACAAAAATAAAATAGCTCTTTCATATTCAAATACAAAGCAAGATTATGTATTATATAAGCATAGAAGAGATCCAAGGCTGTTATCTTTGCAAATGTAACTCTAATGTCTATATTTTTAAAAAGGAGTTTAGCTTTCTTGATCTGCCCAGAAAAGGATTTAAATAAATGAACTGATTTCAGAATCTGCATGTAGTGATTTTCTATTATGAAACAGCAACCTATAAAAACAAAGATATTTTCACATTATCCTCTTATTTGCAATTCATGTTATTTGTTACTACCTAATGAGGAGTAATTTTTAAGAGTCCACATTTTCTAGATATATGTATTACTCTGTTCTTGCATTGGTATAAATACCTGAGACTGGGTAACTTACAAAGAAAAGAGGTTTAACTGGCTCACGGTTCCACAGGCTGTAAAAGACTCACCTGCCCGATTTCTGAGGAGACCTCCGCAAACTTACAATCACGGCAGAAAGTGAAGGGGGAGCCAGCACTTTACACAGGAGCGGGAGAAAGAGAGAGGTGCGGAGGTGCCACACACTTTTAAACAACCAGATCTCATGAGAATACACTCACTGTCACAAGAGCGGCATGGAGGGGGAAATCCACCCCTATGTTCCAATCACTTCCCACAAAGACCCACCTCCAACAGTGGGGATTACAATTCAACATGAGATTTGGGCTGGGACACAGATCCAAATCTTATCAATATATAATGGGAAGAACCATTACATTCCATTTGCCATTCAAGTATCTCCTTCTTACATGATTTGCTCACTACAATCAACAAGTTTCAAATTCCCATCATGATCCCTATGTTCCTATTTCTGTAATATGTGCCTGAGGACATGTGGGAGCCTCCCCTTCCCCACCACCCTCCTTACCCTTCCCTGAACCACAGTTCCCATGTGAGCTTGCTGGGATCAGAAAAGTACAAGGGTCTCCACATGACAAAATCACTCACAGGATATAACTACAGGTTACTTGCATTAAAATAGACTTTGGTAGGGATGCTTACTAATTAGCAACATAAATGAGAAATGCTGATAATGTCTAGTACTAAAATCACCCATCCTAGCCATGAGCTCTTCTATAAAGCAAGAAAACAAGCAATACAAAACAAACGAAAACCAAAATCCTGCTCTAGCTTTGGCAGACTTCTGTGTTCCACAAGACGAGAGGACTCAGAGGCTGTAATGGGGTTAGGATTTAGGTCAAAGGATCCCTTCGGGCCAGGTGTGGTGGCTCACGCCTGTAATCCCAGCACTTTGGGAGGCCGAGGAGGGTAGATCACGAGGTCAGAAGATCGAGACCATCCTGGCTAACATGGCGAAACCCCGTCTCTACTAAAATTACAAAAAATTAGCTGGGCGTGGTGGCGGACACCTGTTGTCCCAGCTACTCGGGAGGCTGAGGCAGGAGAATGGCGTGAACCCAGGAGGTGGAGCTTGCAGTGAGCTGAGATAGTGCCACTGCACTCCAGCCTGGGAGACAGAGTGAGACTCCATCTCAAAAAAAAAAAAAAAAAAAAAAAAAGGACCCCTTCACAGAGGATTTATTATCTACTTTACATCATTTTAAATTCACTTCTGTAACTAGTCAATCAGTATGTCAACATGAACTCTAGTTTGTATAAAAACCTTTTTTCATTGTTTGAGAGAAATAATAACTTTATTATTATTTCTCTGACACGTTACTTGTCTTTAAAAATACCATTCATATTATTTCATATCATACTTATTCTTATTTACATGAACATATTATGCTCACTACACTAGAATGTAAGTGATTTAAGGATGAGCTTTTTTCTGCCATTCTCTACAGTTCTTAATACAGAGTCCTTCATATAGCACATGTTTGATAAAGAATTATGGTGTTCAATATATTTTTAAGTATTTAGCCAACACAGAACAACAGAAATTTCAAAGAGCAATAGACTTCCAAGTCAATAAGTCAGACATAATTTAGTGATAAAATCTATGTGTCCAAGTCACAGTAATCCTAGGACCAAAGAGATTAGTAAGAGAACCCTTCTCACTAAGAATTTAAATCGAAATCTAATGAAAATCAAAATGTAGAAACAGATGTCTAGGGCCGGGCGCGGTGGCTCATGCCTGTAATCCCAGCACTTTGGGAGGCTGAGGCGGGTGAATTGCGAGGTCAAGAGATCGAGACCATCCTGGCTAACATAGTGAAATCCCGTCTCTACTAAAAATACAAAAAACTTAGCCGGGCATGGTGGCACATGCCTGTAGTCCCAGCTACTTGGGAGGCTGAGGCAGGAGAATTGCTTGAACCCGGGAGGCGGAGGTTGCAGTGAGCCGAGATCGTGCCGCTGCACTCCAGCCTGGGCGACAGAGTGAGAATCTGTCTCAAAAAAAACAAAACAAAACAAAAAAAAGGAACAGATGTCTAAAAAAAAAAAGCTACTATAATTAAAATTGTTTGACATAGAAACATAATCGACAAATAGAAAATTACAACCTAATAGCATACAGAGGTAAAATCAGATATATAAAAATTGGGGTATTTCAATTTAGTTATGAAAGTATATACTACCACCTAGCATATACAAAAACAAATTTAAAATGGATAAAGGATCCAAGCATTATATAAGAAAATTAGAAAAGTAAGGTTTATATTCTTTGAGTAAAGCCCTTGAAAAGAAATCAGGTCATGCATCATTTCCAAAGACAAAATAAGAGTAATTATGAATAATGTCTACTGATAAAATATAAACTGGGAAAAAGCATTTGAAGAGTATAAACAGACCAAATGGTTATTTATCTACTAAATTAAGAAGTCCTATATATAAATATGAATATAACAACCAAATAGACAAATGTAAACTTAATAAAGATCTACAATTAATAAAAACGTATATAAAAGGCAATTAAACATACTAAAAAAAGTTTGAAAACATGAATCATAAAATTGTCAACTTTGAAAGATTAGTTACATCCATTGCTGACAATGACATAAGAAAAAGTATTCACATACATTTTATTCTGGACCAAAAGTTAACCTGATACTGTTTAGACATAAAGCAAAGGACACATATTTGTCTCACAGTCCAAATCTATGAGGTAAGTATAAGATAAAAAATTATTACAGAATAATTTTGTAGCTTCATTTCAAGAAAAATGGCTATAAAAATTCTGGCAGAAATAAAGATAAATGAACAAAGTTTTTTATGAGCGTGTATAATAGCAAAAAAAAAGATATTACCTAAATATTCATCATATAGAGCTGGTTAAATAATTTATTATAAACATCTCCACCAGGAAATACAACGTCACTATTTTACAAAATAAAGATATGTAGGTACCACAGAAGTGAATTAAGAGTATGTATTTTTAAATCTGATTTAAAAACTGTATGATACTATCCTATTTTGTTATATATCTGTGCCTATATCATTTTTTCCATGAGAAAAAAAAAGTATAGAAAGAGATATATACCAAATCAAAGGGCTGAAATGGGAAGAATAATTTGTACTTTATATATGTCAAAATGAAAATAGTAATATTTGGGAGAATTTTTAATTTCCTTTTTACCTTTTTTTGAAATTTCAAAAAGTTGAGTGAAATCAAGTAACTAAAATACAGTGAGCTATATACAATATTAGAACAGCTTATGTGATAGCACATAAATAGTAAGAATCATTTGGGATTTTTTTTTTTTAAAGTCCTGAAAATAAGGTGCCTTATCCATTGTGTTTTGAAGGGTAAAAATATAATTTTCCGAGTGATTACAGTTTCTGAAAGCATATGATACTCAAAAAGTTATAAGCACAAATATGTAAAACATTCAAGGAACCACAAGTTCTTTGGCACTATTAGACTAAAAATATAACTGTGAGATAAATCTCAGAAGAGTGTTAAGAAACAGGTCATGAAAAGCCTATATCCTGCTAAAAATTTTTTATTCTATTCTAGGGGTTGGGAGTTTTCTTCTTATAGGGTCAGATAGTAAATATTTTAATTTGGCCTCTGTCAGAACTACCCAATTCTGTAATGTAGTCAAAGCAGTGTGACAATGTATAAATGAACAAGTGTGAATGTATTCCAATAAAACTTTATTTACAAAAAAAGAGTAAGCCAGTTCACAGAACGCAGTTTGCCATATTCTAGGCAATGTGGAATCCATAAAATATGTTATTAGAGACATGACCTAATTTTAAAAAGCATGAAATTAAGAAGAATGTGAAGAAAAGGAAGTCTCAGGATCAAGTCCCAGGTTTTACTAAGATTTGGAAACTGTATAATGAGGAGTAACCAAGGATTCTGAGAAAGATCAGCCAATGAAACAGAATGAAAAACCCAGAGAGTGTGGTATGGCAGAAGCCAAGAAAAGAAATACAAAGAACAGAATGTTCAGTATTGTAGAGGGCTGCTGAATCAAATAAAATTAATGAAGACATTTTCTCATGGATGTACAGGATGGAAATTATTATGAGAAAATTCTGAAGTGGTAATGATTAAGAACAGGTTAAAGAAAAACTGGAAGATAATAAAGAGCATATAATCTAGCAAAATCTTAAAAACAAACAAAAAAAGCCTTGCTATGAAGACTAGGGAGGTAAAATAATAGCCAGGCTGTATGGAGGAAACATTATATTAAAAAAGAACGTATGTTTGATTAGTTGTTTTTAAGCTAGGCAATATTTTATTTGATGTTTACATGTATGCTTATTAGAACTGGGAGAAAGAAATGAATTGTGCAGAAGAAAGGAAGCAAAATTACATGAAGCTAAAGCAATAAAAGACTCAATTTTAGCAAAGAAAAAATAGCTCTGATATTTGTAGAAATAAAGTTTTGGTGCGAGGACACAAAAAGCAAAATTGAACCTTCAAAAACCAAACTTCTGTTTTTGCAGTGCTCCGTGTCATTAAGTTTTTTATTTAACAAAAAGAAAAATTGTGTTTTTCTTTCTATGTTTGAAAATAGATGTCTGGTCACTGATGTTTTTAATTACACTATCATTAGTAAGAATCAAATAATTTGTGCCTTCATTTCTTAAAACTAAAATGACATTTAATTTATAGGAAAATGCCAAAAATGTTATTTCTGCTAATGATATTTGAAACTTAAGATGCTAAGTTAGTGTCATTAAAAGTTAACTTAGTTTCCAACTACAGTGAAATAAGCATATTCCACCCAATCTCTCCCTTTGATTATAGGACTTGGAGATAATATATATAGCTTCCATTAGAAGCCTCTGAAAGGTACGTAATAGCAAATAGACTGGCTAGAGAACACAGGACCTGAGGGATGACTCAGCAGTGAATTCTCTGATGTTTTCTGTTTTGTCTTATTTTTTTTGCTTCCTATATCCTATATGGGGCTTTAAGTAAACTTAAATCCTGGAAGTCTGAATGGATATAGTTAAAAAAAGCTCCAGAAGAGAGCATCTTCCTCTAGCCAGAAAATCAGGTGATAAATAAATTATCCTTAAAATCTTCCCATTCAGAGTAAAATACTTAGATTTAAAAATCTAAAAATCCAAGAAATAAAGTGAACTCTAAAATTCGTATCAACTGGAAGATAATCACACTCAAACATCTTAGAATCAAACTGCTAAAAACAAAGATAAAGAAAAAAGAAGTTGAAAATAGGGGTGAGAAGAACCCAGTTATGCTTTAAATGCATCCCCTGAAAAATATGCACTGGAAACTTAATCCCCAATGTAACAGTGCTGGGAGGTGGGGACTAGTGAGAGGCAATTAGGCTATGAGGGTTTTATCCCAATAAATGGATTAATGCTATTGTTAAGGGAGTGTGTTCATTATTATGGGGGTGGGTTTGTTATAAAACAGCAAGTTCAGTCCCCTCTTGCTTTCTCTTTCACCTTCTTTTTGCCCTTTCACCTTCACCTTTGGGATGATGTAGCAAGAAGCCCCTTGCCAGGTGCTGGCCCCTTGATCTTGAATTTCTCACTCTCCAGAACCATAAGCCAATAAGTTTTGGTTCACTGTAAATTATCCAGGTTCTGAGGTATTCTCTAACAGCAGCACAAAATGGACTAAGACAAATTGGTACTGGAGAAGTGGGGCGCTGCTATAACAAATACCTGAAAATGTGGAAGCAACTTTGGAGCTGGGTAATGGGCAGAGACTGAAAGGGCTTGGAGAAGCAGGCTGCAAAAAGCCTCTATTTCCATGAATGAGGCACTAATGGGGATTCTGGTGAGAGTTCAGAAGAGAACAGCTGTAGGGAAATTCTGAATCATCTTAGAGATTACTTAAGTCATTGTTATCAGAATATTGGTAGAAATGTGGACAGGAAAGGCCATTCCAAAAAGGTCTTAGAGATAAATGAGGAAAATCTTACTGAAAAATGGAGTGAAGAAAGACCATTTTTGTTACAGAGTGGCAAATAATTTGGCTGAATTGTATCTATCCCCAAAGGCTTTATGAAAGGCAGAATTTAAGAGTGATGAACTAAACTATCTGGAGAAAGAAATTTCTAAGCAAAATACTGAAGCAGCTGTGTGGCTCCTTTTAACTGGATATAGTAAAAAGTGAGAGGTGAGAATTTAAAGATGGAATTTATAAATTAAAAGGGAAGCAATTTGGAAAATTCTCACCCTGGCCATATAAAGAATTTTAAAACTGTTTGAGAGAATACTAAGGGTATGGTCAAGCATCTGTTTGCTAAAGAGATTAATATGGATGGAAGGAAGTCATGTTCTATTCATTAAGACAATGGGAGAATGACACCAAAGGCATTTCAAAAATTTTCCAAGAAAGGTAGGCTCTTGAGGGCAAAGTTTTCAGAAAGGTGCTCATGGGACCTCACCATTCATGCCCTAAACTGCCTCAAATCTCTGCTCTCTACATTTCCGTGCAGCCTTGAACCTGGAATGCAATGGAGTTGCAACACATACACACACACACACACGCACACACACACAGAGAGAGAGAGAGAGAGAGAGAGACCCTAAACATATACAAGACCACAAAAAAAAGTTTCAATAATTTGAAAGGACTTAAATCCTACAGAGCATAAAGCATGAACATGTTGCTATTGAGCTATAAATTAGCAACAAAAGACAGGAAAAATCCACATTATTGGAAATTATCCTATATACTTCTCAGTATTGTAGAAGAAATAAGAAAAAAAAAAAAAGAACTAGACAAGAACAACACAGGTTGAACTCAGCAGCTCCCATTGTTACCAGTGGAGGGTCTTGACTATAAGTCATCCAGGTTCTTGGTGTTTTGAACAAAGAATTGGACAAAACGCACAAGCAAGGCTCTCCTTGCTTCGTTCTTTCATTGCTTTGCTTGTGTGTGTGTGTGTGTGTGTGTGTGTGTGTGTGTGTGTGTGTGTGCTTGTTGCAACTCCATTGCAAACCCAAAAACTAATGAAAACCACCATTTAGGCACAGTTTGGGAAAACACCTTAAAGCAAAATATGGTGCTAAATGCTGGGCTCACCTCTCTTTTGCCTATTTCCAGTAACTATTTTGTTGCCTTGGGTTTACTCTTAGAAGGTGGTTCATAATAGTCTTTAAATAATAATTTAAAAAATGTTACAGCCAGCTTCTAACATTTTGTTTCATTAATTTTCTTGTTATTAGTATATTAGTATATTTACTCTCCACTGAGCTGACCTGATAATTTAGACTAGCATACAAAAGGGAATATCATAGGGTTGATAGTACTTTTAAATATGATAGCCTCTGGAATTAGACAAAATTTTCTTTTATTTTTAAAATTTTATTTTTAAATGACAAATAATTGTGTTTATTCATGGGATATAATGTGATGTTTTATGTATGTTTACAATGTGAAGTAATTAAATCAATCTGATCAACAAATCCATCACTCCAAATGTTTTTGAATGTGGAATTTTGAGACATACAATTCATTATTATTGATTATAGTCACCATTTTGTGAAATTATCGCAGCAATTCCTAATACCACTCCCACCAATGAATGATTTTCCATTTCCAGGGAAAAACCCAGTTGCTAGTCACTTACCTCAATCTTTGGCCTGAACCTTTAAAGATTTTTACGGGTGATATGGCCGATAATACAAGAAAACATTTTCAGATGACTTTAAGCCAAAATGGATTCTTAAGGTACAAGGTAAAAATTGAACACTATGGGTTAATATTTTGTCCCCATTTATAAATGGGAATAATAAATACCTTTGTCAGTATAACACAGCTAATATTTGAAAGATTATCTGACTCTGAAGCTCAGTTCCCTACCTTCTACCCCACTATATATTATACTATACTTCCTGGAAGACAGGACAAGAAGAAATGTAAATGATCTAAGAAGGGAATATTATCCTTAGAGAGCAGAATCTTTCTTCTTCAAAAATAGAAACAAGAGAGGAAAAGTGATACAAATAAATACTGTATTGGAGAGGAAAAAGAAGGAAACACATGTCCTAAGATATTGATGTTGACTTTCCCAGCAGAGTGGGAAGCACGTTTGCAATGGGAGTATGAAGTGTGTTGCTTCAACTCAAGGATGCGTCTGTGCTCTGAGTAGCCTGTGTTTCCATTTTAATATGTAAATATTTAAACACTATCCAAGTGACAACTTTTATTCACATGATTTACACATGATAAATTTGTTTCCTTTTCTTCTGTTGCATAATTTATAATTCTATAATTCTCTAATAATTTACAAATATAATATTATTATTCTATAATTTAGAGTAATATTGTTTCCAGTTTTCATTTTTCTGTACAATGAAGAGAGACTTTGAACTTCTCCACAATGAGTTAAGATGGCTACTCTCTATGTCGTAAAAATATAAACCAAGGTGTTCCATCTTTATGACAATGTATAAAATATCCGGTCCGTGCTAATAGCTAAAGAGTATGGAAATGGTAGGATAGAGAGTAATACCGGGATAAAAAGACAAGAATAGCTTGATTCAAGGCTTAGCATACTCAAAGGATAAACTAATGAAGCACATGATGGGAAAGAGCTAAGAGGAACTAATTCTCAATTCCTTAGTCTCAACCTTTTTTAGTTTTTCTCAAGACTTTGCAAGAAGCATATTTACATTACTTTTAACTTGAAGTTATATATTGTGTGAAATGTGTTTGAATAACTGTGTATACATTAAATCACTTGTAAGTAATAGGATATGGAAATCCCAATCCATTTCTACTATGATGCAATTGTCTGAATTCATGACTTGTTACTCTCTAGGCTGTAATTTATTGGTAGCTACCAATTGCTCTGTTCAAATGAACACATTAAGTATGCCCTGAAAATACGTGAGCTCAAATGCATGGCATTAATGCTAAATATAAAGATCCTTTCAGTTTTTCTTGGCCTTCTGGCTCAAACTCCTTCACTCTGAAAGAAAGCTAGAGAATGGCACATCTATTTTCTTTATTATATCAAGTCTTAACCCAACATTAATATCAATTGAATAAAATCAATTTTAAAACTTCCCCTAAATGTCACATTATTCAAATAGACCATGTTGTCACAAAATGTACTATCTATTAAAGCAATAAAAGTAAAACACGAATGCCCTGTGTTGACATTTCACTGCATAGCATCTCCACTAATAAGATTTTGGCTCCGCTTCTAGTTATAATGCACTTGTGAAATACTAGAAACCAAATATAAATCAGATGTTATAAGGTAGCTCCAAGGTCCATGGCAATACAAGGACCTGCAGAGAAGTACTGGAAGGAAAAGGGCAGAGAAGTTTTGCTTCTTTTTCTCCTTCAAAGATAGGCAGGTATTTTCCTTATCTTCTTCTTTTACATTTATTACATTAAAGCTGTAATTCTTTTGGGAAAAAAACCTGACTACAAATACTGGACATATGGCAAAACCTCAATAGATATTTTCATTTGTATACCTATCTCACACCATTTACAACAGTATAACAAATGCCAGGTAGAGATGCCGACATTTACAAATGGCATTGCACTTAAGATTTAGATATACCATTTTATCCTATGTTTTATGCAATATTTAATCATATGCTCTTTTCAATTATTCTGTAGTTTTCATAATTATTGTTAATGATCCTTTTGTTCTCCAAACCTTTATTAAAATTTAACTAATAAGCTATTTTTTCCAATATTTACATAAAGCACTATATCATCAGATGCAAAATGTGTCATGAGTTAATGTCTTTTTAATATGAAAGCAGTAAAGTTTTCCTATTCACCCATACATCATTATGTTTACTGGCATAATTAGTGGTAATTAAATATTCTCTCTCTTAATCATTTCTTTAAAGCTGGCAGAAATCAATTTCTAAATCCTTATTTAGATGAGTAATGCACACTCTACAGAGATTTTTTTTTCCTATTAAGGTGAAGGCATTATCCTTTTAGAAACTGATCCATTCACTACACCAAGAGCTACCAATCCATTCACAACACCAATAATTACTATGTAATATTTAATTTCTTATTACAATGTAGAAACTTATCTGAGAAGTCTGACTTCAAATGCATTCTTCAGCTTTTGATTGCCTTGCAACATGTAACATACTGAATAGAAGGATTGTAAGATGGTATGATTCTAAATAGTTTGTCACTTGAGGTTATGCTAGCAAAATTGACAAAGACTGAAAAAGATCAAAAAATAACAAAATTATTTGGTAACTAGTGTTCAGTTGTCACTTTTCTAGTTTTTCCATTTAATAATACATCATAATTCCATATAATTTCAAACATATGTAATTTAATGACTTTCTAATTTTAAATAAGAAAGATGCTTACAATATGGTTATAATGTTCTGATGTTTAGTCACACAAATGTTATTATATAAGTATTGGGATATTAATTTTGGAAATTTTTATGATGTATAATTCCCAGTAATACTCATTATTTCAACTACTATAACAACTGAACTTTGAGGTCTTAAGGGCTGATTCTTTCAGGAAGCAGAATTAAACATTTAGCTTTTCATGCAAACTAAATATAAATGTCTTTAAGCAGAGCACATCTAAAGTCAAGAGAAAACGAGTTGGTTTTTCAATTCTCATGTTAATTAAATCAAGTAATAAGACAGGAATAGACATGATGTTTTATCAGTCTTTCTACCAAGAAAACATAAGGATGCTATAAACAAGTGAGAAGAGACGGGGAAAGGGACTAAAACCATGGGGGATACTAGTAACCAAACCCACCCTACTTATTTCCTGTGGCTAGGGGTAAATTTTTGAAATCTCCGTGGGGAGTTGCAGACATGACAAGAGGATGACAGATGAGCAGAAGCCTCAGTTCCGGGTGCAGTGGGGGTGAAAACAGGACGTAAGGCAAGGAGCACAGACCTGAACAGAGGGAGCTCAATGAAGGTCTGCCTCAAGGAGCCAGGCCTGATGCGGATCTACAGAACAGTGTTCTTAACTTGCGCTGCCATGATAGTACTTTCATATTCCAACGGGGTATTCAAATAGGATTCTTCTTGCCTTGTTTTCAGCTGAGGAATGAAGATGAGAGATGCTATATTCCAAAGAGAGTTAGATACACCGCATTACAGTTTCCAAGAAGGGGCTTAGAAGTGAGTTAGGAAATTTATCCACATTAGGTTTTTGGAGATTTGAGAGAGTCTCTGAATACAGTTTCTGTGAGGAGCTGCTGTTATATTTTTAGCATCCTGCCCATACCCAAGGTAGAAGAGTGGCCAAGACTTATCTTTTTCTTCCAATTTCAGTTAGACAGACTTTAATTGGATGTTCCAAAGAACTGAACGTGAATCCCAGCATTAGTGAGTAGAGAGGCTTGACTTATGCATGAAACAGAGAGGAGTAAGCAGTTTAGTTGCTAAGGCTGCAGATTAGAGGGAAGCTGCCATAACAGTGGGTTTGTTTTCCCAGAGTCTGTTGGGTCTAGAATTACCTGTCCCTACGAGATTTGGGTACTCCTCCTGAGACAGCTGGCAGGACTATTTCCTTGGACTCTTCCCAAATGGGCCACTTAGAGGGGTGATAGAGCCTGAACAGCCAGAAGCTAAGGGTGAATTTCTGATCTGCAGGGTTACAGAGGCAGCAAAGCACAGAGTTAGTGAAGAATGCTTTGCCCAAGTCAAGGGAGCTTTAAGGGAGTTCCCCAAACTGATGAGATCACATGTTCCTCCTAAGAGCAAAACTCAGCCCCAAGCACCTGCCAGGTCCAGGCATGTTAGAATAAGTCAGGTAAGAACATTAGCCGCCCCCACACTCTCTCTTTAATTCTCTATTAGTTACCAGTGATTAGTAAGATGAGAAACAGGAGTCAAAGTGCAAGGCAAGGCAGGATGGGAATGATAGGGCAGACTATTCAAAGAATCAAATCTGTATTTTCCTCTTAACTCAACTGAAGGAATTTTATTATCCAAGAGTGAGTAGGAAATAGGACCACTGGAGTTTTCAATCAGGAGTAGGGGAGGCATTTCCTCCGCAGAACACATTTTAAAGGAACAGCAGGAGACAAAAATTTAAGTCTTTTTTTATATCCTATGCATCTTGCTTATTCAAAATATTACATAAACTGCTTGTCCTTGGAGGCCACCCAGCCATAAACAACGGAAAGAGGAAGGGAGAATAAAACTGAATATAATTAAATATTTAGTCCATAGAAAACAACTTAAAAACCAGAAGTAAATGTGGGAACTTGAAGTGACAAGTGTAAATGGTTCCTACCAACAGCAGAAAAGGGAGCATGGAAACAAATTAAATTCAGCTTAAGATAGTAATGTCATATGTTCTGTCTATCCAAGGTTCTGTAAACTCATCATTGCTGGAGACATATTGTCAAAATAATCAAGCAGCATTGTAATTTTATACTCCCTTGAATGGTATATGAAGATGCAAAATTCATTCTATCTCACAAGACGTAAATTTTAAATTTTTTGAATTTTACATTTTGTTTTAGAGACAAGGGTCTCCCAGACTGGAGTGCAGTAACTCTCTTTACAGGCAGGATCATAGTACACTGCAGCCTTCAACCCCTGGCTTTCAGCAGTCCTCCTGCCTAAGCCTCCCATGTAGTTGGGACTACAGGTGCATTTCCATGCCTGGCTGTTTCATCAATTTAATGGATAAAAAATAGAAACTCAGTTTTATTTGCCAGGAAGTCACAAAACTGATTTATGTTAGTGTGTGTGTCTGTGTGTATGTGTATTTAGGATGAAGGCTGTTTGAGGCTTTACCAATTACCATTAACGACATTTTTTTAAGATTGAATCTAGACTATTAACTCCTAGTTACAATGTCATATATTTAGAGCTATCTTATAGAAATAAATCCAAAAAGTGTTTTACCTTTGCACTAGTTATAAGTTAAAATGGAAAACTCTTCTGATTTACTCTTACTGATATTAACACACTGACTAGAATACATATTTATATACACATTTCAATGAAACTAACCATTGGACTGCACCCATATTGATAAAGCATTACAAAGGCTACATTAAGTAGTAATTATAGCAAGTATTATAGTTGTATTTATTACAAGCCTACAAAAGAATAGGATCTTTTGCCAGGTTTCAGGATACATTTCAGCACAGGTTAGAATATGGCTGACAGGTTTTATTTAACTATCTGAAGAAATAGCATGTTTTAGTGCTGTTAAGGGGTATTGCCCTATTTATAAGTGAATTTGCATTAGAATCTCCAAATAAATTAAATTTTGTCTTCTAAATGTTATTATGAAAAAGAAGCCTAGGCATTTAGGTCTTAAAAAGTAATTCATTTTCTGCTATTGTTTTTTTCCTTTTAAACTATAACTTCTTTGATATTTTAATTCAACAAATACTTGAGAGGCAATTAATGAGCAATGTAATCATAATAAATTGGTGAATTATAAAAGAACTAAAACAAATTACTTTTTTAAAAATTATACCTTTTAAATAAAACATTTTATTACTTCTGAATAATTTGGTTTAATTACCAGGAAAAGGCAAGTTCACTTCATTCATGAGTTCCGCAACTCAAAGGACTCTTATCTAAACACCCCTGTAGGCCAGGCGTGGTGGCTCAGCCCTGTAATCCCAGCACTTTGGGAGGCTGAGGCAGGGGGAGCACGAGGTCAGGGGATCAAGACCATCCTGATCAACATGGTGAAACCTCGTCTCTACTAAAAATACAAAAAATTAGCTGGGTGTGGTGGTGCCCACCTGTAGTTCCAGCTACATGGGAGGCTAAGGCAGGACAATTGTTTGAACCCAGGAGGCGGAGGTTGCAGTGAGCTGAGATTGCACCATTGCACTCCAGTCTGGGAGGCAGAGTGAGACTCTGTCCCAAAAAAAAAAAAAAAAAAAAAAAAAATCCCTGTATTAGAAATCTCTCGCACTAGCTGAAAGGTTATAACTACATACTAAGTGCAGAGAATCTTGCACATAATAGAAACCAGATATATTTTTCTTTCAACATATGAATTAAGATATAAGTAAAAACATTAATCACAATACCTCTAAACAAAATTTTTTCATATTATCATACCTAAGTATCACATATTATGAAAACCATACAGTTGTTTCATTAAACAGCAAAACAGCTCCAAATAGAGTAAATATGGAAAAGGTTAGGCTCTCATTTGTTTCTTACAACTAGTGTGAGTATAGTCACACCAGTTAAGGAATCTATTTTGCTTTGTTTGATTAGAAGAAAAAAAATCGCATTTCAATTACTCAAGATTAAAAACTATGAACAGATATTGCCTATCATATTTTCTACTTCAGATAGTTATTTGACTTTGTTTCGGTTCTTTTCAACAATTTACCTGAAGTTAAATATCCAGCTTAAGCCAAACAGAATTTTTTTTATATTTGAGTTTTATTTTATTTTATTGGTAAAGTAAGAAAGTCACAAAAAGACAAATACTGCATGACTATTTTAGATATCTAAAATCGTCAAATTCGTAGAATCGAAGAGTGGCATGGTGGATGCCAGTGGCTGGGAAGACAGAGAAATCGGGAGCTACTAAGCATTTTTATTTACTGCTGTGTGTTTTTTCTTTCTCAAGCACATTCAGTAACTATTTCCTTTCTAATAAGACTTTTAAAAAGCAAAATTAGTAATAATACAAAAGAAAGGTCAAACAAAGCAAACTTGATTCCATGTTTTCAAAACGATGAGGGAAAAGGGAACACATGGGAATGTGTTTTTTTTTAATGGAAGAAAACAATGTAAATCAATTCACCTCAGGAAATACTGACTAAGATATTGCTTTTAATTGGTACAGATTCATATTGAACTAGGTAAATATCTTAATATTACATCTCTTCCTTGTCAATGGAAAACCAATATGTTAATGTTAGATGCGTGTTATATTTTGGAAGTGCAGTGTGAAATAGCTTAAAAATTATAAATAAAAAAGAAAAGAGTACAAAAATGCTCTAAAGTAAATGATAGAACTCATTTCATCTGTAGTTGCAGAAAGAACCAAATATTGCTAACTCTGGATGACCTCTGACAATATTCTGGGTTTGAAAATGTTTCAAAACACAAATTCCTTTGAGGAATTTGGCTGTGTAATTTAACCTATTTGATTCTCATTTTTTTGTTGTTGTTGTATTAAAGTATATCTATCCTAGAGCAATCTTATAAATATTCGAGATCATAGAGAACACTGTATATACAATAAGTTATATAGTCCCATATTCGTGGACATTCAACATCCGATTGAGGACACCATCTTGGAGTGTCTTCCATGTGTCAGTAATTATACTACAAAAATAGTTATATATTTATATCTCTCTATATATTATATCTATATTATATCTCTATATTAAAAATTGACAAGTTTTACAAATAAAGCCTTTATCAAGAATATATGAAGAATTATAGACATGGCAATATTTTAGAAAAAGTAAAATATAGTTTAGTAGCATCAATGTTGTTGGACCCACTTTAGAGAATCATTAATTTAGAATATAAAGCCTTAATTATTTTCATTCTAAATTATTTTGAAGTGACCCAAAAAAGGTATGCAAAGAAATTCATTTAGAGTCATTCCCTTCCTTCTAAACACTCTGTACTCATTTTTTAAAGCTAGCAAGTCTGTGAAAATCCTTGGAATAGGACTGGAGACAACATAAACAAAGAGATAAAAAATGGATAAGGAAAATAATGACAAAACTGAAAGCAACAAAATCTTGTGAGTGTTCCAAATACTTGGAAGCCAAGAGTCCCAGCTGTGTTACTGCAGAAATTTATCTCTATGCTAATATTCAGAAATCTACTAAGAGATCTAATGAAGAAATCCAGACTAGCAGTGATTGCATAAAGGAAACATCTGCCTGAGCAACTGTGTTTATTCCTTAATATAAAGCCTAGATATATTTTAAGTTCATATATTCTTATTAAAATTTCAAGTTTATATTTTTAAATGTTAAAAGATACATGCCATTATAATAATACTCTTTTATTTTTCAAGTTTATGCATCTAGATACATAAATTTGGAAGAGACAAAGTTATCCCCATCTAGAACCTGAAGGAATCCATATTTTTAGGTTAGATGTTCTTCCATGCAAGTTTACTGACTCAAAGATGGTTTCTGAATTAAGACGAATCACATTGTTGTTTTATGTTGAGACAGAAAGCATGTTTAGCTCTTTGATGCCCCATTCTAATTAAGTATAGAAGCTTTTGTGGTCTGCTTTCAGTGTTGTTTCACTGACATGTTCTTTTCCTCGGTAAGTACCCTAGTATAGTGTAATACAGTTATCCTTCACATCCCTGGGAGGTTGGTTGCAAGACTCCCAAGAATATCAAAATCCGTGGATGCTCAAGTCTCTTATATAAAACAGTGTAGTATTTGCATACAACTTATGCATCTCCTCCTGTATACTTTAAATTGTCTGTAAATTACTTATAATAGCTAATATGTTATATAAAAAGTAGTTATAGTGTATTTTGACTTGTAATTTTACTGTTGTATTATTATTTTGGGGTCTTTTTTGGTCTGATTATTTTCCATCCATGGTGATATTGTCTGGCTCTGTGTCCCCACCCAAATTTCATCTTGAATTGTAATCTGAATTATCCCCATGTGCTGGGGGAGGGACCCCATGGGAGGTGATTAGATCATGGGGCAGTTCCCCTATGCTGTTCGTGTGATATTGAGTGGGTTCTCATAGATCTGATGGTTTTATAAGGGACTTTTTCGCCCCTTCACTCTGCACTTCTCTGTCCTGCCACCATGTGAAGGAAGATGTGTTTGCTTCCCCTTCTGCCATGATTGTAAGTTTCCCAAGGCCTCCCCAACTGTGTGGAACTGTGAGTCAATTAAACCTCTTTCCTTTATAAATTACCCAGTCTTGGATACATCCTTATAGCAGCATGAGGACGGACTAATACACATGGTTTTTTATTCGTGGTTCTGAATCCACAGATGCAGAACTCACAGATATGGAGGTCTGACTGTATATAAAAATCAACAATTCTTTTCTATTTTTCTGGTACAAGTTGTTCCCTTTTCTGGTCAAAGAGGTGAGAAACTAATTCCAAACTGCTTTAATGTGAATCTATACAAACTTCATTAAATGTAGAATACCTGTCATAATCCACAGATTCTTCAAAGAGGTTTCCACTAATTTTTGAAAATGCCTAATGTATTCGTTAGTGAATAGAGTATAATTATTTAAATGTCAGTGCCACCAGCACTTACAAATTTTTAAAATCTAAGGAAAACCTCAATTTGTTCCCGCGCTCTTTGGCTTCCAGTTGGTTCATTCAATGGGGAAACCCAACTACTAGATACTGAAGGAAGAGAGTAGAGTGACATTCAATTTTTTGTTCCCCTGGTTTACTCCCTTGATTTTTTCTTGGGTTGAACATGGCCTTTGACTACCTTCAGGCAGCTTAGCTATACAGAACTTTTTCTTCTTCCATCTCTATCTCCCCTCCTCCATTCAAGCTTAGGGGTGGAATCAGCTGGTCTTGGGTTCCTTTTCTTGCTCTGAGTTCCTATAGAACCCGTTGTGGTTCCTTGACACTCTATAGACATTCCAGTAATCATTTTGTAACAAATCCTCTTCAAACTATCCTAATTTATTCCTTTTGGGACCCTAACTAATAGTATTTTAATCTTGGTCTCTCTTAAATTAAATTAGCTAATTTCCCCAAAATATTTTCCTTCTTTTTTTTATTTCTACAGCTCTGTTAATAAAATAGTACTATCTTTCAAGTCATGTTATTCTAAACTTTCATAATAAAACTAATATTATTCACTTACTTAGAGTATTTTAATTAAAAATCCACTCCATGTACATACTTTCATTTAATCTCACAACAACCTATACCTCATGACTTCTATTGCACACATGAAGATATCCTCTTTGCAATGCCATGGCTGCATCCATCCAGAATGCTATCTTAGTACTGGTGCATTTGATCTCCACTACACACAGGTGACTACTCTTTCCTTATCTGCATGACTAACTGCTAATTTATTTTCATTCTATCTCTGTAGTGGGTCTCATATCTATTTTTTTAACTCCTGTTATTTCTACCTACAAACCACTTAAATAAAGTCCCAGACAGGTCTCTCATCAGCCATTTCCAGCACTCCTCACTCATGCCAGTTTATGAGATCTCATCTTTGTGTGAGGTCCAAACCCTTCAGAGACTTCTCATCACCCATTAACATCTTTCCCAGTCCACAGTTGTGTAGTCTGGTTAAAATGCTCACTCTTTTCTTTGTTACCTCCTGCATTACAGTCCACATAAATTACTACAAGAAAATTGTACCTGATTTTTCCTATTCACCTTACTCATATTTTATCCTATATGGAGAAATTCTCACTTTTTCAGAAACTGGCAAAATACTACCCATCTTAGCAGGCTCAATTAAAATATGAAAATAAGTTCCTTGGATGGAAAGAAATCACTTTGCACTCTAAACTTCCATAGCATTTCCACTTTCTGCCATTCTCCTTGACACATTGCACTTTTACTTTGATTGTCTATGTC
Organism: Gorilla gorilla gorilla; assembly: GCF_029281585.2. NCBI lineage: Eukaryota > Metazoa > Chordata > Mammalia > Primates > Hominidae > Gorilla > Gorilla gorilla. The sequence goes on along the minus strand of NC_073238.2, from coordinate 106,979,712 downwards.
TGTATTTTTATGCCCATTCCATATGTTAGACCCTTAAGCTAAAGGAATGTGTCTTATGCATTGTTGCAGCACTCAGGTAGTCACTAACTATTGACTGAAAGAATGAGGCCCAGAGAAAATGACATTTGTAATTGTTTTTAGGAGTGTTAACTCAGCAACTTATAAACAGCAATGTTCCTTTACAACTTTTCGATTGCTGTTTTTAACTGTGCATTACCAAATCCTACTTTCCATTTTTAAAAATATCTGAGGTAGATTATGTAACTTTCTGGTAACTTTCAGCAGTTAAAATATAATCCCAAGTAACTGTTTTTATAGAATTATAATTTTTATCTAAGAAATGGTAAAAGTATAAGCCTAGATATGTAAATACATATCTATAGATGTATTTTTACTCTATAACATTCTTACCCCAAGAATGAAGTCATCATTGTGCAGTTTCAACTGAGGTAATACAAAGTGAAAAAGCACAAAAAATAAAAAAAGTATTTTTTTCTAGTTTCATATTAATGCTGCAAAATCTGTCTTTAACACAGTAGATATATAATAAAATTTCACTGCATGTACGCAGGGAGCTTCTTTCTCACATGTGTTTGCATTTATTACTTTCTGTTAGTAAATGAGTTATCTATAGTTTATCTAAACATCAGTTAACCAAAAATATCCACTGTTTATCCAAACATTAATCTCTTTGCTTTATAAATAAAAACTAACATAATCTTCAAAAGTGTAAGTCTTCTTTTTCAGTTTTATTCTCTTAAAAAAAGTACATGCCATACTGTCACAGAGGCCAGTCATGTGTCACTAATGCTTTCTCAGTCTTGAGTGCTACCTCAATTCAATGTTGCTTAATGTTTCAAGTTACTTAAGCTCTGTCCTTTCTCAGATACTTTATCTCTTCAGATGAGACATAACATTAAAGAATCTAACCACAGTGAACAGATTATTTTACCTTTTGACTGCATAAACTCAGTTTGAGATAATTACATTAGTGTTTGATGTTCTTTCTGCTTCTAACTACATTTATCCTTGCTCTGTGTTATTGGATAACACTGTGCTGTAGATGGGAACCAGCTTCCTCTGGATCACACGTGATTTAAAAATGAGCCAGAATAAATACAGCCATTTGGGGCTATTAGGAATGGTCACTTAAGAAGCTATGGTTAAACACATTTTCCTATGTTCTTTCAGCAGAGCTTCCTAAAAATCCGGCTTTATTCTTCCCATCCCATTAACACACAGTTCAAAAGGAAAAAGACATTGTCATTCAGGGTCTTGTATGTGCTAGGCACTGTGCTATGATACTACATACATTACTTCTTTCTAATTCGTTCAAGAAAAAGCTAATTTTATAACTGAAGCTCAAAGAAGTTAGCTCGTTCCCATGATCATGTAGGGAGCAAATCGGTGGGGTGAGATCCTAAAGACCACTCTTTCCCCTACCTCAGGCTACACCCCAAGGATAATCCAGAGATATTGAGAGTGAAGACAGCTCCCACAAACCCCAGCATCTTCTCTGATATATCCAGTGATGTGCTGGTGAGTAAGCCCAAATAAGCTTACATTTATAGCATTTAGATATTTACGTGGAGCCACCTTACACTGGTAATTTTTCCCACTGCAAAACTCAGCCTAACATGTTAACGGTGCCATCATCCCCAATAATTTCATGAACTCTAACAGTTCTGTCTTAAATATCCACTCTTTTGATACACCACATACCAAACGTCCAGCCTGTTGACTTCAGTATTCTCAATTCATCAATCATCAATCCCACCCTTAACTGCTTCCCCAGCTTCACTTCCCTATATATCAAGGTTTTCTGGAGCTTTATGTGGGATTGTAATTTAATTGATAGTTTGTGGCAGCTGTATTTAAGCATGGAGTACATGAATAACAAAGAAAATAAGGGATCAGGGACTATGTAGAATCCTTAACATAGGTTTTAAACTTTGAAGGCATTCATGTATTTTCTAGATTTAAATTATTTTAACTTGGATTTCTGATCCTATGCCCATTTTTTCCGAACAGATTTCTTTCATTTTCATACATGCGGTATAAACATCGTTTTTTTTCAATCAATAAAAATGACCTGCCATATGCCATCATAAAGCTTCTCAGGCTTTATTTTTATTAGTTTACATTACATCCTTACTTAGTGGGATCTGGAAAAGCCTGAAAATCCAATTATATCAGTTAGCCAAAACTAGTTTTTAGATGCATTATTTTAATAGATTTTACATATTCCAGCTATAGTTATTTTTTATAAACAGGAAGAAATTATGGTTTTCATGTGTCAAAAGTAATAATTTTAAAGCAGAGAAAACCACAGCAGCGGCGGTCAAGCAAGCTATTCCTGATGAGCCTCTCCATGGAATGGCCTGCAACTTTGAGGACTTACTCTTTGCCCGAGTGTTTTTAAATCCACAGCTTCACCATAGCCATAAAGAAGGGTAAGGCGTACATGAACTCTGCTCAACTCAAACACATGGTGAAAAGAGCACTGTATGCTTGAGGACCTTTATGCACCACATTCAGTGACAGCTGTCAGCTGTGAGCATAATTATAAGTTTTCATTACAGGGTTTAATTCAAACCAATCTTTATTTATTTGAAGGCTAATATTAAAATGGGCATGTGAAAGTTGCACGTATTACGAGCAAAACTCTGCCTAAAACCATACGTATGAACCTAAACACTCAGGCATACACATAAAAAGCCATACACATCTGGTGCATGCACACACACAGAAGCTTTAAATTGTCTTTATCCTTCTCTTAATTTTTTTTTTGGCTGAGCATGTATCATTGAATTGCTATAAAGTAAGTGTTTATGGAGCTGTACCACAATTCATAATCTGATTACTACTTGTGAGACAAACAAAAATAGAATGTACCCATAAAAATGAAGAAGTATTTATTATCCACTGATCTTGGTTACTGTATATTTATAACTGAGTTATACTGATCACTTGTTTAAAGTATGCAATTATATAAAATATGATTTTGTTAATGAAATCATATTTATCATATATGACAGCTACCAGGAGAGTCATTGTACTGGAAACTAAGAGAGGTAAATGGATAACACTTACACTATGCAAAGTTTCCACTACACATGTCATTAATTTCTCTAGTTCCTAGATTATTTTTTCAGGTGGAATAAGATGTTGACAAAACAGAAGCAATTAAGCAACCAACATAGATTCCTGAATTGCCTGCTCCGCTCTGCATTCTCTACTCACCCTCATGTCTACATTCTGCCACTAACTCAAATATCCTAAACCATTGCGCATGCCATCAACCCCCCCACTAAAAATTTTCAGTCAGACTCAGACAGGTGCCATCTGACCATCCCCTCAATGCTAATCCATAAGAAAAGAAAAGTGACAGTAGGAAAACATCAGGATAAACACACATAAATAAATTCTTAGCCAGTTCTGACTTCTGCTTATATGGACCAAGCAGGGTATTACATAAGAGGAGCCACACAGAAGAAATGTAAGGGACAACTCTTTGAACTGTAGTTGGAGAGATACTGATCACAGGTACCACTCTGTTACTCACACTCCTTTTATTGGCCTCCGTAGCATCTGTTCAAAGAAAGTATCATATTTACCAAAATTTAGTGATCTCATGAAACTTGAAGACTTTAGGAATTCTGCCATAGAACTCCAATGACTAGGAAGCCATATCAGGCAGCCTTCTATTGTTTGCAGTGGCAAAACTACAGTCAACAATTTATTGTACATTTTAAAATAACTAAAATACTTAGACTGTTTGTAATATAAAAAAAGGTTAAATGCTTGAAGTGATGCTTGCCCATTTACGCCTATGTGAATATTACATATCATATGCCTGTATCAAAATATCTCATGTACCCCATAAATATGTGAACCTACTATATACCCACAAAAAATTTAAAAAATAAAATTATTTTTTAAATATGAAATATCAACAATAAAATATTTGCAGCAATAAAATAATCCTTGTCTCTGCTCCCCACATAATGAATAAACATTGCTACCTAGGAGACCACTTAGGGAAATTTACTTTTACTAAATGTAAATGGTGTTATTGATTAACCTTGTCAATAAACAGAAGTGAAAATGATGAATAAAAAACACACAAACGAGCAAACAAAAACGCCAACAGCAACAGTGAAACAAGAGTTTTCCTGATCGAATCCCCATCTCCTCACCCTCTACTCAGCAACTGCCTTATGCCTTTTGCAGGTTAGAATCCTAGAACTGAGAAATAATAATTGTTTGGTGAATTGAGAAATAATAATGGTTTGGTGAATGGAGAAATAATAATTGTTTGGTGAATGGAGAAATAATAGTTGTTTAATTTTAATAAGAGTTTCTACTAAAGCCTTTACATACATTTTCTCTTTTTATCCTACTACAACCCAATGTAAGAGTAGCATTATCACCATTTTACAGATGAGAAAACTGAGACGCTGGAGGCTAAGTAACTTGCTGAAGGTTATGCTGTTGAAATTTAGTAAGACTAAGATTAGAAGGCAGTCCATCTGGTCCCAGAACCATAAGTTTTAACTCCTGTGGCTAGGTTCTTACTATGAGCTGCAGATTTATTTCACATCTGAACTTTCACACATTATATGCGGGCAAATTGCCAGGAACCTAAGCTTGATTTGTTGGTACACCATCTTCCATTCCAAAATGCCTGTAGCCAGCCCTCCTTAATCCCTCAGCCTATGGGGCTAAAAATCTGTTTTTGTTTTCCTATGGCCATACCTCTATTTTACATTTTGTCAACGTGTCAAAGTATTGTACAGTATTCATCTATAGATCTCCCTCATGTCCATATCACACCCTGTGGACTTGCAGAGGTTGCACATTGAAATATGACTTACCCTGCTAACTTGCCATTATCTACATCTTCAATGTCCTGATAACTCATTTTTTTTCTCATAGTGTTATTTATCATGTTTATGTGTGCTGGCTGTTCATTTGGATTATAAATGTGTTAAGAGTAGTCTTATATATCTATAATTTCATAGAACCTATCAAAGGATACTGCAATATCCCTAACTCAGGTTAAAATAAGTCACATAATATGGATCAATGCTGCTTCCATATTGTTATTATTTGGTGAGAAACCAGGCTGTTTATAGACAGGAAATGTTCAAGTGGGTGTTAAGAGGTTTTCATTAAGAAAAGCTAGTATTCTATTATATGGTAGTTAAACATAGGATGAAACCAAAATGACATTTTCTGCTTAGGAGCAACAGTATATTTCACAGACACACACAAATCACTCATTAGATTATTTGACTCCATCTTAAGTCCTTTTGATCACCTCCTATGTATTATGTATATTGCAACAAACATAAGGGGCAGTGTATGTTCCATAGACTATAGTATACCAAATTCTAATAAAGAATTTCTATTTACTGTTGAACTATAGTCATAATTTATACTTGCTTGATTTGTAAACAAGGCAAGCCTAACAGCAACCTAAAGAGCATTAAAGAATTATATACTAGTGTCACCAAATATAGAATATGGTGACATGTTTGAATTACAGTTCAGCTATTAAGTGATTGCTCAGTCTTAGATAAGACAGTTAACTAATCCACATCTTAATTTCTTAACAACACCTGTCTCAATTAATACCTTCTTCATGGAGTTCTCATAAGGAACAAATACCATTTCAGATAGATGTCACTTATTCACATACATATATACATGCAAGTGTTTTGTAAGCTGAAAGGTATTTAACATTATTCATAACTCTGGAGTCATCTTTATTTTCTTTTCCTCAGAATTATTAGATTTTAGGGCAAAGCCACATTATAGCACAGATGACAAAATAATCTAGATGATATATTATAATTGTTTAGTTTTATACAATGTCCTGCACAAGTCTGTGAACACTGCTGGTCTTTAATAATCCCACACAGGGCAACCATTGTCCTTGTGGGAGAAGCATGACATAGCACGGCAAAAAATTGAAAGAGAAATATTTCTACTATACAAGAATACCTGAGTATGGATTTTATCACAGACATTTGGGGATTTTTGTCTACATAGTTAATTAAAAGATTCAAGTTAGTGTACTCAATCTCTTATAATTAACTAATTTAAAAATTAGTGTTGAAAATTACCATTAAAAAGTTGAAAAACATTACACTGTGTCTAACTGTGATAAACTCTAACAGAACATCTGATATATTTAAAAGAAAAGCATGCTTTCATAGCCCGTGACCGGATTTGAAAATGGAACTCTATACTGTTTGAGGTTTCTCCGGACTTTATATTTTAGTAGATTGCTTTTACATATGAAGGGCTGACCCCTGCAACCTCAGCTAAGTATTAGTTGTTTTTCAGAAATAGTAGGAAACGATGATGAGTTTTTCCACCTCTTTCCAAGTCTTCTGTATGGCAATAATATCTACTGACAGGATGGTTTGTAAAGATGGGGTGTGGCTTATTGGCACATGACAGAGAGACCTGCCTTTACAACTGAATTCCAAGCCAAGAACAGACAAGGACAAACAGCTAAGATTCTCCCTCCTACCATCAAATATTTTGACAATTTCTCACTGATATAAGTAGACATATTATCATAATGAATAAATTCAATGAATATATCCTTCTTATTATTTATTCACTGAATATATCCTTATTATTATAGAAATAAAGAACAAGATATTTCAGACCTCTCTAACCAACACACCAGTGGAGATAAAGATCAAACACAAAGGTCTCTAGCTTAAAATGAAGGATGCCGTTTAAACTTGACTTTCCTATGTTGCTACTTTGGAATAGGTAGAGTGATGTGTAGTACAAAATATTCAGCTCAAAAACAACAGAAATTATTTTCAATTCTTGTCTCTTACACTCATCTTAAGATCTCAGAATCAATGAGGTGATCATGGGTGATACGATGATTTTTTTAATGATGAATTACTGTATTTTTACAGTAAATGGGATCTACTTTTCACCCCTTTATACTAAATAAGAAAACGAATAATATAGGGCCCACCCTATTCATAAGAATATTCGAAAGAGAATGCCCGGTTAAGACAATTACCAAAAAAATTAGAACCTAAGCAAAAAGTATATTCCACACAAAGATGTTAAAATAAATTTTAAGAAACAATTTTGACTACATATAACTGAAGCAACTTCAGTGAGTCTAGGATCCATTAGATTTATAGATTTAATATGTAGTGCCAACATTATTTTAAGAGAAAATAAATAGTAAAATATATTTTCTGTTACATAATGTTAAGACACTAAATCTGTGTATCTATGTCAAAATCTACAGCTATAAACACATATGAAATCACTATTTATATCACTTGACCCTAAAAATATTCCTTTTAAATGAGTAGATATTATGTCCACTTTCTGTATAAAGAAACTAAGGTTCAGACATGTTTATTTAATCATTCACTCTTCACCACAATTATTTAGTGCCTGCCATAGAGTAGGTACCACACTAGTTATTAGGAATATAATAGTGAATAAAACAGATTAATTTTTTACTTTTCGAACTTATTTTTAGAAAAGTATGTGGATGGAGAGACAAGTAAAAATTTCAAGTGGGGATAAACGGTAGAAATAAAAATAAATCATGATATGGAGCTAGAAAGTAAGGGGATAGGATGCGGAAGCTACTTCAGATAGGGTAGTCATGGACAGCCCTTTGAAATGGTGATATTTTAACAGGGACTGCAATAAAATGAGAGTGAAACATGCATGCATTGGAAGACATTATATTCCATAAAGAGAGGAGAGTAAGCTCAAAGACCTTAAGGTGGAAGTAGCTCAAAGATTTTGAAGGACAACTGTGTTTTGCAAGAGACAAGTGTCCCGGAAGCCTGGGAGAGTGCCTGAGAATATTTAACCAGAAGGACAATGTGCAAGTTTTTTTTTTTTTCAGATGGAGTCTCGCTTTGTCACCAGAACTGGAGTGCAGTGGCCCGATCTTGGCACACTGCAACCTCCACCTCCCGGGTTCAAGCAGTTCTCCTGCCTCAGCCTCCCAAGTAGCTGGGACTACAGCCACACACCACCACACCAAGCTAATTTTTGTATTTTTAATAGAGATGGGATTTCCCCATGTTGGCCAGGATGGTCTTGATCCTTTGACCTCGTGATCCGCCCACTTCGGCCTCCCAAACTGCTGGGATTACAGGCGTGAGCCATCGCGCCCAGCCAACAATATGCAATTTTAAGTCTTTTGTTTTTTACAATGGTATACAATGATTAAAAATTATCCCAGCTTTAGAGGAAAATGTTACATGTGTAAATGCATTGTGTGAGTGGTTTGGGAGTACAAGAATTAAAAAAACAAACACCTATGTTTCAGAGTTCTCTGAGTAAGAACATCACTCAAGAAAGTGAAATGCAAGCCAATAGGAAGTGTATCTTGGAACTAGATTGGACCATAACGTTATAAATCTCTGGAAATTTACTGGAATGTTAGGGAACACAGTGGGTTCTAATACAATGTAGAATATTGACTCTAGTCCATGCTATTTAAATATTTAAAAACTGGCCTATGTTTGCTGAAACTTAGGTAATACATATGAGGTTTCGTTACACTCTCTCTAATATTTTCTAATGCAGATCAAATGTCGTAATATCAGATAATTTAGCAAAGTTTACTATTCTGGAAATCAGAATTAAACATAAAATCAGTGCCAGGATATTAAAAATAAAATGTGCATACCATGATGAACATCTACACAAATTGTTTCTTTCAACAACCTTTAAGTAATCTGAGACAAGTTTAAACCTATACTAAGGCCTGAAGTTCAAACATGCAACCATAAACTTTAAGCTTCAGTTCTTATGAAAGTTAAGAGTACCAAGAATGTCCATCTGCGTGACACACTTCCCTGTCCAGAGTGTACTCTTCTATCCTAATCTTTCCTGATCTCTATGCCTCATTCTACACAGTTAACTTTGCCTTTTGAAATACTTTGTTTTTCACTTTCTGACTCTGTTACCCATGATCTTTCTTCTTTCTCTCATCATTTTCTCAGCTTCCTTTGCTCGAATCCTCCCAATGGCATACCCCAAATTTTAGGTACCAAAAAGGGTAGTTTCTGGCTGCCATCTCTTCTTTAGCTGTACTCTTTCCTTACATGCACAGATCTACTCTCAGGTTTTAAAAAGTATCTATAGACAACCCAATTTATATCTTTAACACAGACATCTTCTATTAATTCCAGGCTCTTGAATTTTACTTTCTCCTCCATTAGAACTAAACTTCAATTCAATGAAAATATTTCTATAAAATAGATCTTAATTTCATATCACACCTATCATTTCTACACTTCAATAAATGACAATATCATTCACAAAAGTAATCAAACTAAAACTGTGGAGTAACTTTTGATTCCTCTTTCTTTCACCATTCTATCAATCCTATAATATCAACCTTTAAGATGAGTCTCATATCTAGTTATTTTTCAGTTTCTATTGACAATAACCTAGCCCAAGCCATGCTCATGCCTCTGTCCTAGACTATTGCAATAGGCTCCTAATTGGTCCTGTTATTTCTACTCTGACTTCTCTTTAATCTACTTCTTGAAAACAGAAAATTTTCTACAAATTACTTATACTGCAGTGGGGAGATTTCTCTTGAATATACAAGTGAGTTTTAGGGAAGTGGATCATCTGACAAATATTAAGCCATAAAGTGATCCAAACAGAAGGGAAAGAGTTCAAAATGCAACATTGGCACAAAATATATAGTTGTGAAAAGTCTGTGAGAAATGTTTTGAGTTGCAACAGAAATTAAAATGAATTATTTGTAATAACAAGTCAAACTAAGTCTCAAACAAATACAGGCTTGTAGCGAGGATCATTTCCAAACTAAGGCTTAAAATCAGAGCTAAAGGAAAATTTAAGTTTTAATGTAACTACAAACAATGTGAGAGAAAACTATCAGTCAAGATTTTGGACTGAAAACAAGACTGAAGTGCAGAATGTACTGGATTTTTAAGTTAAATACTTAATTAAATTACTTGGGAATATTATTGAATAGAATGTATAATAGTAAGAAATTAGACACATAAAATCCTATAGCTTTAATATTTCTTTCTTATAGATTGTTGGCTATAAGGACATTGAAGTAACAGGTCATCATATAAAGACAGTAACTCTTTAATAAAATGCCTAGTATTGGGGCTATTCTGTGTAACATAAAGACTAATAGGTTATAATTTTTGTATGTGATGCATGGCTTTGTCTCCTAGGCATGAAGTACTAATGAATTTTCTGAATGATATCTGACATGACTGAAAAGAAATAAACAATAGTTTAAATGGGACTAGTTTAGGTTTGTCATGACTCTTTCTTTATTTTATATAATTTTTTTATTTTTTTAATTTTGTGGTTACATAGTAGCTGGATAGCTTTTGGTATATAAAAAATGAACCTTGAAGTTTATTTCAAACCTCAAGAGATTAAAAAATGAAGAAGATTTTTCTATAGGTAGTAAGAAAGAACTCTTAAAAAATAGGATCAGAACAAAACACGAAAACAAATTCTAAATAGGCACATTCAGAGATAAATGCAGGTCAAATTGTCTACAAGTAGGGTTGTTGACGCTGATACTATGGTCATTTAAATTCAATTAGATGCTGTCTTAAGGGAAACTAAATTTAGTATCACTGGTAATAGGAAAGAAGGCTTGGTGGGCTTGGTGAACTGAATAATTTTTTTTTTTAAACAGAGTCTTGCTCTATTCCTCAGGCTGGAGTGCAGTGGTGCAATCCACGCTCATTGCAACCTCCACCTCCTGGGTTCAAGCAATTCTCATGCCTCAGACTCCGGAGTAGCTGGGATTACAGGTGCCTGCCACCATGCCTGGCTAATATTTGTATTTTTAGCAGAGATGGGGTTTTGCTATGTTGGCCAGGCTGGTCTCGAACTCCTGACCTCAGGCAATCTGCCCGCCTTGGCTTTGCATAATGCTAAGATTACAGTCATGAGCCCTCATGCCCAGTCCCTGAATAAATTTCTAATTCTTCTACTTCTTTTCTTTGGCTACAATAGCTCCTGCAGTTACAGCATTTGAATTCACAAAGTATTAGTTGCCAAAAGGAAATTTCTTTTAAGGAGCTAGTATATGAGCCATAGAAATTGTATACTAAAACTCAAATAGAGTACTTGCCTAAGAATATTTTCAAGTCGATTTTTAAAACCTCTCTACTTTTAGATGAAAATAGAGAATAGCTACCTCAAAGACATATGTATTTTCCACTGAAAGGTGACAATATCAAAACTCACTTGTAAGTTATTCTCTATTTTCAGAATATAAAATCACATTTCAAGGCTCTCACTAAAATTGCTGTAGTCATAGCCAATCCCACAGAAATAAAACCATCTAAGGTAATGATTTTCAATCTATGTTCCAAAAAAGGAGCTGGAGTATTCCAATTCTTTACCCGTGATGCATTTCAAAAAACTATACCCTTGTATTTCTTGAACTAACATTACTGTGAACCGCTAAAACTCTGAAATCTCAGACTCTAATTGTCCAGCATTTGCTTATAAAATTTTATCCTTCTAGGCTTATCATGCAAATAATATTACATCTCAACTTTGCTGAAACCTCCATCCCCCTGAAGAGTTCCAGTCTCTTCCATTTTTTTTTTGCCCTTCTCTCCCATTAACTTCTTTCCATTATCTTTTACATAAAAAGCCTATGCCTTCAACTACTTATTTTTTAGTGTGCACATACTTCTTGCCCCCAAAGACTGATGTTCATCTTCTTTTATTTGATTCTACACCAATAATTCTGCAATGGAATCAAATTTGGGGAAAGAATTTTTAAAGATGGTTCTTATGCTAGATATTTGTTAATTGGGGACTTGCTTAACTGACAGGGAGTATTTCTCTAAAGAATAATCTAATAAACTTGGTTCTGGGCAAAAATGTAGTAACTGAGTTTTATGCATTAAGAATGTATTTCATATAAATAAGAGAATAGTTTCTCCCTCTAGCTATAGGTATTCCACCTAATAACCATGACTGATTAGTGTTTAATATAGAGATGTCTTTTAAGTCTTCTCCATTTTTTTCTTCCACACTTTTTAACTTTCTCTTTCTGTCTCTAGTTCACTTTTTGAAAGTTTTAGAAAACCTCCAAAAGATGGCCAGGCATGGTGACTCACACCTGTAATCCCAGCACTTTGGAAGGCCTAGGTTGGGAGATCACTTGAGGTCAGGAGTTCAAGACCAGCCTGGCCAACATGGTGAAACCTGTCTCCACCAAAAATACAAAAATTAGTCTCTCATCGTGGTGCGTGACCATAGTCCCAGCTACTCGGGAGGCTGAGACAGGAGAATCGCTTAAACCTGGGAGGTGAAGGTTGCAGTGAGCCAAGATCGCACCACTGCACTCTAGCCTGGGCAACAGAGCAAGATTCCATCTCAAAACAAAACACAACAAAACAAAAAGATTATAAATTTATAATTATTTAGCAATGCAACATTCTTTTAACAGATTCTTTAACTGTGATGAGTAGAAATACATTTTATTGCCAAGTAGTATTACAGTTAAAGGCTAGCTAGAGGTTTCATAGTCAATATACATAAAACTATAGACAATTAGATGCTAAGACTTGCTTAATATATTATTGGAATATTTTTTCTACCAAAAAAAAGCACCAGTTGGTGATCTGAAGTTCCTTTGTTTCCCAAAACAGAGAAAAAACGGTTCATATTTTAAGTCAGTCTGTACAGCTATACTTTAAATATTATTTCAGGAATAAATGAGATGTAATATCAAATAGATATAATCTACAACATCAGTATTAGAATAGTATTGACAACATTTTTATAACCATGGAGTTTTGCTGTGTCACTGAAGCACTGTATCAAGGAGGTGCCCTTTCATTTTTTATGAAGTTTTTCATATAAAAAAGCTAGAAGGAATTTATAACAATTTTTGTTTAAACAAATTTGAAAATTTATTCTGTAATCATATGGACAAAAAAACTGAAAAAGTAAAAGATGTGTTTCTTATATATATAAAGAAATATCAGGGACATTAATATGAAAATGCTTATCTTAGGTGATCTATTAAATATAATATAGCTAAAATGGTGATAATGTAAAATGCATATTTAAATATACTTTAATATGTATAAAAGCAAATCATTGGCAGGTGGAAATCCAGCCTAGAATATCACTGAAATATAATGGACCTCGTGTACAATATAATTCCCTTAAATTATAATTAAGGTAAGATAGAGATTATAACTATAATAATTTTCTGAGGTATTTATATATAATGAATCTGATATATTGCTGTTTTTACTTGATTTGATACGTCTTTTTAAATAATGATTTAAAATTCAACGGCAGCATATTTTATGACTAATTTCAAGGACAAATTTATACTTCTTAGAAAATAATAATATACACAAAGAAGGTGTGTAGTGGTGTGTTGTATATATTGGAACCAAATGACCATGCATGCAACACTATGGATGGTTTAATAACAATAAACAGGAATAAGTTATAAGAATTGTGTGGGCATTCACTGAATGATTTTGCATCAATAAGTAATGTTGTTTTATTAGAAACATTGTTGAATAAAATTAAAGACCTAAATAAATGTAAAAACATCCCTTGTTCATTTTTAAGATGGCAAAACTCTCCTATTTATTGACAGATTCAGTAAAAATCCTATTAAAAAGTCAGCTTGCTTCTTTACAGAAATTGACAAACTAAACTAAAAGTCATATGGAAATTCAAGGGAAATCAAATAAGCCAGTAGAATCTTGAAAAAAAAAAAGTTGAAAGACTCACATATCACAATTTGAAAACTTACTACAAAGCTACAGTAATCAAGACAGTGTGGTACTAATGAGAGTCTACAAATAAAACTTCACATTTATAGTCAATTACTTTTTCAACAAGGTGCTAAGATAATTCCATGAAAAAAAATAATCTTGTCAGCAAATCGTTCTGGGACAAAACATGCAAAGAAATTAAATTGGAGCCCTACCTCACACCGTATATAAAAATTTAGTCAAAATAGTTCAAAGACCTAAATATAAGAACTAAAAAAACCTGTAGAGGAAAATATAGGCATAAATCTTGATGACCTTGGATTAGGCAATGATTGTTTAAATATGACACCAAAAGCACAAACAATAAAAAAAAGATAAATTGAACATCAAAATTAAAAACTTTTGTGTTTCAAAATAACCTCATCAAGATAATGAAAAGTTAACCCAGACAAAGGGAGAAAATATTTGGAAATTATATGTCTAATAATGGACTTGTGTAAGTTAAGCCAGAGAAAGGGAGAAAATATTTGGAAATTATATGTCTAATAATGGACTTGTGTTTAGAATACATAAGGACTCTTATAACTCCATAACGAAAAGATAAATAACCCAGTTTTTAAAAAGGGCAAATACTCTAAATAGACATTTCTCTAATGAAGAGATACAAATTGCCAGTAAGCACATGAACAATTAACATCACTGGCCATCAGGGAAATGGAAATCAGAGCCACATTGAGAAACCACTTTACACAAACTAGGATGGTTATAATCAAAAGGATAGAAAATAAGTATTGATAAGTATTGGTGAGGATGTGAATAAATTTGAACACTGTACATTTCTTTCTGGAGGTAATATAAAGTGATGAAGCTACTCTGTACAGCAGTGTACAGAGTACACTGCTTTAACCTCTCAAAAGGTTAAACCTCTCAAAAGATTAAACATAACCTTATCACATGACCCAAAAATTCTACTAGCTATATTATCAAGAGAAGTAAAAACATGTCTACACAAAAATATGTACATAAATATTCATAGGAGCGTTTTTATAACAAACAAAAACAGAGGTGACCATTGAATGATATCCATTGAAAGAAAAGTGGATAAACAAGATGTGTTATAACCATACAGTAAGTTATTCCACCATAAAAATGAGAATGTACAGCATGGATGAACAAGTTACAGCATGGATGAAATTTGAAAATGATTATGTTAAATTTAAAAAGTCATAAAGAATGCTTATTATGATTCCATTTATAGAAATATCCAGAACAGGCAGATCTATAAAGACAGAAAGTAGATTAGTGGTTGCCTAGTACTGGGAATGAGGTGGAGAGATACTGTTAATGGGTAAGTTGTTTCTTTATGGGGTGATGAAAATGTTCTAAAATTTATTGTGGTAGTGTTTGTGCAACATTGTGAATAAACTAAGAAAGCACTGAATTGTACACTTAAAGTGAATACATTCTATGGTTTGTGAACTCTATCTCGACAAAGATGTCATAAAAAATTAATGATGTTTTAAAACACATACACAAGAAATACAAGTATGTCAAATATACACATACTTGGAAAAAATAATTATATGATCATGATTTTTCTATTAATGCTAATGTGGAAAATTTAAAAATGCAAGACTGTCAGGGTGTGGTGGCTCACACCTGTAATCCCAGCATTTTGGGAGGCTAAGGCAGGCAGATCATGAGGTCAAGGGATCAAGACCATCCTGGCCAACAGGGTGAAACCCCATCCTTACTAAAAATACAAAAGTTAACTATGCTTGGTGGTGCGTGCCTGTAGTCCCAGCTACTCAGGAGGTTGAGGCAAGAGGATCACTTGAACTTGGGAGTCAGAGGTTGCAGTGAGCTGAGATTATGCCACTGCACTCCAGCCTGGCAACTGAGTGAGACTCCATCTCAAAAAACAATAATAATAATAAAACACAAGACCTTTTATTTTTGTACAATTGTTATTATTAGCAAAAGACAATAAAGCAAAAGCTAAAGTGATTTGCAATGGCATCTGAGCTCATGCAAAAGCTCAAGAGAGTTTTCAGAACATGATGTCAGTTCCCTAAGGTTAATACCTCAGGGCATTAGTTGTGGGGTGTTTTCATTAATATTGTGATATGCAACCAGAGAAAAGGAAATGTATTAACATCTGACATTAACTAAAGAAAGTGATTTATATCATTCTAATAATATAACATTATGCATAAGATGACAACCAAACAGTGCAAGGTCAATGATTTGAGAAAGAATTGAGGCAAAGACAATGATTGCAGAGGTAATCAAGACAAAAAAAAATGCTGATAAATATATAGAGCCCTGTGAACAATTCCAGAGAACTTGACTTTGTCTCAAAGACCTTTGTGCTAATTTTATTATAAACACTTAAGGTCACTAAGTTAAATCAACATGATACACATTTGTATTTTATTAATTCGTGATGATATGCACTGAATTGAAACTTACTAATATAAAGTGTCTAGTTCTCAAAGAATGTTTAAAGGTAAAATAGAACAATTAAAATTAAGCATCCATGAAATTACCTTAGACATTCATATTGAAATAATACTAAATAGTTGTTTAAAGTATAATATTAAAACATATATGAAAAAAAGTGAGGCAAGTTCAGTTACAGTTCCACAATTTCACCTTTCCAACACATATATTCTTCTATTTTTTCTACTGGGATCTATAACACCCTCTTCATAATATTGTATTTCATAAACAGAAGGTATAAAAATTAATTTACCATATAGGTTAGTTAGATTTACATCATTTGCTATGATATGATATGGCATTAGCATAAAACACTTCTTTAAAATGTCCTCTCATACAATTTTAGACTAAATTTGTAGATACAAGTTTCATCATGGACAGTCTATGATTTTTTCAAATAACAAACTAAGTAATATTACCCAAATTATATTTAAAACAATAGTACACAGACATGCAGTCTTAGTAAGAAATATTCATGAAATATTCTGTTCTGAAAATGAAACCCATTTTCAAGTAAATTTGAAGAAGATTCTATTAAATTGGTGCTTGTTATAATACAGAACTAAAATAAATATTACCTTATTTCTTAAGAGGTCATACAAGGATCAGACTTCTCTTATAGTAAAGGAAAGAATGCTATTCTACCTGAGTCATCAGGAAAAAGGTAGCCTAGCTTAATATTTTATAAACAGTAAATGTTTCAAAGGAAAAAGCTTTTTTTTTACACCAGTGCCAACAACATCTTAAGTTTCAAGCGCAACTAAAAATACAGTGGCTATTACTCTTATGTCAATAATAGTAAGAATAAAAGTGAGAGGGGGACTTTGAGAAGATAACTACAAGGGAAAAAGTATTTTTAATAAAGCAATAAAAGCAATAATAAACTGTGATCAGCAGCAACATGAAAAAGGTCCCTGGTAGTAATTAAAGGACATCATCTATTGAGTTTGAGTTGGAGATTTGAATCAGGACTGCTAATAAACTTATCATTCCTAATCATTTAAGACATTTCTCTCCATTTGCGAAGTTAATCAGCCAATCATATATTTGACAGAAAAATAAAGATTTGGGCCACTTCTCTAAATCGAACACCATCCTACTTAAATTTACGAAATCCAACTTAGCTAAAAACTGTAGAAAGAATGGGTAGAAAAGGGTGAAATAAATGTGTGGAATATGGGTATGAAAATTGAGGAAAACATCCTTATAAATATGCAATTTTCTCATGAACAACAACTTAAACAAAATTGTATTTAATATTTAAATAATTGAAAATTACGGTTGACAAAAATAGTTCTAATGATCAGGAGTCTATTTCAATAAATACAGTATTAGTGAGTCAACAGTGGCCCTCAGTCAATCCACGGGTGCTCTGGCAGAACAAGAAGTAGAATCTTCTCAATTTATTTTAATTATGTAATAAAAGGCAACAATTTTTGATTGAAAAACTGTAGCAGAAATAGAGATCCTGGAGTAAGTAAAATAATAACCTTTATTAAGTATATAAAGCCTAGGGTAAAAAGTAATTTCAACATCTCTTCTAGTCCCCAATTTTTTTGATTGAGTTCATGTACATTGGTTGACTTCATACTTTAAATTTATAAAACACATTTTAAGATTTTCTTAGGGACCTAAAACTTTTTCATATACCCCTGCCTTTGCTTCTTGATTTTCATGGATTTATTTGTATCTTTCTACCTGATTGTATGGCCTCAAATTGTTGATATAATCCTTTTGTATGGATACAGTTAAGGCCATGCCATCCCCAAATATGCAAATTTGGCATATCAGTTACTTCAGGCTGAAGGTATTTGAGAGACAGTGGATATAGAAAGAGCTGTTTGACCTCTCCTCTTCCACCTGCACCAGGCCGTAAGAAATCTTTTGAGAAAAGTGCTATTCCTTTCTCAAAGAAGAAAATAAATAACCCTTATCACCAGAGACAGGGAATTGATACTGCAGTGGATCCATACAATTAATAAAGTAACCCTTATCTTCTACTAGTTTTACAATGCAACCCACCACCGCCATATATCTCCTAGTGACATCCCCACAGTGTATTGCCCCCCAGCCCATACCCTTTTGTCTTTCATTTATTCAAGAATTGTTGGTGTCTCTCTCTAAAAGATATAAAAGCTTTCTGTTTTGACCATTTCATTAGTCCTCACTCTCTTGTGAGGCTCCCTATGCACATGTAAAAATTACCAAAAGACACATAAAAAAACGCTCATCATCACTGGCCATCAGAGAAATGCAAATCAAAACCACAATGAGATACCATCTCACACCAGTTAGAATGGCAATCATTAAAAAGTCAGGAAACAACAGGTGCTGGAGAGGATGTGGAGAAATAGGAACACTTTTACACTGTTGGTGGGACTGTAAACTAGTTCAACCATTGTGGAAGACAGTGTGGCGATTCCTCAGGGATCTAGAACTAGAAATACCATTTGTCCCAGCAATCTCATTACTGGGTATATACCCAAAGGATTATAAATCATGCTGCTATAAAGACACATGCACATGTATGTTTATTGCAGCACTATTCACAATAGCAAAGACTTGGAACCAACCCAGATGTCCAATAATGATAGACTGGATTAAGAAAATGTGGCACATATACACCATGGAATACTATGCAGCCATAAAAAAATGACGAGTTCATGTCCTTTGCAGGGACATGGATGAAGCTGGAAACCATCATTCTCAGCAAAGTATCGCAAGGACAAAAAACCAAACACCAGATGTTCTCACTCATAGGTGGGAATTGAACAATGAGAACACACGGACACAGGAAGGGGAACATCACACACTGGGGACTGTTGTGGGGTGGGGGGAGGGGGGAGGGATAGCATTTGGAGATATACCTAACGTTAAATGACGAGTTACTGGGTGCAGCACACCAACATGGTACATGTATACATATGTAACTAATCTGCACGTTGTGCACATGTACCCTAAAACTTAAAGTATAATAAAAATAAATAAATAAATAAAAAGTAACATCCAGCATAAAAAAAATTAACAAACTTAATGATAATGAAAGAATAATGTGTATAGCACCACATCAGAAACATATTGTATGATTTTTCCTTTTATTCTGTCTTATGTCAACTTAATTCTTAGACCCAGCCAAAGATCCTAAGGAGGTAGAAAGAGAATATATTCTTCTCCCCAACAGCTTATTTGTCCCTATTTTAAAATATTATCCAGATTTTCTGCCAGCCTGCAAATCACCAAGTCAGCCCCATCCGATGACCTAGTGTTTGCATTGTTAAGTCTCAATACACAGATACTTAAAATGCTTACTCTTAAAGTGTGAAGCGCTGAAAACTGCAGGAAAATGGCAAAACCTTTTTAATTGCTACAAACTTTGTTTTATATAGTAGAATCATGTACTTGGTGACAGCAACAATTTTCATCTCTTCCTATACATTCAATTTCATAATTAAATTTGTTGCTATAAGGCAGATTCACCATTTAAAGATTTCTTTCTGATGTGGTGCCACAGGCATTGTTCTTTTATTACTTTGAAACGAGATGATGACCAAGTGTAAAAGCATTTTGTAGCCAGAGTGGCAATAAAGCAATAATCTGGAGATAGACAGCCCAAAAGATTACATGGCAGCTACAAAGAGTGGCCGACATTCACATATGATAGAAATGCTCGATTTTGTTCAAGTAATTTTTGAAAGAACACCATTCATATACACTAAGAAGTTCTTTGGGTCAAGTTAAAGATTCTCTTGAAAACTGCTTCAATACTCTTGCTTGAATCGTCAAAAAAATGTGGAAGATTGGATAACTGCTTCAATTATGGATTTAACATGATATGTTTAGATTACAGAAGGTATATCTCACAAATTACGGTATGTTTAATAGGGGGAAAGCTTAGATTAGATCCACTAATCATGAAAAACTTCTACCTTAGAAATATTTTTACAGTCACCAAAGTCTTTTTAGTAGTACTCTATTTCAGGCTACAAATCCATGGGATGCCTCTATCCTTCTGATTTAACTTTATAGCCAGTTTAACACTTTCTTTTAGAGGAAGATCATAGAATTTAAAACAATTTCTGTTAAGAAAACTGTAATATGAGTCTGGTATACCAACACATATCCATTAGTAAGTGGTAACAGATGATCTGCCAGACATGAGAAATATTACTGACCCTAGCCAGCCTTAGTTGAAAACATGTAACATTCCTTTATTCAGCTTTAAGGATGTAAAGATGCTATATGGTTTTTGGAGAAAAGAAAATACGCTTGTAATATTCCTGGTGGCCTGTTTGTAAACTAAAATTTAAAACATAATAATTTGACTTATTGCACAGAACTTAATTATCCTAATAACAGCCGCCCCCACACCCCCACCCCACCACGCAGACTAATTTCAGATTTTGTGCTTTTGTAAAATTTGACAATATGGACATGCCAGTAATACTGCTGAAATAGAGTAGACTGGATGGAAAAAACAATTCTTATTTTTATTATTTTTATTTCTATAATTAACTAGGAAGTTATCAAAGGTAAACCAATACTGCCTGCCACATCAGATTCTATCAGAATAGTTTATAATAATAAGGTGCTAACATTAAGATTTCTTTATTACATCAAGAATGAGATAGGTGCCACAACTTTAGTCACAGGGAATTTCCATGTTTTTGTTTTTGTTTTGTTTTGTTTTTTGAGACGGAGTTTCGCTCTTTTGCCCAGACTGGAGTGCAGTGGCGCGATCTCGGCTCACTGCAACCTCCACCTTCTGGTTTCAAGCGATTCTCCTGCCTCAGCCTCCCGAGCAGCTGGGATTACAGGTGCCCATCACCACGCCCAGCTAATTTTCGTATTTTTAGGAGAGACGGGGTTTCACCATGTTGGCCCGGCTGGTCTCAAACTCCTGATCTCGTGATCTGCCCACCTCAGCTTCCCAAAGTGCTGGGATTACGGGCGTAAGCCACCTTGCCTGGCTGTCATCGGGAATTTCTACTTTGCATTCTGGTTTTTGTTTGTTTTTTCTTTTAATCAGACAAAGCCTAGAAGAATATGTATATCTGGATCTGTATATTTCAACAGGTAGTTAAAATGGGAGATGACGACTAGTTTTAATTCTAAACCTTTTAACTTCTTAATGATAGAGTTAAATTCATCTCAAGGGGAATTTCTGAGGGATTCTTTAGGGGTCTCTGCATCTATCAGTGGACTGACAGGTGTCCTCCAAACAATTAGGACTAATTAGCATTTTGTTGACTATATTGAATTGGGAGCACTGGAAAAACCACTGAATGGCCGTATAAATGATTATCTCACCCTTGGAATTTTCTTTGCAAGCAGAGAGATAACATGCACTGTGGAGAAGCATGAAAAAGGGAAAATGGCTTTATTCCATGATGATTGTCTTGAGTTTACCTCTTGTAAGGAAGACAAAACATCATATCAAATTGTGTTTGATTCACACTAGAATCCAATCTGTGGCAGCTACCATATACTGAGAATCTGTTTTAAATCCTTTACATGATTTACCTGGTAGCCTCAGAAAAATCTTACAACATACACACATATTTACCCATAAGAAGCTCACATTTGACAGGATGATTAACTTACCTAAAGTCACAGAAACGGCAAAGTCCAACCCTCGGCTATCTTACTGCAAAGCGCTTTGCTCTTCCATGACACCTTGCTGCCTCTGCATTTATCCTGTATTTTCTAAGGACAATTTATTTATTGAAGATTTTATTTACGAAAATGGAATATCCTAATGAATTATATGGTAATTAATTTTCTTATTTCTAACTTTATGAAAAATCCTACCTTTACATTTATTTTTATGAATCAATGTAATTTTGAGAATCTGCTATGTGCCAATCAGCGCACCAGGTAGGCCCTAAGAAAACAGGGTGATTGAAACAGGCCCTGCTCTCAAAGGAATAATTGGCAGTATATATTTATGTAAATTTTTAAATCTATTTCTGATTATTTGTACTAATTATCAAGCTATATCTCTTGAGTTTGCTACAGTTATGGAAAGTTAATTGACTTAGTGGATTATTAATAAATGCAGGGTCTAAGTTACTTCTGATTTTGAAATTTTGAGAGAAAATAAGGAAAAGATTATCACAGATTGCAGAAATCTCAGTATTAAAATTTGTCAAGAAGTAGATTTGGTGATAGCAAAAAGAGAAGATTTTATAAAAATTATCCTGAAATTATTTCAGTGTTGATTATTTAAATTTGTATTTGTTAATAGTACGTTACACAGATATTTTCCTCAACTGGTAGTAACAAGTATTACATACAATATGACTACCTTTATCTTTAACTTTTAAAAGAAATCACAGATTGCATCGTAGTTCTAGCACAACACTGAAGATATATAACTTACTATTAAGGTTGCGATATTTTATTGTAAAAAGTCAATTTATATGAGAACTTATTTTATAATTTTGGCTTTGTAGATAAGAGTAATGGAGATATTAAGCCAGTGCATATGACTTGCAAAGCTGCTACCTCTCTGGTCTAGTTATTTCACAAAAGACCACATCTGCTCTGGACCTGATGATCAATGACCTTTTGTTTTTTCTTTCTCTTTTAGACAAATGTATCAGTTCAAAATGCAGTTTAGTTTAGAAATAAAATTGTTTTCATTTATAGTGCTCTATCTTAAGAGGTATTAGCATATCAAAAGCTAATAATTAGATTTTAATAATTAAATTCCATCTTAATATAAATTTGTTTTTAAAATGCTTTAGAGGAAAAAGAGTAAGAGAGACTATTTTTTAAAAAGTACCAAGTGGCACCTACACCAACTTGCCTTTGGAAACTACAAGAGTTTTTAAGGCCATGAAGATAGTTATATGAAATATCTCTACTATTTATGCCATAATATTTTATTGTATATTAACTTTTCTGTATCTCTGAAAAATTAAAAAGCAACTTTTGGAAGCCCCCAAATTATAATAAAATGTGGTTTCGGCTGAATTATACACAAGAGGCTGACATTATGGCCAAGCAGCTCAAAGCAGGCTGACATGACAAGAAAGCTATAAACAACATTCTCTGAAATTATTTAGAATAGTCCACATTGATTTCATCATAATGCAAAAATTTCTGGAACAATAACTTTCATTTCAGCTTTCCTTTCTCAGAAGCTCAACCTAAAAATATATGCTTTATTTACAATCAAGATTTTATTAGGAATATGAAGTATAGATATTGGCAACATAAATCCAAAATAATTTTTGTAAGAGACTAATATTTTTGTTCCATCTCTCAATTAACCCAGTTAAAAATGTATCAGTATACTTTTCTATGACAGATTAAAAATAAGACAAAGTAACACTTTACCTTTTCTCATCAATACAGTATTTCAATTTTAAAATTATTATGAGTATTTCATATAGTTAGTTCAATGAATCAAATAATGACCTATGATTTTTAAAAAAGAAATTCCAGCCACACACTTTGTACCTCACTTCCCCACTTAACATCTTTAACACTTCCCCTTTCCTCAGAGCCTAATGTAGGGTTATTATAATTTTTAAATTAAGTCAGTGGTCAAAGTTTACATTTTCACAACTATGTACATACTGCTCACTGCTGAGCCATATAGTCTATCACTTTTTCTTTCTTGTGCAAATTTGTGTTTTGCTATTGATTTTGAACTTGTTTTAAAATTTATATCATTCTTGTGATATATATAATCATTATTTTTTCCAAATGTATAAAAAAACTTCCAAACCTATCAATATCATCAAAATGGTCATTAAATACAAAGCTAAACCTTTGTTACCTTCCCTGGTTACCTCCCTTGGAGTTAACATTATCCTGGGACCATGCTTGGTTATTTTCCAGTGATGAATTCCCAAGTTCTTTCTTTTCTTTTAGTTCTGTGTGTGTTTGTGTGTGTGTATGTATGCATAGTCTCTAGTCAGTTCCTAAGAAGTGATAATTAAAAGAAAATGTGATGCTTTTTATCTCTAACATGTCTTTATCTTATTCCATCTTTAATAGATAAATTAAATGGGTATAGGTTTCTAATTCAAGATCATCTTCCTTCGGATTTTTGAAGTTATTTCTCTACTGAGTGGACATATGAAAAGCACTTGAAACCAAATTCTCACATACTTTACTTTTGGGATATGTTTAGTATTTCCTAGATCATTCGTGTAACTTTTTTTCTTAATTTTATTAAAATTCTTAAGACTATTAAATGTGTAAAGGACCTCTTGAATGTATCCTCAAAGATCTACATTTTTTATAAATGTTTATGTGACTTTACCTTAGTCTCCCATTGCATTTGTAGTATTTCAAAATATTACAATAATTTTACTTTTATTTCTTTTTATCTATATTTTTGTTTTACGTAAGTATTGGTTTCATTCAACTCTTTGGAGAAATCAACTGTATAGTTGGCTCGTCAACAACACGGGTTCATTGATACAGAGACTTTTTTTCAACAAAAGTTACACCAAGTGTGCCTGCCTCTCCTTTTTCACCTTCCATCTTCTCCATCTCTTATGCCTCTGCCACTCCTAAAACAGCAAGACCAATCCATCTTCTTCCTCCTCCTCCTCAGCCTACTCAACGTGAAGACAAGGATGAAGATCTTTATGACAATCCACTTTATGAAAAGTAAATACATTTTTCTCTTATGACTTTTAAATAATATATTTTCTCTAGCTTAGTTTATTGGAAGTATACGATACATAATACATATGACATACAAAATGTGTTAATCAAATTTATAGTATTGGTAAGGCTCAACAGCAGGCTCTCAGTAGTTAAGTTCTGTGGAAGTCAAAATTTATACCTTATTTATTACATATTGTACCACTGTGTGAAAACATCACATGCCCCTCATAAGTATATACAATTATTAGCCACAAGCATTGAAAATTAAGAAACAATTTAAATTATACATGAATTTTTTTTACTGTGTTGGGGTTGGGGGCACCAATATAGTTCAAGGGTGAACTATATTACCTCTAGTATTTGTTTTCATTTTTGCTTTGGCATTTTCTTCTACTTTATTATATTGGTTATTACCAAGTTTCGTTTTTCTGTCTCTTTTGATAACTGTCTTTCACATGATAGCTTTCCTCAGATTCCTGGTGATCTTTGGCTCTGTTTACATTTAAGAAAGGAGACCATAATAGATAATGACACACCCTTTACTAGACAGGAACTTGTAGACTGACAGCTTTACTGAAGGGGACACTGAGTTAGGCAATGTTTCCTTCTGCGAAATACCATGTCACTTTCTGGAGAACTATTCTTTGGTGCCCTCTAGATTATCTGGGGAATATTCACCTAATCCTATGGCCACATTGGGTGGCTGTTTTTTTGTCTGCGTTTTTTAATGGCTGGCTGCAAGTCACTGGTAAGCAAAGCAATGAAAGGGGCCTGGAAAGCAATGTTCAATCTGTAGACATTAAATCACTCTACCAAGTGGTAGATTTACTTTCACCCTCCACTTTGGTATTTCCGTGTCCAGAGACTTTACTATTCAATGTTTTCACACAGACACAAGATTCCTCCTCTGTTTCAGAAAGGGGCAGAAGGAAGACAAGGAAAGTATTTGCCTGATTACTCAAGGCTGAGGAGGAGACCTGGATTTTAATGTCTCAATGTACTGACTTTCAACAGTTTCTATTGCTTGTAGGTTTCCAAGGTAACTGGCCCCAGTTCAGGGACTTTCTGGGGTCTTCTAGTTGAGCATACGGGTTACTTCTATTAAAGTTCTGCTTGTTGCAGCCAGGTGCAGTGGCTCACACCTGCAATCGCAGGACTTTGGGAGGCTGAGGCAGGTGGATCGCCTGAGATCACGAGTTTGAGACCAGCCTGACCAACATAGTGAAAACCCATCTCTACTAAAAATGCAAAAAATCAGCTGGGTGTGATGGCCAGCGCCTGTAATCCCAGCTGCTCGGGAGACTGGGGAAGGAGAATCGCTTGAACCCAGGAGGCAGAGGTGGCAGTGAGCCGAGATCAGTGAGTGAAACTCCACCTCAAAAAAAAAGAAAAAAAGAAAAAAAAAAAGTTCTGCTTGTTGCTCAGTCACTACTCTGAGTCTCTCATATGCTCTGTTCCCATTGTGTTTTTCATTTTACTTCTTGGTCAACTGTGTACCATTTTTGTGTGCTTTTCAGGAGTTAGAAGAAGATAAATTATGTCTGACTAGTCTGCCGTAATTACTCAAAAGTTGTAATATTAAAGTTGTAGGTGTATAACTAATTGAGCAAATAACCATATAAAGAAGAATCTCTGAAAATGTTAACATGGAGAAAAGATATATATCCAGACACACGATTGTTGTTCTCTTATATACTCCCTTGACAATTCTGTCAAAGTTTAAATAAAAATGAACTGGAATG
The DNA here is from genome assembly GCF_029281585.2 of Gorilla gorilla gorilla. Classification (NCBI taxonomy): domain Eukaryota; kingdom Metazoa; phylum Chordata; class Mammalia; order Primates; family Hominidae; genus Gorilla; species Gorilla gorilla. Next base: position 106,953,050 of record NC_073238.2, on the reverse strand, counting down.
TATTAGTGTGTTTTCACACTGCTATAAACTCCCCGAGACTGGGTAATGTATAAAGAAAAGTGGTTTAATTGACTCACAGTTCTGCATGGCTGGGGTGGACTCATGAAACTTACAATCATGGTGGAAGGCAAAGGGGAAGCAGGGCACATATTACTTTGTGGCAGGAGAGAGAGAGCAAGAGGGGAAGTGCCACACTCTTAAGCCATCAGATCTTGTGAGAACTCATTTTCCTGATAACAGCAAGGGGAAATCCACCTCCATGATCCAATCACCTCCCACTAGGCCTCTCCTCTGACAAGTGGGGTTTAGAATTCAAGATAAGATTTAGGTGGGGACACAGAGCCAAACCACATCAGGAACTGATGGTTCTCCATGTTTTCTTTATTTTTGGAACTTTATTCAGGATCTTGACGTTCAGCTAATGCCTCATAGTTACCAGTTAGAGTGGAGGAATTTTCAAAGAAATAAAGAAAAAAAAAAAGACATAAAACTGGGCCTTTGAAAAAGTTTATAAAGGGCATTTTTTTTTTGGAAGAATTTAAGATTGTCTTTAGAACTCTAACTTGAGTTCATATTATGATGCATGTACAAATTCATGCATATATATTTGAAAAATAATTCGATTCTCTGGAGTAAGCTTTGCTATCTTTTATATGTATCCAGAAAGCTGGCAAAAGCTCATGTATGTTATTTCAGTTCAATTAATCACAATTATTGGACTGCATTAATCATTTATAAAAGACTAAATTGCTTAAAATTCAACTGCTATATTTTCAACTCTTCCCCTCAGATATTCTAAGTTTTTGTATAGCTCCTGAGGTCAGATGGAAATTACAAAGTCACATCTATTTTACTGGCATTCTCATCAAAAACCACTTAATGTGGTATATGCACTTTCACTGAAATCAAAGGCATAAGCCATTCAGAAACCAAGCAGCTCTGGGTGGCACAAAAACAATAAAACAATTCTACACATTCAAATAGCTTAAAATGAAATAGAAGAGGTGATGTGCATACACAACTATAATATAAGGTCGATTAATCCCATAAATTAATCAAACTGAATAATTCAGATAATCAAAGTCAAGATATTCCAGAGCCATTTCCAGCCAGGAACAATAAGGAAATCAGGGATCATCTTGAGCAAGGGTTCATCCTGGCCAAGCACTGAAAAGTTACTCAATAGGCTATGGGGCAACAGGTGGTCTGGGGCTAGGAAACCATGTCAGCAAATGTATAGAAGATGGAAAGTGAAACTGACAAAACTAGCTTCTAAGGATAGTGCTGTGCCATGGGTCCCAAGACTGCCTCCAGGCTTGGTGATTTGCTAGGACTATAGGACTCAGTATACAGCTGTACTCATAGTGATGATATATTACTGCAACAAACCTAAAAAGTAAAAATCGGTAAAGAGAAAAGGTACATGAGGCAAAGTCTGTAAGAAACCAGGCACAAGCTTCTAAGAGTCCTCTTCTGGGAGAGCCACAAAGGATGTGCTAATTCCTCCAGCACTAGAATTTGGACAACATGTGTGAAATATTATCTACAAGGGAAGCTTGCCTAAGCCTATGAGTCAAGGTTGTGGTTGTGGAACTGTCATGTAGACACCCTCTGCCTAGTACATACCCAAATTCCAGACTTTCTGAAAATAAAAAACAAAAAAGCAGATGTTCAGCATAAACCACAATGTTTGTACAAATAGTTTTGGTGAGTGAGCCACTCTTATCAGCTTTGGGAATGGTGGACCCTATTGAAATCCGTTAACAGAAGACAGGCAAGGGCCAGCCTTGCAGGCAGGCGTTTTTCTAAGGACAGCAGTCTCAGGCCTGCTGTGTTAATTCTCGTTTGTACAATTACTAACTACAGAATACAGTTGAGAGTTACAAATCCAAAAGTTTCCTGAAGCTTTAAATCTTATCTAGTTTTGATACAACTTTGAAGAACTGACAGGAAAACTTCCTATTCTGCCACAATAGAATTACCTAAGGCTTCATTTATTATTCTCCATTGTTCTAAGGAGAAGAGAAAGGTTGGTTCAACAATAACATTACTAATGTTATTGCTATTCTGATGGCCTGACTAGTACATTCAGTTTATTTTTGTATTCGCTTTTCTTTAATAGTGCAGAAAGTTCTTTTAGAGTTCAGGTTTTTCTTTAAACAATAATTCTAAGTTACCATAATCTTTCATTTATGCATTGTGCTTTGTTTCAAATAACAATTTTTATAGTGCTGTTAAAACAGGGTTTGATCAAAAGTTTCAACATACGTGTATACTAGATGCTTATTTTTTCAACATGCCATAAATTGCTTCACTAACACATTTCTGTTTGCTCATTTATTTCCTCTTATATTCTTGGAATGAGAATTCATGCACAAGTTTCATGCAAAATGCTTCTCAGCGGTAAGGCCAAGCTGAAAATGAAATGCCCTTTACAAAACATTTTGTTGACTTAAGAAGGTTTTATTGTTATTTGTTTTTTGTTCCTTAAAATTTTGATCTTTTATGAACTGCAAATATGCTATTATCAAAGCCAGCTTTTGTTAAATATAAAAAAGCTAGTTTCTTACAAACTTATCCTTTTATCCCAATTTTTACCACCACCCTGAGTCATAATTATACTGTGAAGCATCCAAAGGTTTTGAAAAAAAAAAAATCAATGAGGTTTCATCTTTTTATATCATATGCTGATCACTTGAAACATACTTTCTATCATAAGAAATCTAACCCAATTGTAGAAGTCGTATTTTTGCAAACAAATGATGAGTAAAGCAAACTATAACCAACAGCACACAAAAGCAGCATTATTTCCCTAAATAGCTAGTTATAAATTGTTCTGCTGATAGAAGACCCCTGAAGCTTTTTAAGGATAAAGTTCTGTCACTAATAATAAAGCACAACTATGAAAGAATGGTTGAACCCGATGTTAAATCAAATTTATTTTATCTCCAGAATAGGGTGGGAATATTTTCAGCTAAAATTACTAGGGTGTAGCTAACATGATTATCATTTCCATGTGTTAAACAGCAGAGTAAGAAGCCTTTCAAGTTTCCTAAGTCCAACTTCCATAAAACAGAATTGCTTTGAGGTCAAGTGTAAACTCGTTTATGCTATTAATATTCATCGTAAAAGAAAATTGTCATTTTTTTAGGTTCAGCAATAGGTTCTAATTGTCACATTTCCTGTAAAAATAAATGATCTCTTATGAACAAAGAAAAAATGTGGATGAAATAAAATTATATTCGGGATTAGAGTCCTCATAAAAAATCTATAAATACTACCCCATAAAATATTTTTCAATAAACCTAAAACAACTTAATTTTGTATACAGCATGAAAACATATTCTGCAGCCCAATAGCTGGTACATACTGATATTTGCCATCAAACTATTATAATTTATTTGTTGAATGAATACATGCTAATTTTGTCATAAAAATGCTAAATGTTATATTTGAGAAATGATTTTAAACTATTAATTAGCAATGCTATTAATATTTGAAATTCTTGAAATCCTATGAGAATAACTGAGAAACACTTAAAATAAAATATTCTTAAATCGGGGTGTATTATCCAACTAGGATCAAATCATGAAAGAAAATAAAGGAGGATTACAGAAAAGAACCACACACACACCCCAAAGAAAAACAAAGGTGGAGACACAAAGACATTCCTGACAAATCTTAAGGATGGCAAGAAAAAATACAACAGTGAAAGAAATAGAAGAAATTGTTTTGTGTCTGTGCGAACTTGCTTCACTTCTTAGTTTTCCTCTAATGTTCCTGATAGTTTTGAATTATCACTTTCTTCTTTGACCATCTGTTGTCTCTGCTTCAGTGTTTTTTCTTAATTTACTGTAATTAAACTTCTCTAATTTCTATCGTCTCAGTTTATGTGCATCTCTGTGTTTAATCATCAATTTCAAATGCATCAAAGAAGTAGTACAATCACTGAACTGTAAAAACAACTTTAAGGTGTTTTTATAACCAGTTATTTAGTGTTATTTTTGCCTCTCATCTTCCCCTTTTTAACCTGGTGGGTTCAGTGATGACAATAGTCTGGTCCTCCTGTGCTCTCAGGGCTTTTGTCACCCTGTGACACAGCGGCACATGATGCCTAGAGATTATAGAATTGATCGGAGATACCACAGGAAGATAACTACTTTGGTACAAAGGAAGTGCTGCTACACTGCACAGATTAGTCTTGGGAAAACAAAAAGAGATAAGAAAATTCCCACCAGCAAAAGGTCAAGAATCCAACTCATTCACACCCAACACTCAAATATCATGCAATTCGTAAAACGTCTCTGCTTAACTGCTGTTAAAATTAGATTATAACTGGATAATACTAACAGTAAAAAGTCTATTATATTGTCCAAGTTTATAATTTAAATGTATATTGTCATTTTTCTCTAGGGAGTTTAAAGAGATATATCTTATTAGCAAGAACGTAATTGTTCTTGAGTCGTACGAAAAAATGCAGAGGGAGCCTGAGAGCTGGATTCTAGTGATTCTTTACAATGAAAAAAGGTTGCATTGCACTTAATGGGAAAAAAAAAAATAGGAAAAACATGGATATTGTTGGCACGCACTTTGCACAAGAAGAATGAGCAGAAAAGGTTTGATTCTGGGGTATAATTTGTGGACAGAACTTTAGGGTTTAAATGGCCTCCAGATCCCCACCAAATGCCTATGCCAGTGGGAGCAAAATTGAAGTCATGGGAGCTTAGGGAGAGGAAGTGGCCCATGTGGGAGAGGGTGTTGGGTAAACATAGGATCCTGTCTTGATAAACTGACTTTCATCTCTACAATTCCTAACTCTACCTTGAGGAATATGCCAGAGCCCAAACTAATAAATTTAACAACACTACGATTGCTGAGAAGAGAGAGGGCTTATTTTCTTCAGCTTTATAGGAATGCCTCTTAGCATCAACACCACACACTGTATATGATAAGACAAAGCGATAGAAAGTTGGATGAACTATAGGGTATTTTCAGAAAACGCTCAGTCTGATTGGCCAAAATAATGGAAACATTCTAAGAAATTAGATAGCATTCTACCCTTGGATAGTCACAAAATTAATTATTTCCCAATTGTAAATTGACCCTAGCAGTATAGAGCAGAAGTTTATTAACTAGCAAGTCCTCTGAGACAGACATCAGGGACTTCTAGCTTTTGCCATGAGTTGAGTGACCACCCCTCTCCTGTTTGAGCAGAAGGCTGGGTGTTTTCTATCCAGACAGGTTGAACCACAAACGCTCTGAACTGAGGTACATCCCTCCCCAAACAGAGGAAATGGGAGTCTTTCTCTCTGGGGAAATACACAACCTCCACCCCTCACAAAAAAGGCTTATGAACAGTGACATTAAAGAGTCTACAACAGAAATATCAACATATGAACAATCAAAAACCCATGTAAACAGATTTTTGATCAATTTTAGTGTCTCATTTTTATATATGAATAAATGTATTACCAGACATGAAAAGAAAGTCATTATCATTAAAGATAGAAACTCAAAGTAAGATGACAAATGAATTAATGGGAAACAATGAAAATGCAAGAAGTTGAATAAACTTCCTTCAAAATTAATATCTTAAAAGATATACAAATGCTACACAATAAGTGAATCAGATAGGAAAAAATATTATTTTCTCAATATGTTATTTAAAAATCACAGTCTCTAAATTTGCCTTTCCTGTTGCCTGTATAGTTAAGTTTACTTCCCGATAGTATCCTAGTATACACTTTGAAAATTTGCTATCTGTATCCTTGACCTTCCTAGACTTATATTGATTCACTTAATCTTTGTTACAACTCTGTAAATAGATTTTACGCCCAACTTACAGATGAAGAAACTGAGGCATAGAGAGGCTGGGCAAATTCCTAAGGTCAGTGAGTTGCTAACTTTGCAAAAACCAGTGTTTTAACTCAAGTATGGTTTCAGATTATCTGTTCTTAGACACTTGTTCTGCTGCCACCCCAATAAAATGTAAACCCCTTAGGGTAGGATTTTTTTTATCTTTTCTCTTATATATCCAGTACCCAGAAGAGTGGCTACACAAGAGGCTGGGTGCTCAAGTATTTATTTATTCAATAAGTAAGGGAAGCAAAAAGAAAAGCACAAAGTATTTACACAGAACACTACTGCATTGAACTGTGAATATTTATATAATTGTAAAAATGTAAACATCAATTATTAATTTAAGCAAAAACTGTCATAATTATAGTGTTACCAGTGGAGGGTGTCCAGGTTCTTGGCAACTTGAACAAAGAATTGGATAAAAAGCACAAACAAAGCAAGGAAAGAATGAAGCAACAAAAGTAGAGATTTATCAAAAAATGAAAGTACACACCACCAGGTGGGAGCGGGCCAAGCACAGGGGCTTAAGGAGCCTGATTACAGATTTTCTGGGGTTTAAAAACCCTCTAGAGGTTTCTGATTGGTCACTTGGTTTACACTCTATGTAAATAAAGTAGTGGTCCACAATCAGTCTGATTGGTTGCAGGAGGGGATCAATCAGAGGCTGAAGCAAAGGTACAAAGTTATACCCTATGCAAACATCTGATTGGTTGTGGAAGGTGACCAATCAGAGGCTAAAGTCAAGTTATACAGTTATACTCCTATGCAAATGAAGACTTGGCCCAGGAGCAGCCTGACTGACTGAGGGAGGGGACAAATGAGAGATACTTTCAATTTCTCACCTGCCATGCAAAAAAAATGGGGGAGGGGGTTGAAAAGGGAGTAGCTTCTGATCCTTGTGTTACTTGGGTGTGGAAAGTAGGGGTTTTCCTTTTGATTTCGTTCTAGGAAGCCAGTGTGAATCAGCCTTAGCTTCCCTGCCTCCAGACCTTTTCTCCTGCCTCAATAGTGGTGTGATGTGGAGAGAGGCAATATGTATGCAGGAATAAGGTAAGAGATCTAAACCCTACACTATAGTAGGAAGGCAGTAGAAAGTGATATAATTGGAAAAATCCAGATATAATGGTATTTTAAGGCTTGTTATTTAAAAATATGGAGGTGAACGCCAGAAGAAAAAACATTCAGAAGAATGAGCCTCTTTGCCTCTGATCTAGTAAGTGACACAGTGGGTAGGGATAAGCTATTCCCAAAATGAAGCAGCCTCTCCATCCAGGATGGTTGAACTGGAGAGTGCCAAACCCCATACTCAACACAATGGGAGAAAACAGGAGGAAAGCACATAGAAACAGACTGCTTCTCATGGAATGTTGGGATGATTAAAATCAATAGTCATGGAAAGTAGAAGATTATCCATTTATTATGAGCACACTTCCTTTAACGTTGGGCCTGAGGATGATATAATTTCATTGTGGTTTTCAAAGTCAGAGTTAATTTCTGTTTCCAGGTTCTGCCCCCAAAGAGATAGCAAACAAAATTAACAAACTGCTTTAGTGTTCCTGAGAGGTTTTCGCCTAAGGATTGCCTTTCTAATTAAGCCCTCCAACTCTTTAACATGCTAATTTTATCCATTAGCTTGGAGATGAAGTGGCTTCAGCTGTTATCTGTGAATCACACTACTGGGCTTGATCTACAATTTCGGGAAAGCTGGATTTGAAAAAAATGTTGCTGATTTTTATTAGAGAAACTTAAGTTCTCATAACAGCACCAAATTTTTCTAGTGAAGGCGGTTGGGATTTTTATGGACCTTTAAGGTAAAGAAGATTAAAGGAATTCAACAGTGAAGCAGGGGGAGGGGACAAAGGGGCTGAACTGGGTGAAAGAGGAGGTACAAATTCTCTGGAGCACATTTCTGAGTCTTCAGCCTTGACGGGCATATCATAAAGTGAAGGGAAAACTTTTTTCTTTTTTAATTTTAAAATTAGGGAAAGTTCTAGAAATGTTACCTAAAGTAACATCACTTGACCATGTACGTCCAGAACCTAGATGGAAGTGAATGAAGAAATAAAATAGCAAAAGGGAAACTAATCTTACAGAGAATTAAATTCTACTTCCACTAAGTTCATGTAAAGATGAATCCATTTCTTTACAACTTAGGATTCTGAACCTCCAGACATGTCAATTTCTGTTTGGTATAAATTAGGGTAAAGTGGGCAACTGTAGTCCCAGCACTTTGGGAGGCCAAGGGGAGAGGATTGCTTGAGGCCAGGAGTTCAAGACCAACCTGGGCAACATATCAAGACGCCATCTCTACTAAATTTTTTTAAAAAAATTAGTCAGCCATGGTGGCATATTCCTGTAGTTCTAGCTACTCAGGAGGCTGAGGCAGGAGGACTGCTGGAGCCCAAGAATTAGAGCTCAAGGCTGAAGTGAGTCAAGATCACACCACTGCACTCCAGTCTGGATGACAGAGTGTGACCCTGCCTTAAAAAAAAAAAAAAAGCAGAAATAATACCAGTGCCATGGAATTGCTGGGGTATAAAATATTTATTGTATGTGTTCTCCATGTTGTATTATGGCATATTAGGGTAACTGCATGAGTTATCTGGCATTCTGAATGCAGAAACAGAAGCTAGTCAAGTCTACATCAAGGCAACTGGCCTGTAAAAGCTTGTGATCCTGAATGTTGTTAAAATAAAAAAAAATATTCAGGGATAATGATGCTTATGAAAGCACAGTAAGGTGGTTCAGAACCATTGCAGTAGATACAGGGACCACTGCTCTGGGATTTTGCACTTGGTGGCAGAGACACGGGGCTCCACTCTGAATACGGCATGGGCAAGTGGGAATTTGTAGCCACAGATTGGAGATGGGACTATCAGCGGATAGAAAGTTACTAGCAGAAAATATCAGGAGTAAGGGGGATTCTGGCTAAACCAATCTGACAGAACTCCTACTGAAGACAGGCCAGGGTGATCAGCTGTCACCTGGGGAAAGGTAGAGGATGAGAAACTGGATAATGAAGGTGAGATGAAGGATGAAGAATTCTTGATAAAATGACTTAGCAGGGTTCTTACTAAAACTGGATTTTACAAGGAAGTGTACAGCTGATCCTAGGAGAAGGCTTAGGAGTCTAAAATTTTGTTAAGCAAAGAACCTTGTCAGTACACAGCCATTGGTAGTTAAAAGTATGCTTTCTGTTGAATATGAGTGGCATAAACTAGTACAGGGAATTTACAACTATTGCGAACGCACTGTTCATGCCTGAAAAACAAATGAGGATACCCTGAGGCATAAGCCATCACTATCTTTAGAGAAGGTGGTAAGTGCAATAGTGAAGACTGCAGGGTCAGAGGGACTGGGTGCTACCCCCACCCTTTTGCCAGCTGTGTGACTGTGGGCAAGTCAGATGACTTTTTTTTTTTTTTTTTTTTTTTGAGACAAGATCTTCCTCTCTCGCCCAGGCTGGAGCGCAGTAGTGCGATCTCAGCTCACTGGAAGCTCCACCTCCTGGGTTCAAGTTATTCTCACGCCTCAGCCTCTGCAGTAGCTGGGATTACAGGTGTACGCCACCACGCCCAGCTAATCTTTGTATTTTGGTAGAGATGGGGTTTCACCGTGTTGGCCAGGCTGGTCTCAAACTCCTGACCTCAGGTGGTCTGCCCACCTTGGCCTCCCAAAGTGCTGGGATTACAGGCATGAGCCACCGTGCCTGGCTTGTGGGTAAGTTAGATGACTTCTGAGTTTCATTCCCCTCATTGGTAAAATGACAATGAAAATACCCAGAGCCTGGCACAGAGTAGCTGCTCTATAAATATTAGCTATCATTATTATCATTTGTGGTTTCTTTTAGTGTCCTTACGAAAGTGGCCTAATTTCCTCCCAGATAGTATCAAGGAACTGAACTTTCCAGATCACCACATCTGGACAATGAGGCATCAGACCCCTGATCTGACTGCCTGCTGCGTGTTGATAAGCTCCTCTATAAACCCCTAACTTTAGTCAGTTGGAGAGATGGATGTGAGGCTTGTCTTCCATCTCCTGTCTCTTGGCTGTTGTTGTTACCTGCAATAAAGTCTGCCTTCCCTGACAATACTCATTGTGTCAATGGGCTTTCTGTGAGGCAAACAACTAGAATCTAGGCTGAACCCCTGGTGTTCAACAACGATTACTCTATTTTTAATCTTGTTTTGCACTTACAGTATTTTGTGTAAGTTCCTGGAAAGGAAGAGCAAGTTTTCACCAGTGACAGTGGAAGATAACTGTAAGGACTTAGGCTAAATTACACTGGTCTGGAAGAACTGCCTGTCTGTATCTCAGGAATGATGTTTTTCTGTCCTTTAGCTTAAAACTGCCTTAGGACTTGGGTTTAGGGAGCTTGTGCCTAGTATTAGATACAGCCTTCTGGGAGGAAGGGCATCCAAACACATTGTTGGAATCCCATCCCCAGACCCTCTCTCCATTCACTGTCCTATAAATCATCACATCAAAGCCTGAGCTAAGGAGGGGTGACCAAATTCCCTCAAACGGAGCCCACTGCTGTCCTGGCTAAGCAGGGTCTAACACTAGACCATCAACAAGCACCATCACGCACCGTTAACAAACATGAGATTTCTTACGTGGTGCCACTATCCTTACCTTACATGAGTTAAATGAAAACTCTGCTGTAATGGATTTCTAGAAGGCACATTAGAGCCCCAGGACAAGAATGAAACCATGAAGGGCTGTGGCCATCCCTAGGTGAAGGCTTCAGAAAGTGGACTGAAGCCCTCAGTAAAGCCTTCATTTTATTTCTAGGTGCTTGCTTTCTAAAACACCTGTGCCCATTTTGTTTGGTGAGCATGAGAATGACATGCCAGTAAGAGATGCAGGGGATAGAGTCACCAGTTCATAATCACTTCTTGATTTCAGATAGAAGCAACCCACACTTATGAAAGACAAGCCACATGAATTATTTTACTTTCTCCTTGATTCCTTTGCCAAATAGCAAATGTTGATGTATTAAAATTGCTTTAATTATTCCATTGAATTGTTCCAGCAATCACATTCTCTCAATTAAAAGGGTGATGCAAGATTTTTAAATGGAAATAAACTTGTTCAAGCTGTATAAAAAGATGGAAAAAATATTCTAATGTTGATAGGAAAAATACCTTGTTGGAAACAGATACTAATGTGTTTTAAGTCCCAAAGCTCCTTCATAAGAAGTTTCTGTTTTTGTTTCACTCTGTGTACTTCCACCTCCCTGTTTTTCACATGGATATAATTATTCTTGCTAACATAATACTTTGTTACTCAGTTAAATCTCCCTTTTAGGGTTTCAAAAACTTAGTGGCTTGAAACAATATGGATTGACTGCGTTACAATTCCAGAGGTCAGAAGTTTGAATAGGTCTCACTGGGTGTGGAGATGAAGATGTAGGCAGAGCTTCATTTCTCTTGGAGGCTCAAGAGCAGAGAGGAATCCATTTCCTTGACATGTCCAGCTTCTCACATTCCTAGGCTCCTGGCCTTCCTCTGTCTTCAAAATCAGCAACAGCCAGTTCAGACTTTCTCATGGAGCTGTCTGTCTCTTCTCTCTCTCCCACATTGTAAGGACCTTTGTGATTGCATTGGACACCTGCACAATGCAGACTAATCTCAAGGGCAGCTGATTAGCAGTATTAATTCCATCTGCAATTTCCTTTGCTGTACAACCTAACATAGTCACAGATTTCCAGGGATTAAGAGAGTCATTATTCTGCCTCCCAGGGGTTGTTGGGAAAGAGAGATGGCACAGGAATACCAGTCTCCCAGTTTTTCCCTCCTTTTGAACCACTTAGGCAAAGAGTAGTGCACAAATTCTAGAGGGTATTATTATCAGGGTGGTAGTTGACATCATGGACTAAAGCAGAGTCTTAGTGAATAGTATCTGAAGGCTTAAAGGCTTAGTGAACAGCATCTGAAGGCTTTAATAGTAAATTATGGACCTAAATCAAGGAGAGTTTTGGAGGCTCAGAGGTTAGTGTTCACAAGGGTGAAAATGGCTTTTTAACAAAATAAGGCTCTTAGGTGGACACTTCAATAATGTTTATAAAGATGAATGAATTAAGTGCCACTGGTCTTCTATAGTGTTTTGCAAACATGTGGATGAGTTCCTTGCACTTTTTTGACTTTAAAGTCATTTGTAAGAAACTACCAAAATTGAATAAACCACAAATATTGAATAAGCCCTAAAACAGAAAGTAAGGCGGTATAGAAAAAAATTTATACTTGAGCAGTCCTTGATTTTCACATGAAGGACAGAGGTATTTCTATGATAGGAAACAGCTGGGAAGACTCAATATAGTTCAGAACTACTGCAGCCCATAAAACAGTTACACTCCTCTAATCATGTATGATTTTCTTTTATCCTTGATCCTGGCCACACAGAACATACTCTAGGCTCTTAAAAAGAAGAGAATGAACAGCAGATTACAATCAGATACATCAGTAAAATGTTTTGTATAATGGTAATAAAATTTTTATGTCTGTCACAGAAAGTCTCAATAACAATAGTGGGTTAGAAAGTTCTGCCTATATAAGAATCTTACAATACTCTTTATAAGGCACTTGAATCTTCCAGCTTTAACTTCTGAGAGATATAGTCAGATCTATCTAATGAAAGCAAGACTGCAGCAAAAGACTATCAAATGGAATTCAACGGACTTAAACTATTTAGGAGTTGGGCTTTTTTATTCTCAAGACCATAAAGGAAGTCTTTATTATTGTTACTAGGAGAACCAACACAACATTTTTGTTGTGATTTTGGAATGTCACAGATTATTAACTTTTTGATGGAAGGAGTTATAACACCCTCTGCTTTATAAATGTTAGTTTACATAATGGCTGTGACAGATTATACAGTCATTTCAGGGGCAAAGGCAGAAGTTTTAAATTCCTCAGAAGGAATTACTGACTAGATAATGATTGTTGTCAAGCAAGATAAGGCCTCATTTTCTGACAGATTCTCAGAGGTAAGTGTTCCATAGACAGAAAACATAAAAATTTTCTGTTACAAGGCATTCTTTTTTCTCCTATATTTGGGCTGTCCTTCTAGTCACTGCAAGTTATTGTATGAAATAAAATCTGTCTTCCCAAGTTTTCCATTAAAAAAAAGATTTGTAAGCTCCAGGAGGATGGAAAGTTTGTCATATATATGTTTGATACAAAGGAAAACACATTGAAAATGTACAATTTACATTAGGCAACAGTAGGGAACATCTGTTAACTAAAGGACACATCTATTATTCAGGGCAATCAAATCAACTATTTGATCATTTGTCTGAGAAACCTGAGCTTTGAGTTCAGAGAGGAATCTCCTCCCTTTCTTCTGGGCTGTTGCAGAGGAGAGCAGAATTGCAGTTTGTATCAACTGGATTCTTGTCGAGATTATTCCCTTTGGTGGTGGCTTGACTGCAGCCAAGAGAAAACTCTTTCACTACCATCCTTGTCTGTCATTGACTGGCTACATTGCCAAGGGATTTTGGTGATAGAGCCTAAGGATGACAGAGTATAGAGATGATACATGCAATGTTTAATTGGTCCAGTGAAGGCACCAACTAATTGGAATAGACATTGGCAACAGCACAGGGTGTGGAGTCCCCTACTGTGCCAGGTAAAGTCTTTAGGTACGGACCAAAGCAAGGTCCTAATGGAAGAACTAGGGTCACTGCTGTGCCCAGAGGACATTAGTTGAGGTTAAGGCAGCAGCTATTTCTGGATCCAAAGTATCTCAGTGTTTTACCAACTTGCCCATACAAGCTGAATAACAAGTTCTAGAATAAGCAAAGGAAAATTCATTACTACTTAGGGTCCCCCACATCTCCAAACAAAGGTAGATCCATGTTGCAAGCAGTTTAATTTAAACATGTAAGAAGATGGAAATTTCTTCCTCTTTAAGATATTTTGCTCTTTGAAGGACTGTCTTAAGCAATGGAAGAGTTCCAAAGAAATTTAACAAAGCTGCTCATGAATTTTGCTGTTTTCCCTCATTATTACTAATAATAGAAGATTGCTTTTTACATGTTCTAACATGTTGCTAGAAAAAAATATACTGTAAATAAAAATACTCATACTTCAGAGCTCTAGACAGTCCTCAGTCCAAATCATGATCCTATCATTTATTACCTCTGTAATCCTGGGCAAACTGCTTCACCTCTATCTGTCTCAGTTTGCATAGCTAGAGGTGAGGCTAATGGTACCTACTTCATAAATGTTCCCTCCCCGGTGTTGATCTCCACCATCCTGTCTAACTGCATGGCATCCTCTCAGGATAGATTTTCTGGCCATCTCATCTAAAATTGCAATCCAAACATGTCATTGTCTTTTTTTTTTTTTTGCTTTATTGTGGCACTTACCACCTGTGGAACAGGGCTCCACCCTTGTGACCCAATCACTTCCCAAAGGCCCCACCTCCAAATACCAACACATTGGGGATTTGGTATCAATCTGTTAATTTGAGGTGAAGACGACAAACATTTTGACTTTTGCAATCAACAGGCCAAAATCTCTGATGCTGTCAGAAAGGCTGCCAGCAGCAGTGGGGATAATTTAGTTCCTGATTCAAATCAATAGGAACAGAAGAAACCTTTCTCACATCCATGAGATAAAAATCCTCTCCTTGGATCAGATTGAGCCTATCTAATTCAGGAGCTCCTATCTAATTGAGGAGCTCCTATTATCTAATTCAGGAGTTCTCAAATTTGTGCCTCAGAATCACCTGGAGGGCTTACTAAAATGCAGATTGCTGGGGCTCTCTCCTCAAGTTTCTCACCCAGTAAGTCCCAGATCCTAAGAATTCACATTTCTGTCCCCAGACGATGTTGCTGCTGCTGGACACACTTGGAAAGCCACTTCCTTAGCCAGTATCAGGCTTCAGAGAAAGGTTACAAACTGCTTGGCTAAGGCCAGGTTCTTGAATGAACCAACTCTTGGAAAATTAAGGGCTGGGAGAACCACAGTTGGTTTTGATTTCAGGAACCACCCTTAGAACTGAGGGCAGAATCAACTTCTCCTGACTCATACATGGGTTACATAGACAGGGTGTCAGGAATGAGGAAGAGCAAGATGGATGGATTCTGGATAGGAAATTGGCAGCCAAAAAACACTTTTAATAAAACTGACTTTTAGAAAACATATAAAATACCGATTGTGCTTGTTTGCCTTAAGAGTTCTCAGGACCAAGAATGTAATACCTCAATTCAATAGATATCCTTTCCTTCCAAGCCCTCCCACTTTGCATATACCAAGAATTAGCCACTTTCAAGTGCTTTTCCTCATAAATAAATAAAATCATTTATTTTACTCACCAATTTATCACATGACTGAGGCCCTGTTTATCCAAGGCAGTAAACACGACTCTGGAAAATCCAATTCAAAATAAAATAACTTCATATTAAAGGAGTTGTTTAAAATTCAGCTGTTTGTGGGGTGGTAGAACCAGTGCCTCAGGATGCATTTAAAAAACAAAAGACTTCATTACAAGATAGAAGGAAATGAAATCTAAAATAAAGAAGTAAGCGTGATGTCTGCCTGATTTATTTCATTGCCCTCTTCTCAAAGTCATGCCAACACACACCTGTTTTTTAGTTCATTTTCATTTCTGAATTGAGAAACCAGACTTACTATAGTCAGGAGGAATAATAAAAGCTTATTTCTAGCACGACTCAGAGCTTTTGCTATTCCCTTACATATACATAGTCTGAATACTTTGTTTTATATATGATTTATATTCTGCAGATTTTAACTCATCTATACTCCAACAGATCTTAACTGTTATGAATATTTTTATCTACACCATGGTCTCAGTATTCAAAAAAATTATGGACCACTGTTATAAATTGTTATTCATATATTATTAGAAACTGGAGAGGTTCACTAGTTCGCCTGAAGATAACAGATAGCTGTAGATGAAAGGAAGTCTAGTGATAACGTTAGTCAATCAAATTTTACATTCAAGAATCAACTATTTTTAGTAATGCTAAAAAGAAAAAACATGAGAACTGAACCCCAATTCTCAAGAAGAATTGTCAAAATTTCCTAAAGCAATTTTTAAAATATCTATTAAGGCACTTAAACATTTTGAGTCATTTAGTAGGAAATCAGAATCCACTATAAAAAAGAAATATACTACAACTTTGAGTCTTTACGGTACTAGAAAAATCAATTAAAATAGGGTCTCATCAATGTAATACTGATAACATGTTAACCATCTGTGATGGTTAATATTGAGTGTCAACTTGATTGGATTGAAGGATGCAAAGTATTGTTCCTAGGTGTGTCTATGAGGGTGTTGCCAAAGGAGATTAACATTTGAGTCAGTGGACTGGGAAAGGCAGATCCACCCTCAATCTGGGTGGGCACAATCTAATCAGCTGCCAGCATGGCTAGAATAAAAGCAGGCAGAAGAACGTGGAAAGACTAGGCTGACTTAGCCTCCCAGCCTACACTTGTCTCCCATGCTGGATGTTTCCTGTCCTGGAACACTGGACTCCAAGCTCTTCATCTTTGGGACTCAGACTGGCATCTTTGCTCCTCAGCTTGCAGATGGCCTATTGTGGGACCTCACCTTGTGATCGTGTGAGTCAATATTCCTTAATAAGCCCCCTTTATATATACCTCTATCCTATTAGTTCTGTCCCTCTAGAGAACCCTAATACACTGTCTAACACATGGTGGATGAGAATACAAACATAATTTTGTTTGCATGAGATAATAACTAGACACTAATTTTTTTTACAGTTAATGCAGTATTCTCACACACACATGTTATTTTTATATCTACTGTGTCACAAGGTTGTTGGGAGCATTAACTGTGATTAAACAACTCACAGATTCAGGGTCAAGCTTATTAACAGCAGTCATTAGGCCTTCTGTGGATGTTAGTTCCAATTCTTTATATGCTTTTGCAGTTAGTAGACAACAATTTATTATAATCATTATATACAGGAGAGTGGAGTTCAGCATTTCAATCTCACACTCTGCCACAGGACAGAGGGCAAAGTTGAAACTTAACCCCAATGGTTTAAATAACCACCCTTTTCTTTCTATTTGGTGGCCTAATATTCCCACTTGTAATATGGCCTACAAATTCCTCCCAGATCTAAAATTGTGGCATTTTGTTATGAACATCCTAATTAGTATACAAACAATTCATGATGTTAAGCTCTGACTATGAAGGGATACATCTCTATGTCAAACATTTAATTCAAGGCATTCAGAAATAACTGGCAGAGATTTAAGCAATATATCTCATTTTTATGAAGTTTAACTGGAAGTTGTAATATAATTTATGTATAACAGGTAAAAGGAACGCTTCATAATAAAATATAGATTTGTAGGTTTCTCTGCTATGTTAATTTGATTTCAAAATCTCAGTGTAGCTGCTAACATTACTCTGTATCTAATATTTTAGTTTAGTTTTCACTGTGGTCAGAGAAATACTCTAAGCTATATTTTATGATCCATCATATTATCAATTTGGTAAATATCCTCTGTGAACTTGAAAAGGATGTGCTTTCTGTCACTGTTGGGCTTGATGTTTTATTATTGGGTGCAGCATTCTCTATGTCAATTAGAACAGATCTATAAATTATGTTTTTAGTCTTATATATGCTTGTTATCCTTTATCTGAAGTTATTGAAAAAGTTATGTGAATTCCTGTCTATTTAAGTTTGTGTAAATTTTTGCAAATAAATACAGAAATGTCATGTCATTATGGTAGAGCGACCCTTTCATCTTTATGAAAAATTCCTCTTTATTTATTGCCTTAAAGTCAACTGTATCTGAAAGTAGTAGTTAAAGTGATTTTCTTTAGTTTTTGCATATTCTATCCTTCCCCATCCTTTTTATTTTTAAGCCTAATAATGTCCTTATATTCAAGATGTTTCTCATAGAGTTGCTTGGCTTATGGACAGCAATTCCAAGATGAATGAACAGTATCCTATTTGGAAGACCTTTGCTGAAAAGCAGATAAAAATAAACAAACTCAGTGGGATTAATAGAATATGGTTGGCCTCTATATTTGGGTTTTTACTGACTAATGGGTAGTGGCCAACAGCCCACACATATAGGTCTGGGAGAAAGGGAATGGGAAACCAGCCTAGTAAATGGATACCCATATGGGGCGGGACCCCATGGAAATCACTCTGGAAATTTAAGGGAGAACATTAAAATCAGACATGCCAATGCCATCGGAAGAACCCCATTCCAAGATCAGAAGGCGATTGGAACCAGGAAGTGGACCTTTTGTTGAACTGGCTTGAGGTGGCCACCTGGGTCCATGAAATGAGTGAACACTCAGGGGCTGCAGGAATGCAGAGAATGGCTGAATTTAGACCTATTCCTCCTGCACCTTCCAGGGCACACAAATGTCAATACAAACTGCTGTCTGCTAACAAGAACGACAGAGGCTACACATGGCTATTCCCTCAGGAGGCAGCTCTGTACATGGGGGACAAGTTTAATTACTACAAATAGCCCTTGGGGGCTACAAATTGGTCCTAACAGGAATAGGCACTTATTCTGGACTGGACTTGCATACCTAGTGGTAGATAAAAATGTTCAGAGTACTATAAGCACATCATAATAGAACATATTGCACCAACGTGGACAACCAATTCACAGTTTCTCAGACCAAGAAATTTTACAGGTCATAATGTCTAAGAATGAGTAGACAGATAACCGCAGAGTAATGGTTTGAAAAAGAATTGGAATAGGCAATTAAAACAACTGTCTAAAATAAGAGAAGATGAAGGCAAGAAGGGCTGGATTATATGTCTCTAGCAGCGAATACTCAAATTCAACATGAGGGTGGCCAAGTGAGGTTTCTCAATAGACAGATTCCTTTCTTCCTCTGGAGGATCAGGAGAAGTAGAGGTGGGGAGAATACTGGTCTAACTATATTATGGTGGAGGGAAAAGCAGATGGTGTAGGACTAGACTTTTTTCTTTTCCCCACATGTTCTCAACTTTCTTTTTTTGCTATCCGATGTAGTGGTTTCAGGACTAGGGCTGCAGCTGTGGGTGCAGGAAGCATGAATGATTCCTAAGCAAGAAATTATACCTTTAAACCTTTATATCAGAATTCCTCAGGGGTTAGTGGGCTTGGCTTGTGCCTTTACTCCATCTGGCAAAATTGTGGTAGAAAGTGAATGGAGGTGTATTTTCTAGTGCTCAAGACAACCCACCAGCTTTCTAGCTCTACCTGTATGAATGGGAAAGGAAAGAGAGGAGGGACTTGCTAGACTAGTACTGCTGCTGGTAGTCAGAACTGGCACCAGTGGCTGAACCTAATATCCCTTCCAAGGTAGAAAAGTTTGGGTAAAATTAAATAACAAATGAAGTGAAGCTTAAGTAACAGCTGAAGGTTAAAAAATGAATAAGAAGATAGGCAAAAAGGAAAATTCAATATTATATTAATACCTCAAGAGAGGCTCATAGCAAAAGATGATTTTTGTCCTTTAGCTCAGTTATACTAGATGCCTGAAAGGGTGAAGACCATTCCATCTTTTGGAACCTGGCAAGGTTAAATGTAAACCAGCAAACCTGACAGGCATTGGTCTAGAAGACATTTTGGTCACATGATGTGATGATGGATTGAACTAATTGTTAATGACAGAATGAGATTCTAACAATATGCTAGTCTTTTTTGACTCTTATTTTTCAGATTCCATCTGCCATACTATGGTATGTTGTAACACTGGCCTTGTTGGTAAGATTATAATACTGATATTGATGGTCAAATGTATAAGGAAATTAAGTAAAAGCATCTTCAGGATATAATATTAGTGGAAAACGACTGGTCTGAGGAAAAACAAAATTAATATAACTATTCAATAATTTCTAGGTTCAATAGTTCTGCACAAGTTTATTTTAAGGTACAAATAATGGTAAACCAAGGAACAAAACATAAAAATATATGGAATGACAGCCGGGTGTGGTGGCTCACGCCTGTAATCCCAGCACTTTGGGAGGCCGAGGCGGGTGGATCACGAGGTCAGGAGATCGAGACCATCCTGGCTAACATGGTGAAACCATGTCTCTACTAAAACTACAAAAAAATTAGCCGGGCGTGGTGGCAGGCGCCTGTAGTCCCAGCTACCCGGGAGGCTGAGGCAGGAGAACGGCGTGAACCCGGGTGGCGGAGCTTGCAGTGAGCCGAGATTGCGCCACTGCACTCCAGCCTGGGCGACAGACCGAGACTCTGTCTCAAAAAAAAAAAAACAAAAAACAAAAAATAAAAAAAAACAACGATAACAACAACAACAACAACAACATATATATATATATGGAATGACATTACAGAATGGAATCATTGTTGGGTTTTTTTTTTTTTTTTTTTTTTTTGAGATGGAGTCTTGCTCCCATGGCGCAGGCTGGAGTGCAGTGGTGGGATCTCTGCTCACTGCAACCTCCACCTCTTGTGTTCCAGCGATTGTCCTTCCTCAGCTTCCCGATTAGCTGAGGTTACAGGCTTGTGCCACCACCCTAATTTTTGTATTTTTAGTAGAGCGGGGCTTTCGCCATGTTGGCCGGGCTGGTCTTGAACTCCTGATCTCAGGTGATACACCTGCCTGGGCCTCCGAAAGTGCTAGGATTACAGGCGTGAGCCACCGCGCCTGGCCGAAATAGTTGTTTTATAAACGTATCACTGTTCCAAATGGCTCCTCCAAACGTTAGGTATATTTATAATGATATCACTGTTGTAGCTGTCATATAAATGCTTTATTAAATGTAAATGTCTAGACAAATATGATGTTTTGCTGTAAGAAAGGCTTGGCCAAAAGCCCAGAATGTGCCCTCTGTAGTAAAAAATTTGTCCTTGCCCAAAGAGAGGTCTGAATTTTGTTCCCGCTTTCTAGAAAGTAACCTCTAATGAAACCCTTGGAGTTGGAGGAATGATCGGAGAGTCTTTGTTATTTATAGTGGGCTGCCTGGGCCACACCTGATAATTTATGTTAATGAGGGGCTCCTGGTGAGCCCCTCAGCCCATGTGACATCAGCTTGACCTCCAGAGAGGGGCATGATGGAGACCTGGAAGACCAAGTAAAATCAGATAGGTAATTAATCAATCAATCATGCCTATGTAATGAAACCCTAATAAAAACTCTAGGTCTCCAAGATCATGCCATTGCACTTCAGCCTGGGCAATAAGAGCAAAACTGTCTCAAAAAACAAACAAACAAACAAACAAAAAAACAAAACAGGGCCGGGTGCGGTGGCTCAGGCCTGTAATCCCAGCACTTTGGGAGGCCGAGGTGGGCGGATCACGAGGTCAGGAGATCGAGACCATCCTAGCTAACATGGTGAAACCCCTTCTCTACTAAAAATACAAAAAAATAGCCAGGTGTGGTGGCGGGCACCTGTAGTCCCAGCTACTGGAGAGGCTGAGGCAGGAGAATGGCATGAACCTGGGAGGCGGAGATTGCAGTGAGCCGAGATTGCGCCACTGCACTCCAGCCTGGGAGAAAGAGCGAGACTTCGTCTAAAACAAACAAACAACAAACAAAAACCAAAAAAAAACAAACAAAAAAACCTCTAGGTCTCAATGCTCCTATGAGCTTCCTGGATTGACAACATTCTGTGTGTTTTGTCACACATTGTTGCCAGAGGGTAATGTGTTCTGAAAAGGGTAGAAAGCTCATGTTTGGAAACCTTCCAGACTCTGCCCTATGTATTTCTTCCTTTGGATCTGTATCTTTTCTTTATGATAAATCACAACTGTGAGCATAATAGCATAATGGCTTTCAGTGAGTTCTGTAAGTTTTTCTAGTGAATTATCAACGCAGAATTGTTGTGGGAACTCTCAAAACTTGCAGTTGGTGTCAAAAGAGAGGGTAGTGTTGTGTGGACTTTTCCCTTTAATTTTGTAATTGGACCCTGATTCCTTGCTGTTAGTTTCTGAAGTCTGGGCAGACTCGGCAGTCTGAGGGACTGTACCATCAAACTTTGGAGTTTGGCTAGTTCTTGGCAATCATTAATCGATATTTGTAATGTTACCACTTCCCAGACATTGCAAGGGTCTTAGAAAGAGTTAAAACCATTTATTTTTTCTAGCTTGTATTCTAATTATTTGATTGGCATATATGGTAAACCTCATAAACCATTAGTATCATTTTATGCAAGTCAATGTTCATGTACAATTACTTATAGATTTATCCTTTCAATTGCCATTTATTTATTCCTGAATTTCCTTGTTTCTCACTAGGATCATTTTCCTCTGCCTGAACAATCCCTTTAGTATCTAATAGAAGTTTTCTAGAAACAAATTCTCCCATTCTTTTCTGATTGTCTAGAAGCAACTTTATTTTCCTTTCATACTGGAAAGATATTTTAATATAACATGAGCTTTAAGATTAGGTGTTATTTTCTTTCACATTTTAAAGATGTTAAACCACTGCATTCTGACTTCAATTTTGTTTTACTATTGAGAAGTTAGCTATTAGTTTTATTACTGCTTTTTTTTTTTTCATTTGAGAAAGAAGAGGCTTTTTATTTCTGGCCTGCTTCTATTATTTTCTCTTTGATTTTGATTTCAGCAGTTTTACCGAGATTCACCATTGATGTGATTGTCTTTTTATTTATTCTGCCTGCGAGTCATCGAGATTTTCCTTCTGTTGCTGATTTTTTTTTTTTTTCCTAGTAAGTTTTTGGAAGTTAAAGTCAAATGACTGGATGGTAAAGGAGTGGCATAATCAATTGCTAGAGATTATTTTGGTTTTAAAGTAAATGAAAAGTGTGCAAAATATTAAATTATTAAAGTAAAAATTAAAAGATCTGGGCTCCACATCCAGTTTGTCATCAACTAGTTCTATGGGGGTGAATATTTATTTAAGCTTTTTGTACTACGTTGCTTGATTTCTAAAATCAAACATTGATTGTATGATTGTTAGCTTTTCTTCTACTTCTAATATTTCATAATTTTTTTCTTGTAAATTAATAAGGAGCATAAGTTCTCTTGAAAAGTTGACATGATACTAATTGTAAAAAATGTGCTTCGGAAGAATGCTATCCTAGGAGATAATGGAATTCATTTGTCTATTTTTTTTCTCAGCATTTTTCCAGTAGAAAGAATGTGGGATAATTTAGTTTATATCATTCTTAAAGATGGGGAAAGGATTATATTAACAACTCAAGTGACCTTCAGGTTCTCAGACCCTAAGAACCCAGTACAATAAAATGTTTGTGCTTGACTTTTTAAAATGTTGCACTACATTTTCAATAAATGGGCACTAAAACTGCCTGTGGCCTCTGAGAAAGAAAGATTACCGTCTCTTATTAGAAAATCTTTGGTTCTTAATGACCATATCCTCCAGTGTGCTAGTGTGTAACTATTTGTCTGTTCTAGTTACAACGTTTGGTCTAAAAACACTACATCAAAATGATAATGCTTCACATGCTTTTGAATTATAACCGTAGTCTATAGTAAGTGGCTATTTGCTTCTCACTCACTTGATTAGCTGTCCTTTAGCATTTACTCCTATTTATTGCCTCACTAATCTGTCTGAATGTATAAACACTAATCAAAATAACAAACACTTTGAAGGTTAAGAAAAACACAAAACATAGCCTGTTCTGCATGCTAAATCTATCTCAACTGGAAACATTAGGTATGTGATCTAGATACATTATTCCAGAACTGAAAGTAAAAATATTACACTGGCCTCTGAAAATTACTAATGACCAAGCTACAGTTACAGTATTTTCAAACCATCATTCTTAAAATGAATAATAAAACATTTTTACATTCTTTAGTTCATCTAGAATCATGTCACTTAATGTTTGAGACTGACTTCTGACATAATCTAGTCCAAAATCTTTATAGTGTAAATGAAGACCTAAGTATTTAATTGACTTTCCTTAGGCAGCACAATTAGTTGGTGATAGCACCAAGGATTAAAATTTAAGTAATCTAATTACTATTGTAACAATCCTGCTACTTCACAATGTTGCCAAAGTAGCTTCCATGAAGTAAAAATCAATTTCCCTTATTACTGTATTTTGTTGACATCAAAGACTCCATCAATTGTCAGATGTATTATTGCTTTATGTACACTAAAGAAAATTCCTGGCAAGGTTTGACATGATATCTTAATACTAATTCTACATAATTTAGTCATTCAATATTCTTGTGTTCTTAAATTTCTTTTGTCTCTTTCAAGACATCTAGCAATCTCCCCCACCTGTAGTTGCATTGTACCTGAATCAGTAACCTAGCATAGCTTCATCTACTTGTGGGAATCCTACTATCTTAGGTCTTCTAAAACACTTGGGTTTTGTTCCAAAAGAAAAAAAAATGGAATGGAGTTCATTCTTCAGATGCTAAATATTTGCTTCAGGAATATCAAATGCATGCATCACGGTTGTGATCTAGTAACTTTCTGTGAAGAAAATATGTGTTTTTTTGTTTTCATGCTGGACCATAGTGTAACCTGTTTTAAAGATACCTTCTATGACAGTTGAACCCAACACTTGTAGTATCAACCATGCACATCAATTGAAGTGACAATGTGCCATGGCTGCTCCTCGGCCAACAGCAACGTATCAAATATTAGATTTAACCACGTGTCACTATTGTAACTTAGAACTGATGAAATACCATTTTCAACCATCTCATCCATCATTTTATGTAAAGTTTACATCTTTGTCCATACCATTAATATCTTCTCTTCAAGAGTGAAAGGCATAAATAATGGCATCTCAGACTTTTACAGAATAAAGATCATGAATAACCTAAACAATGTCAGATCTTTACCATTGGCATTCACTAAAGTCCAGAGATGATGACGTTCAGTATACCCTTAATGATAGGGAAGATGAAAGAATAGGAAGAGAGAGAAGGCGTGACCTCCCGTGTGTGTGCGTGTGTGCGTGTGTGTGTGTGTGTGTGTGTGTGTCTGAGTGCCTGTGTGTCTGTTTGTTGCTCTCCCTACACTCCTCCAATTTATTCTGGGAAATGTGTCCTGAATTCTTCAGTTTAGATACACTTCTCATACTCCGACCCTGAGGTCACAACAGGAGCCAGCATCTTTTCCCGTGAAGCTAACTCCACAGTTACAGTTTTTGATTTAATGATGCCACCTGACCAGGGCTCGTCCAATCATTGTACCTAATTCTTTAGCTACAATGATTGGTCTAGCTTTGGGCACATGACCCAATCGAATCCAGCTGGAAACTCCCCCATGGTTTTACAAAATGAAGCTGAAAGCTGGAATTTTTAGATAGGTATGAGGATATAAGCACTGATAATGTCTGAAATCATGCTTTTATCCTTGTCAAAAAACAGTCTGAGATAATTTGTTTGGAACATAACACAAAATGAGAGGTAGAGAGAATCTCAACTGTTATAATTTTCTAGTTCCTCTTATTGAGGCCTTGTATAGTTTTATGTGAGCCAAATAATTACCTGTTTTGCTTAAGCACATTCGAGTTGAATGTCTTGCATTTACCACCAAAAGAGCTCTGGCTAACACAGTTACTGAAAAACAAATGTGTGCTTAGCAAATGTTTATGATTAAGGGTAATATAGCCGTAATTGTTTTGTTTGACAGCAAATGTCACTTAATCACATCAAGTAAGAGCACAATAGGGTTCATAGATGTGAATAAAACACTCATTGAGATTGATTTTTTGTCCTCTTAATTTTATTCTGAACTCATGTTTTAAAAGAAAACATGTGAGAAAAATTTTATTTGGCACTTGGAAAAAGGGAAATATAAAAGAAAATTAAGACGAATTCAAAGTACACAGTCATCCTTTCCTGGTATGTTCTTACATAATCAAAACAAAGCTTGGCCAAATTTAAAGTTAGAATGGCTGTGCTTCATATTCTCAATGAAAATACATTGAGCAAAGACTTAGGTAAGTATAAGTGTTTTTCAGCATGACATACTAACAAAATCCAGGTAATCCTCAGCTTGCTCTAAAGTTTTATTTTAAAAAATGTATATTGCAAGCTTTTACCTGTACCTATTTTCTCAAAGAAATTCCTGAGACACAATGTTATATACAGCAGTCTAGAGGGATTTCTTGTGGCTTTTTTTAAAAAAAATATTGTGTTTAAATTGATACTGGCAGTGTCAACATTTCTGCCTGAATTTTAAAATAAAACTTCAATGCTTTTTTGGTTTATTTCAAAGGGGCAAGTCTCTTGCGTGTACAGAAGACAGTCCCAGGATAGATCCAATTCTAATATGTCTTTAGTAGTGTTGGAATATTGGGCCTTTAATATTTGCCTATAAAATAGCCAAACATACAAAGTGTAAAAATAATGATCAATGTTCTCTTTGTAATTACAGTCTAATTGAAAGTAGACAGTATTTCAAGTCAATATTTTATTTCCAACAGTGATGGAACCTACTTTAAATTTTTATGAAAGAAAATATCTTTTTTTATTATTCAATTTTATCTCAAATATTGAGAATTAACCATTTTCTATAACTGGAGACATTTATATTTTGGAATTAAATGAAAAGTCTATTAATTTGTTAATTTTGCATCCAACTTAAATAAGGGGTGATTTTGGAATAAGTTAAACCCGCAGATATTTTACATATCTTTTTATATTGAGTGGGTCAGGCTAGAAGTTGCTGATTGTGGAGACTGAAAGACACAGGTCCATGCAGTAAAACAGAAAAATGCACTTTTCAAATATTATTTTCTGCTCCCTAACCAAACGATGATCACATATGCATGTTTTACAGAAGTAATAACCTATGTGGCAACAAAAATCCAATTCTAAATGGGCCTCATGCCCTAGCTTTAGTACTATTGAGCGCTCTTTAATTTCCTTTGATGTAGCATTGATGTGTCAGTTAGTGGCAAATTATTTTTCCATAGAAGAGTATCAAACAGTATTTTTTGGCTTCCTCTGAATGCTAAGCACTTTAAAAAATGAAATACAAAAATCAATATTGCTTATGAAAAATACTTATCATCTGTGTGTCTGCTATCTCTATGGTGTCTCAATTTGAGTATGGAATTAATGGAATAAGACCTGGTTCAGACTCACCATTTTCCTTCTCATTTTAGTATGTGACCATTTCTTGGTTTCTGAGATAGAGATGTGACCTACTCTCCCAAAATTGTCAGAAATAATTTTTTTGGGGATCCTTTTATAGCTATAATTTACTTGCAAAGATTGTACGAATGCCCACTCTGAATCAGAAGTGAAAATGTATCAGGTCAATAAGTAATCTTCCCATTGGCTTCAAAGGCTAGACAGCTGGTGATTTCCTCTTGACATCAGTCTTGACGGGAGCAATGTGTCTACGTCCTGACTTTACTCACTGCCAGTCTGCCTACATTCAATCCACATTCATGATGGAAGCAAGAATAATATTTGAGCTAATTTGGTCATTCAAATATCTGAACTATAAGTCATCAATTTGGACTTTAGAATGCTGTGGGGAAATCATCATTCATTAAGAAAGAAGTATTATTAATTAATAAGGAGCATATCTATGATCTGTCAATGAGGTATCAACCAATCTATCAACAGAAGAAATTTTTATTGGACATCTCTTAGTAACAGGCTCCATCCTAGGTTAAAGGATATAGAGGAATGTAGCACCAGTAAGGATGCTGTTCTCATGAAGGTAGCATTTTAGTGTGGAGAGACATATCATATACAAACAGGTAATATATAGACAAACATGTAACAAGACATTTTTAGACTGGGATAATTTCTCTGATGTAAAATAATAGGATGCTATGATATTGGGGGATGGCTGAATTATTCAGATAAAGTCAGAAATGATTCCTCAGAGGTGATATTTGACTTTAGACTGAAAAGATAAGAAGCCTCAGGTCCAGAGTCAGGCACATGAATTCCAGGAATAGGAAAAGAACAAGTGCGAGGACTTTGAGGCAAGGATTTTTTTGGCATGTTGGGAATCAAAAGAAGGCCCACATGGCTGCAATGTACTACTGTTGGCATGCAATGAGTCAGAGTGGTAGAGGTGGAAGTAGGGTATCATACGGAGTTGTTTGGGAAGCAGTAAGACATCTGGATTTTATCTTAAGACATATGGGGTGCCTGGCTCGGTGACTCATGCCTGTAATCCTAGGACTTTGGGAGGCTGAGGCAGGCGGATCGCTTAAGCCCAGGAGTTCGAGACCAGTCTGGGAAACATGGCAAAGCCCCATCTCTAGCAAAAATACAAAAATACAAAAAAAAAAAAAAAATTAGCCAGATGTGATGGCGATGCCCTAAAGTTCAGGCTACTTGGGAGGAAGAGATGGGAGGATCTCTTGAGCCTTGGGGGTTGAGGCTGCCATGAGCTGAGGTTGTACCACCGCACTCCATCCTGGGAGAAAAAGCGAGACCCTGTCTCAAACAAACCCCAACAGGAAAAAATATATGGGATTGCCCTTCAAGTGATTTGAGCAAAGATTTAATCTTTGTATATAAATCATATTTTCCAGCTTCCCTTTTACTTCCTGATATCTAGATCTATCTACAGCGATCAATATAGTTATAAAGATATAGATAGGTATAGACGTTCTATAGATATAGACGGATGTAGATACACTTAGTTATGTCAATATTATTTATATCTGTATCTATCATATATCCCTCTATATGAAGTCTGTAAGAAAATTTATGGTCTGGGCGTTTTTATCTTATTATTATTTTTTTCACATCCTTGGAACCTCAGAGAAAGGAAATTGTGAGTGAAGGGAAGAAGAAACTTCCAAAGGGTATTAGGAATACCCTCTAAAAGGGAGGTGCTTGAATGAGCTCTTCGCAGGAGCGGAGACTTTGTTAGAGCTGCTATACCCCACTGCTGTCTGTGGTGCGACTCACTTCCCTCATCTTCAGAGTTCACTCGCTTTTGTTGCACGATTCATATTGTTTCCAGTGTACCGTTTTCGGTATCTTAACATTTCCTGTATAGCAGGCCTACCCAAATAAATATTATTTTAACTTAGGAGCATGTCATTCAGGATAAAATATTTTACACTCTCTGAAGATAGAAACGGGAGTGTACCACTTTCACCCACTGCTTTCTGTGCCTAGAAACCATCTGCTTCTGTCTTTGCGCCTGTTTATCAGTAAGATGAGCTGCTGTTGATATTGAAAGCTCTCCCAGTTACCCTGCATCTGACATGGATATGAAGAGAAAAGGGCACAGTTACAGCTTTTGATGTTGGCATGTTAGAAAGCAGAAAACAGAATAGCTGAGCAGCTAGAGAAATGTTGCCTTTGGATTGTGAACAGAGGGGCCATAGGAAAAGTTTTACAAACAAAAGTGAAATTTCTCTGAGACTTCATGACTAAAATTTTTAGTGGGACCAGTTAGATTATAATAAAGCTTTCATTTGACAGTAATTATATTCTAGGGCTGTAATTATATTTTAGGGCTGATTAAATATAGAACAATAAAAAGCTAATGAAACCTAGACTTTTCCCTCTTAAAAAATCATTTCAATTAAAATTTAAAATAGATATTAAATATATGTATTAAGTGCCTTTGTACATAGAAATCTTTATTTCTATTCATATTCCTGTGTAAGAAGTACATACCTTTAAAATAAAACATAATCTATCTAATTAAATCTTATAAAATATCAGGTGCTATCAGCATAAATGGCTGTAAAATTGATATTAATTTTTCAAAGTTTTCAAACTATTTTATATAGATACTTAGTACTTCATTGTTAGCATATCATGTAGCATTACTTTTTTTTCAATGGGATACATCTTTTTTTCCCAATAAATATTACACTCAGAAATGTAAATTTTGAAGATCATATTAATGAAAAGCAAAATTAACTTTAATTAGTTTTCCGCTGTGTTTCCACTTTTCCCTGAGCTCCTGCCTCACTGGCTCTCTTTCAGACCCTGAAAGTCTTGGCAGTTCCATGCCAAAGGGCCTGCACCTCCTTGTTAAAAGTGCTACACTCTCCTTAAACCCCTATTCACTCTTCAGGTCACTCTCAGAGCCCCCTTCTGAGTCCTGGTACACAGTGAGCACATAAGTATATGCTGAGTAGATGAATGGGTAGATCAGTGAAAACCCGGGATAAAGTTAATGACAAATAAACCTAAGTGATTAAAGGCTATAATG
Organism: Gorilla gorilla gorilla; assembly: GCF_029281585.2. Lineage (NCBI taxonomy): Eukaryota > Metazoa > Chordata > Mammalia > Primates > Hominidae > Gorilla > Gorilla gorilla. Next base: position 106,923,107 of record NC_073238.2, on the reverse strand, counting down.
ATTTTTATTAAATATATAAATAACTTATTCTAAATGAAGTATCATTTGAGTTTATTACAGTCACTGTTCATCAAAACTGACCTTGCCAGATATTTCGTGTTTGCCATGTGCCCTGTCATCTAGCTTCAGTTATGATTCTAAATCAGTGGTTTATTCTTGTGTCCTTAACTTCACCATGGCTACTGACCCATTTACATACGTGGTGTCAGTAGAAGCATATGAGTGGGAATGCAGTGTAGTTATGAAAAGCAGTTGATTTGGCCTCCAAAAAAATTTGGGTTTGAATCTGAGATTCAAATACTTGCCATACAGTAAGATCAATATACTGGTAATTTATTTGGAGCCAATACGCTCCTAACTCAAGGGGTTATTTTAAAGGTTAAATTAAATAATGACTATAAACCTAATAAAGATAACACACTTTGCACGGAGCTTGGCTTAATTCTTTTTTACTCCTCTTTTGTAAATTTATAATACCAGACACTGATTAGGCCCTGTCTTGTTTAGTTTTAGGCACTGCACATATGTATCACTGAATTAAAAAAAACAACCACCACCACTGTTTTTTGGCTGTCTCTAGATTAGAGATCAAAAATATTTTATTGTACGAGAAAATGCATGAGCTTAATATTGAATATTATAATGTTGATTTATCTTGAAGGGCCATGCAGTCTTAGTGGCTTGATTTTCAGATTCATTGTCAATTCTTATCGTTGGTTTCAATTTATGCCTTTCTAAAGTATCCTTAATGTAATACAAACTCCACAAATCTACAGCAGAGATCTTTGACTGCTAACGCTTCTCTGATTTAAGGTTTAGAATTTCCAATGATAATTACCATAAAATAACCTTATTTTTTCCTGATAAAAGAAGTCTTTGAATTTGTGCTGTTAGCCATTCAATCATGACCCTAAAATCACTTTCCTTCTCACTCTACCTTAGATTACAAGGAAAGGCCTGAAAGACCATGTTGTTGGAGAAAGACCATTAGAAGTGAAATCTGATGGGGAAGCTAATACTAGGTCAGAAAGAGCCTAATATACACCCCCTGCTCATTCCTTTTACATTTCAGTTTTATTTTTCCTAGTCTACTCTCTGATGCATTTGAGAAAACCTGCAGGCTGCAGCAAACTGAAACTGATTTCCAAATTCACAGAACACACTTACCTAGCTATGGCCATTATGTAATTTCTGAATGAGGATACTATTTTTCAGTGAGGAAATATGCAAAAGCACTATAAGACAGGTTTGTGGCAGTGAATGAACCTTGAACTTATAATCATGGCATCTCTGTAGCCTAGCACCTTTTAAATTGCTCAGACAGGAGACTTGTTTTAACTGTTTTCTTTCTCATCTGCAAATAATGGATCCTAATATCTAGTCCACAGTGATGGTATTAGGATCAAGTGTGTTTTTATGAGGGAGAGCCTATGGCATGCATCACACACCTTCTGAACATTGTCATGTCCTGAGTGTTGCTCTGGAGTCGGAGGTACTCACTATTTGCATCCCAAACACACAGGATGAACTGTGTGAATTCAGGCAAGGTGCTTAAACTCTCTGATCATCACCTTTTGTTTTTAGTTGTAAAATGAGGATAATAATCTGTACTTCATAAGGTTGTTATGAGAGTAAATTGCCATAAAGAAGTAATAGTACTTAAATGGACTCCATAAACTATGATAATTTCCATTATTCTTCCTCACTTCTTTCCTCTCATTCGTATAACAAAGATGTATTAAGTTATTGTTGAGTTTCTGCTATTGGCCAGGCACTGAGTTCACCATGGTACTAAACACTGCAGATTCAAAAAGAATATTATTTCTCTTCCCCTTAAAATGTATATAGTTGGATAAGAGGAAATAAATAAGTAAAAATATAGCAGTACGTAATTACCTGTGCAATAAAAAGCTGTATGGAGTATAATGGGAACAAAGAATGGAGTGGTTAATCTTCTTGGCCAATAAAACCCTTTTGAAAGAGAATGTAGTGTACATGTAATTTAATTAAGGAAGTATCAGAAAGGATGCAGGACTTCTGGGGCAGAGCTGAATGGGTGTAGCCACTTAGATCCTGCCCAAAGAGTGTCAACAATTCCTTAGCACACCAGTAGGAGTGAATATAACTGTCGGATTAATTTGTTTACAATGATAGGAAAATGGTTTAAGTTTACATTTCAGAGTTGAAATATAATCATTCTTAAGAGGTATTTTTATCATTTTAATCAAATCTGGAGTTAAATAATTCTCTCTTGTCCATTATCCAATATAGGATTCTCTCATCTATTATCCAATATAGGAAACTCTCTGGGAATTCTCCTTTCCTGTTAGTTACATACACAAAATAAAGTGAATACTGTTACTCTTTCACAGTACTGGAGATATGGAGTTCAGAATTTGTATTGTTTCATAATATAAATGCAAGTATGCTATTTGATTCCATTTTGAATTATGAACCAGTAAACTCTGCTCTTTTTATTGGAAAAAGAAAATATTTTATTTCAATGTAAAATTTTGTAGGCAGAAATTGAATTAATAATATTCTTGAAACTTCTACCTGAGCATAATATGCAATATATTTTTTATTATTTTTTTTGAGACAGAGTCTCTCTCTGTCGCCCAGGCTGGAGTGCAGTGGCGCCATCTCGGCTCACTGCAACCTCCGGCATCCTGGTTCAAGCGATTCTCCTGCTTCAGCCTCCTGAGTAGCTGGGATTACAGGCACTCGCCAACACACCCAGCTAATTTTTGTATTTTTAGTAGAGATAGGATTTCACTATGTTGGCCAAGCTGGTCTCAAACTCCTGACCTTGTGATCCACCCGCCTTGACCTCCCAAAGTGCTGGGATTATAGGCATGAGCCACAGCGCCCAGCAGCAATATGTTTTTAATAAATTCTCAGTAAATTTTTTTCAAATTATTTCAAATTTTTAAAAAAATAATGAAAAATGTGTGTATTTGTCATGCAAACATAATGGTATTAAACTTATTTGCTGTAAAGTATGTTCTACATTTCAGTAATCTGCAATCCCATACGTGGGCATAGAAATAAAATTAATCTAAAATGAAAGCTTTTTAAATTATTCCCTTGTCAGCTAAAATTAATAAACACTGTTCTCTCCAATAGACATCTAATTTCATAATTACTAAATGCTTCAACTAAACAATACTTTTTTTCTCCACATTTAGAATTAAAAATAAACTCATATTGCTTTTTATAATTTTAAGATAATTTAGAAGAAAGAAATGTGGAAAAAGGAATGATCATTGTTATCATGCATTTATTTTTACTTACTAAACCTAGTCCATAAAATGTTGGATAATTTCCTTGAAAAATGAGCTCCATATGTATATATTAATTAATAAACTTTTAGAGCAGTTATATGTTCACAACAAAATTGAATGGAAAGTACAGAGTTCCTATATACTCCCAACCCCACTCTCACACCTTCCCCATTTATCAGTTTCCCCTGCGAGAGTGGTATATTTGTTTTAATAAATGAACCAACATTGACACATCATTATCATCCAAAGTATCAATTGACATTAGGGTTTGCTCTTGGTATTGTACGTTCTCTGAGTTTTGACAAATGTATAATAACAAGTATCAACCACTATAGCTTCATACAGAATAGCTTCACCACCTTAAAAATTATTTGTCCTCTATCTATTCACCCCCTTCACCTCCTAACCCTTAGCAACCACTAATTTTTCACTGTCACCATAATTTTTCCTTTTCCAGAATATTATATACAGACAGTCCCTAATTTACAATTGTTTGATTTGTAATTTCTTGATTTTACTGTGGTGCAGGAGCAATACACCTTCATTATGTTCTGTGACTTACAACGGGGTTGTGTCTGGATAAACCTACTGTAAATTAAAAATATCCTGAGTCAAAAATACACTTTCAACCTACAATATTTACAATTTACAATGAGCGTGCAACCCCATTTGGAAGCTGAGGAGCATTTTTAGTTAGAATTACAGAGTCTTGAGCCTTTCCAGACTGGCTTCATTCTTTTAGTAAGAGCATTTAATACTCCCCCATGTCTTCTCATAACTTGATAGCTTACTTCTTACAAGTACTGAATTATATTCCATTGTCTAGATATACCGCAGTTAATTCATTCACTTACAAAATGGCAGCTTGGTTGCTTCCAACTTTTGTCAATTATTAATAAAGCTGCTGTAAAGATCCATGTACTGCTTTCTATATGGATATAAGTTTTTAATTCATTTGGGTAGTGCAATTGATGGAACATATGGTAAGAGTATGTTTAATTTTCTAAGAAACTGACAAACTCTCTTTCAAAGTGTTTGTAGCATTTTACATTCCCGTCAGCAATTATTGAGAGTTCCAGCTGCTCCACATTCTCACCAGCATTTGGTGGTGTCAGTGTTGTGAATTTTGGCCGTTTTTATAGATGAATAATGATATCTCATTTTTTAAAATTTGTAATTTCTGAAGACATATGATGTTGAACATCTTTTTATATTCTTATATGCCACCTGTATATCTTAATGGTGGGATGTCTATCAGCCTTTGCCTTACGTATTTTGACACTTTGTTATTAGGTACATACACATGAAGGATTGCTATATCTTCTTGGAGTATTGACCCTTTATCGCTATATAATGCCCCTTTTTATCTCCAGTAACTTTCCTGTCTGAAGCTCACTCTGTCTGAAATTAATATAGCTAGTCTCAGTTACTCTTGATTATGTTCATGGTATATCTTTTGCCATCCTTTTGCTTTAATCTATATGTTTTTAAAGTGGGTATTTTATAGACAACATGTAGGTAGGTCTTGATTTTTCATCTATTCTTACGATCTCTGTCTTTTAATTGGTATATTTAGAACTTTCAGGTTTAAGGTGATTATTGATACAGTTGGAGTAAAACCTACCATATTTGTTATAATTTTCTATTTGATGCCCTTGTTCTTTGTTGTTTTTCTTCTACCTTCTGCCTTTTGTGGTTTTAATTGAGCATATGATTTCATTTTCTCTCCTATCTTAGCTTATCGATCATACTTTTTCATTTTTTAGTTTTTAAAATGGTTGTCATAGAGTTTGCAATATACATTTTAAATGAATCCAAATACACTTTCAAATAACACTGTATCACTTCACAAGCAGTGCAATTACTTTATAACAAAATATTCCTAATTCCTTCCTCCTATCTCTTGTATCATTATCATTCGTTTCACTTATGTATAAGCATACATATGCATATATAATGCATAAGTATATGGAATCCAAAATATTGTTGCTACTATTATAGTGAAGAAATTATGTATTACTGCAACTAAGAAAAATAACTTTTTCAAATTTTACTTTGATTTATTAATTTTCTGATGTTCTTCCTTTCTCTATGTAGATACGATTTTAGGACCTATATAATTTTTTCTTCTCTCTGAAGCACTTAAGATTTTTTTCAAGGCAGTTCCACTGGCAACAAATTCTCTAAAATTCTGTTTGTCTAAGAAAGTTTTTCTTCTTTACTTTTGAAGGATTATTTCATAGAGTAGAGAATTCTCCATTAGTGGTTTTTTTTTTTTTTCTCAACACTTTGAATATTTTATTCCACTTTCTTCTTGCTAGCATGGTTTCTGAGGAGAAGTCAGATGTAATTCTTATTTTTCCTTTTTTATAAGCTTCTTTCAAGATTTTTCATCTTTGATTTTCTCAAGCTTGTACTTAATCTGCCTAGGGGTAGTTTTTTAAGCAGTTGTTCTGGCTGGTGTTCTCTGAGCTTCGTGGATCTGTGAATTGGTGTCTGACATGAATTTGGGAAAATTGTCAGTCATTATTTCTCCCAGTGTTACTTCTGTTCCTTTCCTTCTTTTGCTTTTCAGTTTTGGAAGTGTCTGTTGTGAAATCTTCAAGCTCAGAGATTCTTTTCTCAGTTCTTTCCTGTATACTAATGAGCCCATTGAAAAGCATTTTTTATTTATTTGACAGCACTTTCTTTAATCTTTCCTGGAACTTCTACCTCTCTGGTTACATTATCCATCTGTTCTTGTATTTCCATTAAAGCTCTTAGCATATTAATCATAGCTTTAAAAAAAAAATGCCTGGCCCAATAATTCCAAAACCCTGCCATATCTGACTCTGATTCTCATACTCATTCAGTCTCTTGAAACTTTTGTGTGTGTGTGTGTGTGCACGTGTGTGGAAAGGCAGACACGATGTAAAAGAAACTGAAGTAAACAGGCCTTCAGTAATGTAGTGGCATGCTGGAGGGGGAACAGAATTGTTCTACAGTCTAGTATTTAGGGTCACTCTTTTAGTGAGCCTGAACTTCTGGACTCTGTACTTCACAAGTCATTCTCATTGTCCCCAACTAAGGTGGGGACAGAATGGCTGGAGGTGGCTGGAGTTGCATAGTTCCCTTGCCCCACTTGGGAGACTAGAGTTGGCTAGAGTTGGGTATTTCCCTCCCTCCAGGTAGGTTTGGCTGTTAATAAAATCCCAAAAGATTGGGTCTGGTAAAATAGTTTCTCCTGAGGATGGGCCAAGTTAAGAGGAACAGAAAGTTCTGACATATTTTTAAATGGTTCCTTTTCTCCCCTCCCTGCTGGAAACATAAAGGGATTTTTCTCAGATAGCCACCGTGGGGACCTAGTAAAGCTCCTGAAGGTAAAATTCACAAGTGTGATGCCCCTTCTATGACTAGGTGCCCCTGGAGTTTTCAGCCTCTAGCAATGCATCAATTATCCATCAGGTTATCCTCCCCCTACACCAGTTCCTGTTGTGCTTTCAGCAAGTGAGTTTCTGCTTTAGTAAGTTGTGATGTTTTGTACCTGTCTGTCTCTCCAAGTTTTAGGGCAGTGATTGCCTTGTGACCTCACTTCTCTAACAGAGCTAAGAAGGACTGTTGACTTTTCCATTGTTTAGCTTTTCACCTGCTGTCGGGTGGCATGGTGATGTGCAAATTCCTTAGATGCTGAGCCAGAAAGTGGAAGTCCACCAAATACATCAACTAAGCAATTCTTTTTCCTCCACGTTCAAAATAAAAATTAAACATACTGCTGAATTTTTATTTATTTTATGATAATTAGGAAAAAGAAATGTGAAAAACCCTGTTATATATAACTGTTATGCAGCAATTATATTTATTTATTACATCTATTCAATTAAATGTGGAATAATTCATTTAAACAATGAGCATCATAGGTATTTTTATCTGGTTTTACTTTTATTTCATACCATTATTGTCATGGATTTAGTGAATAGGAATAAAACTATTTAGTCAAAATCAAGGGTACAAAATAAATAAATACATAAAATAAAGGCATCTTCACTTTTTCTTATCCTTTCCCTTTACTTTCTCTCTTGTAAGATGCAATTTTTACTCCTGATTCTGACAATTAAATAATTGAGTGCTTGTGCTTTTAGTAACGTGAATTTCTCCTATTGTATTTTTTAAAATATAATCAAGTTGAGCCTCTTCCATCTGTCAATAAGTCTTTTCACTGTCTCCTTTCTTTCCTCCTGCCATCAGCAAACAATACATTTGGAACTGCATGGAAGGCTATCTCAACTGTCTCAGGAATTTTTTTAAAAATCAGGTGTTTAAATATTACATATGCAACTAGTATTTTTAAAGAGCCCTGTTCTCTCGAAGGAGAGATTCCAGCAGTAATGATTGATTTATTTACTCCCATGAGACTGAGGTGGGACTAGGAAAGAGGAAAAAAAAGCCAAAGTAGGTACTGTCATATCACAACATAAATAAATGGGTTTCAGAATGAAATTAGTTATCCTAGTGGGATTCTATGTTAAAAAATAATAATAAAATGTCAGTGGCACAGTTTGTGGTTAGAAGGAGAACAGATCTTGAAGGGAGTAAAGAAAACTTTATTTCACATTTAGTCATACTGTTCTTTACATGAGTAATTAAGTCTGAGAATATTGTACTGAACAATGATGATAGAAATTAATAGATTCTAAATGAAGCATTTTCCTTTTATTCTCAACAGCTGTTCATTTTTACTTAGTGTGCACATCTTTCCCCAAAATGACAAAAGTAAAATTATTCTTTAGGAAATTAATCACATGTGTCTCATTATTTCAAATAAAATGTTCTAAAGCCCAGCTTCTTTCTAGATTGTTGAATAATCTCTTCACAGCACCCACCTCAGAATGACAGCGAGGGGTGCAGTGCCACCTTCTGGTAAAGAGAGGAATTGCTTTTTATTGTGCAAAGAATTACCGTGAACATTGGAATCCAGTATGGAAATACAGGGTAACTAAAAGGGTATTTTTAAGCATTGACTTCATTCACCCCCTATCATATGGCATGACGTGTTGAAATTGAGCCCATTGAGACCATAGTTTGATTTAAAATTGAAGCATTTTTGAGTCCTCTCAAGGGGAAGCAAGCACTCTATCAAGTCCACATGCCTTAACAATTTCCTATGTTAAAAGATAGCAAATGAATAATTTGTTTTAGAAAATGTACTAGGGAAGGAATATACCTTTCAAGAGTCCAACAAACTTAAGAACCTACTGCAATCCATTCTTAAAGTGGATGTACTAACTTATTTTGGAGGCTGACTTATGCGTGTAAATACAGGTTACATTGAGGGTTTTCATACATGCTGAGTGAATAGTTTCAAAAGTAATTTTTTTTTTTTTGAGATGGAGTTTTGCTCTTGTCACCCAGGCTGAAGTGCAATGGCGCAATCTCAGCTCACTGCAACCTCCACCTCCAGTGTTCAAGCGATCCTCCTACCTCAGCCTCCTGAGCAGCTGGAATTACAGGTGTGCACTAACACGCCCGGCTAATTTTTGTATTTTTAATAGAGACGGGGTTTTGCCATGTTGGGCGGGCTAGTCTCAAACTCCTAACCCCATGTGATCCTCCCGCTTCGGCCTCCCAAAGTGCTGGGATTACAGGCATGAGCCGAAGTAAATTTTTAGGTAATGTTGGCATAATGATCTTCCACTGAAACACACTTGTATATGCATTTCTTCATCTGATCGTCATACCAAACAATGAGACACTGTATTACACATGAGTGGATTGAAGCCAAAGTGGGCAAGTCACCAACCCTTGACGATGCAGTCAGTGGTGAGTTAGAATCAAATCCAGTATTCTAATTCAAATTTTGAGTTTTTCTGGAAAATACTTCTCATTTAATTCCCTGAATATCTTAATGTTTTTGCCCATGAGAGTAAATATTTTTTAAAACCTTACTAAGCATTTGTGTTTAATTCCCCATGCCAAAATATCCAATACTAGTTAACATATTTTATTATAGAAACCTATTTATTATATAATGTACATCCTGGCCAAAATTTACTCAATATATATATTAGAAAAAACAAATATTATATTACACATATATGATTGCTAATTAAGATTTCCCTTGCAATCTCTGGAAATTATACTATATCCAATGATAATTATGATACATTTTCAAATTTTCAAATCTTATTAAGGTTCTTTTCCAAATTTCAAAGCTGAAATGCCCAAAAGATGAAAACCTATATTAAGGATCTATATTTACAACTTCTTTGTTAAAAATTATTAAAAATTATATAATATCTATAAAATATTCAGAAGATAATGTCTACCAGAATGCTTTTTTTAAAGATCAGTTTTCTGCTTTTATTACTTTGAGCAGCAACTCTGTTAGGATCTGTGGTCTTGAAATATAACTGCCTCTGAGTTCCCTATTTTTGCAGTAAAGTTTTCATAATATCTGATTTTATACTTACATTTAACTTTAAATTAATATTTCATTACTGCTCAAAGCTGTTATTACATTTTATCTTTGAATATTTTCCATTAATTGAATCACTCTTAGCATTCAGTATCTGTATATTTTTTATCTGGAGAATATCAAGATGTAAAATGAAAACAATGATGCTTGCTTTATTTATTCTTTCCCAGAGTTCACTGAGAACCTAATAGTTATTGAATACTATCAATATTATCATTTACATGGGAATCAATCAACATATTCTAATTTGGTTGCAACACAGGGTCATAAGCTAATTGACAATGATGTAGAACAATTTTTCAATCTCAAAATGTAGGGTTAAGTTGAAGATACACTATTTTATGTTTTGTTTTATTTACTCTTAGCTGGAGTTAAATTTATATTTTTAAAACCAAATCATAAGATTATTTTCTGGTTCTGTGAGCTCAAATAGGTCTGGAGAGCCTCAGCTCTGTGAAGTTGAAAAAAAAATTTATTTCTTCGTATTGTGGTGAAAAGGAGGCATTTATTTTTGAAAATGCTCTAAAGTATGACTTTAATAAGAGTAAAATAATCAGTTAGTTTACTTCTCTGGAGAACTGAGGCATTGCCCATAGTGGATCATAACTCAAGAAACTACATCTTAGTAAGTTTAAGAGAATTCATATCAATATTTTGAGCTGGAGATCAGGTAAGTGATATCTATGTCCATACTAGCATGAAGATCAAAATTATTGTATTTTCACTTTTATACAAATTACTAACTTAAAAGGAAGAATTCCCACAGACTTGCTAAGGAGAAAACAGAATAAAAAACTGTGTGTTATGCCACTAGTTCTGACTAACTGAAGCTGATAAAGGTCCCAGGATATTGAATGACCCTGGCACATCAGACTTTTACTGGAGCAAGTTGAAGACTGATTCTTGAACAATAAACAATGGGACTCAGTGCATCTAACTGTGTACAAACCTATGGGCTCATTCTGTTCTATTGCAGGTGCTACTGTCCAGTACTTACTTAATTTGCAAAATTGACATGAAATTCTCCTTTCTAGCATTTAAAAATCCTGTTGTTTTTACCTTATCAGCAAATTACTTAGTGAATTTCTTCACTGTTGTGTGTTTGCCCAACCCTGGCACATTACTAGACATGGCTTTGTAAATTTCTTTGTTTAGTTTTGGTGGTCTTTGAATACCTTAATTATGTATGCAGTTTCATATTAATTACCAGAAAAAGAATAAAGATATCAAGTTTCAGAATGAGTAGATACCTTAAAAATGATACCCTCATATAATATGGTAGACTAAGGTGATCTAAACTTTCTCTCATTACACAGACTTAGATAGGCTGAATTAAAATAAAACAAAAATTATTTTAAAGGCATAGCTAAATTTTCAACAAAAAAGTATCTTCGGGTTTCCTAATAGAATTAAATCTAGAACAACCAATGTTTAATCTGTCACTGGGGATTCCTAGGTAGTGAAGAGATGATTGGAAGGTTGCTCTTAGTTATTTAAGGAGACAATTTTGACACAAAGACAGAAGCTAAAAGCTTGGGCCTCAGGAGAAGTAGGAAGTGGGGAATGGAGAGGGGGCTACTCCCTAAAGCCGAGACCCTCAGAGAGCTGCCTATTCAAAGATATATCCAATGGCTAAAGTTCTAAAGAACTCTAGTGATAGAAATAAATTTTTTTTGTGTGCTCTCCTGACTCTGGAGAAGATTTTTAAAATAGATTTTGAAGGAGGTTAGGTCTTCAACTAGAGCAGTTTGATATTCAAATTTATACTCTGTGTATATATAATTAATGAGAGGTTTCTTATGGAGTTTTAGAACAAGCTAACATGATCATTATATGGTATCTCATACTGGAAGCCTCCTCAAAAGAAAAAAGAAAAAGCCAAACCAAAGATGAATTTGCAGTATAAATAATACACCATAAGCAAAAGACAGCACATAAAATAAAGGGCAGGATTAGAGCCATATGAATTTGAGATAATTATATGGTAATCTAACAGACTATATAAAATTATAATAATTAAGATGACACTTCAATAACTTTTTTTAAAAATATGATATAATTTAAATTAATAGTATCAGTGGTTGGATTAAAATACCCTATTAGATAAGATCAAAGAGAAAATTGGTAAACTAAATGATATTTATTAAGAGATTACCCAGAATGCATCATGTTATTTAAAAAGATGACAATCTTATTGACTAAAGTTGTAAGAGATCTATGAACAAATCTCACCAAAATATGCACCTAAAATTCATAAAAAGCATCATAAAACTTGATTTAAAAACCACAAAATTAGACCTAAGTTGAGAAATATACCATATTTACATTTGACAGAATTACTATTATAAATATGGTATGATTCCTTAACTAATCTATACATTTATTGCAATCAACATAAAAATTCTAGCAGTTTTTCCAAGGGTTTTTAATCTTAAAATTTATATATAAGTGACTCAAAATTGCTAACTATATTTTAATTGTTATTTTAAAACATTTTAGTAATTAAATCAGGATTGAATTGGTACATGGTTAAATGGTTAATGAATGACACACTTATGCAGGACTGGATATATAATAAATGCAACACTGTAAGTTTGAAAGAAAATAGTGGATTAATAAATGGTGCTGCTACCATATGTATCTACATAAAAAAAAAAAAAAGCAGCTGACCTCACCCACCTATCCCAACCTCAGCCTTCCATGGTTGGGTCAGGCTCATGTTGACAGAGGAAAAAGCTTATACTTCATAAGAGCTTATTACCACACTGGCCAGGCATTCTTGGTTATTATACTGAACTAGAATTTTAATGCAAAAATAAAATACTGTTTATTATCTAAATGTGTCTTGAAAGGCTATGTGGGAAAACATGTAATGGGGAATGGTGGGAAAGAATAAGGTTGCTATCTGCTTACACTACCAGTTCCACCCTGTTCAATAAACCAACTTTACCTCTATTAAAACTGGAATAAAAACAAAGTACACACTAGTATATATCATAAAACAAACATTAACACATTAGAGCCACGTTATGAACCTCTTCTGGAATACCCAGTAAACTGAGACTATAGTTTCTTCTGCCACCTTTGTTTCAACGTCCTTGACGTATCAATGGTAGGTGTTAAAATGTTTACCTTTTTTTTTTTTTTTTTTTTTTTTTTGAGACGAAGTCTCGCTCTGTTGCCCAGGCTGGAGTGCAGTGGCACGATCTCGGCTCACTGCAAGCTCTGCCTCCCGGGTTCACGCCATTCTCCCGCCTCAGCCTCCCTAGTAGCTGGGACTGCAGGCGCCCACCACCACGCCCGGCTAATTTTTTTTGTATTTTTAGTAGACATGGTGTTTCACCGTGTTAGCCAGGATGGTCTCGACCTCCTGACCTCATGATCTGCCCACCTCGGCCTCCCATACTTATGGCGATCAGAATTTTCTTAACACTGAAACTCACCAAAATATGGTTTATGAATAAATTTTTGAAAAATTACTAAATAGAACTTTGGCATAACAATTTTACATTTTGTATCTACTTAAATTGACTCATTATACCCATCAGATGTCTTAATAAAGAAATATTAACATTTTGAATTTTGTAATTCAATTCAGATTAACAAAACATTGAGTTATCAGTTTAAAAGTGGGGTTACTTGATCTTTGTTTGAAAAGTGGATTATATTTTGAACATTGTTTTTGAAGTCACAGATCGTTTTTTACTGATAAAGTCAGTTTTTCTGTTTGGCCAGATATGGGCAGCTAGCTTCTGGGTGACATTTTTCAATGCCTTCAAAATTTGGATAGAATTGTTAAAATATAGCTGTAAGGGAGGAATAATCAGGGAGGTAAACCTCTTTCCAAATTAATCAGATAATATAATCCGAAACCATTAGCTCTGAATTTCTCTGTTCTTTTGGATTATTAATTCCCTGGCAAAATAAATAAATAAATAAATAAACAAACAAAATTTGAAACGTTAAATGAATGGCTATTTTATTGAAGGAAAAGTTCAAGTTTCCCAACCCAGCTCTCAATAGTCTCATCTTTAACAAACATAAATTTACCCTGACATTTTTTTTTCTGCCACTTGATTCCCAATGCAAACCTACCCAACATTAAGCCTCCATAAGGAGGCTATCCTTTAAATATGTTTATCCTTTAAATCTTCTGTTCAAGTTCTTATTACAATTGCATAATGTAGGACAGCATCTTTCCATTTTAATTTAATCCATTGACTGGATAAGGCCCACCTCAAACTCTTTTTCACCATTTTGCTTTCTTCTGCATTTTCATTGCATAATTTCCCATTTTAGAGAAACAATGGGATACAATACACAAACATCAAACTGAGATGTCAGGAAATCTGAGCTCTCATTTCTAGTAGGTTATGTATCTGTTTTGCTTTCTTTGTTCAGTTGCTTTTAGGGCTTTACTTTAAAAAATCTTCTAATTTTAAATCCTAATAGCACACATTATCATTTACACAATCCACATGTGCACATTTAAAATATTAAAACTTAACAATATTACCCCAGCAAAATTGTACTATCTGAAGATTTTTAAAACATTACATAGCACTTAGCATGATATATAGCAATGATTCATGTATTCAAAGCATTAATTATCTAGCATACCAAGAGGGAAATTGTATTTATTTTTTGTTTGCTTGATTTTATTCATTCATTAGTCAGATTTTCCCCAAACACAAACTACATTCTGAGAATAAATTAAAAGTGATAGTACCTTGTTTGGGTTTACTTTAATTTAGTAGCAAGAAATTACATGTTGTGGATCTTCTTGTCTGAGCTCATCTCAATGATATCATGTGAGTAGTTTCAATTTTTTTTTCTCCTTCTAGTTAGGACTTATTGAAGAAAACTTTAAAGACTAGCTATTGTGGACTATCAGGAAAGAGAAGTAGCCCACAACCAGGCTGGCTATAGCTATTGTGGACTATCAGGAAAGAGTAGTAGCTCACAACCAGGCTGGCTTGGCAAGTGGGGATTAATTGATTTTTGTTTGTTTGTTTGTTTGTTTTGGCAACTGGTGTGTAGAAAGGTGATAAGTTTAATAAGACAATTCATATACAATTTTAGTAGCTGAAGGTGTATTTTACACGCACCTTTTTCTCATTATAAAAGCACTATCTACTCACTGTAGACAATTAGAAAGTAGTGATAGGACAGTGAAAATCACCTGTAACCATTTTACAGCTGGTGCAGAGGTTCAGCATCAGGAGTGGGATGGGAAGGAAAGAAAATTAACAAGAAAATTGAAAGATGGGAAATTAGTGGTGAACGGTGTCATGAACAGTGTCACCTGTACTTGGAGCTATGAAAAAGTAGAATAAAAATTCCATCATCACCTTGGATAGGAATTAGCTAGGAGAATGAACAAGCTCAGTTGAATGAGAAAATCTCCATACGGCTGCTTTTTTTTTTTCATCACTGTGTTCAGTGATCTTTATCACAAACATTTTACATGCAGCTATTTCAAAGTGTTGGATTAATTAGGATCATCCCTTTGGTTAATGAATAAATGTGTTTGTACTAATAAAAAAAATGACCCATAACCATAATACTTAAAGGTGACCACTGTTGACATTTGGAGAATTTACTTCTGCTCTTTATTTCCACAAATACATACACATTCACAAAGAGAAAATTCAGCTTAAATTGTTGTTGTGATATCTTATTTCCAATTTTCTTTTGTTTTATTGGATATTATTTTCCCATTTCTTAAAATGCAGCTTTAAAGATTATGGAATTTCTTGTGCAGAAACCCAACAATTGGAAATGAAATTAAAAAGCTAATTTAAACTGCAGCCTTAAACAAAAGGAATTTAGCCCTGTGGTATAAATCAGGTTAGCTGTGGGGACTTTTCAACCAAACCTGCAGTTTTCATGCATAAGCTGGGTATCCTGGACCACCACATGGAGAAAAACTGCCAATTAAGAAGACCTGCCTTGAATGCTAAAAAATAAACATTTGAGCATATTTGTTATAGTAGTTTATTCCACCACAACTGAGAGATTAGTGGAATCCATTGTGCCTGTCTTCTGACTCAAACCGAAGTCCATAGTCTACATTGTTTGTCCACAGTAAAAACCGTAGTAAATCATATTCATAAAATTTTGTTTAAAATTTAGGCTGATATCTTTCCCCATCTAAAGTTCAGTTAATTCACCTATACTTTTTCATTATCCTTTTATGATGTCAAATGTTATCTGTTTAATCTGTACAAATACTTTGCTGTAAAAAATTCAATCTTCCCATGTGCCAGAACAGAAAGTTCTTTGATCATATAAATCATCAAAGTTTTAAAAGCATATAATAAAACTGAAAAAAGCCACTAGGCCCTGAATATTTTTCTTCTGTGTTAGATTCGGCGATATAACATTATAGTATAAGTAATCTATCATTTAGCTAGAAGTAGCCTACAAAGATTATGAGCAAGTGCTATGTCTACTCATTGATGAGAGAATTCTAGGTGTTAAAAGATACACTGTGACCAAGTTATTAGTTCAATAGCATAGTGAGTTGTTACTTTGACAAACTCTTGTGGACAGAGAGACCACGATAAATTAGTTCAGTTAGAGCCTAGCTGTTGAACCTAACATGGTAACACAATTCATGAGTAAGCTCAGACTATGTAAATATCTTGAGAAAACAAAGTCATCAGAAACCCTTCCTTTTAGGCATCTGCACTTAGCTGTGTCATCTGTAAAAGAATAAGAGGACCATGCTCATCTGGAAATAGTTCCAGTTTGACAAGATTATAAACCAGGATACTATCCTTTATTTTTTTCCTTTTAAAATTTTTTTAGGTGGTGAGGAGTATGTAAGAGTTTTTGTTTTACCCCAGAGCTAATTTAGGATTCTTGGCCCAAAAATGTCAATTCGTTTTTACTTAACTCCCAAAGAAACTAATAATTACTCATTGTGCAAGGAGAAAAAGATGCTAATGAACAAGTGTAGCCATTCGACCACAGTACATTTCAGGTGTCGTGAAGAATCCTAATAGTCTATGTTAGGATACTTTATTTAAAATACAATAAACTAGTTTATTTATTTATTCATTTATTTTTTGAGACAGGGTCCCGCTCTGTCACCCAGTCTGGAGTACAGAGGTGCAATCTTGGCTCACTGCAACCTCCACCTCCTGGGTTCAAGCGATTCTCCTGCCTCAGCCTCCTGAGTAGCTGGGACTACAGGGCCACCACACCCGGCTAGTTTTTTGTATTTTTAGTAGAGACGGGGTTTCACCATGTTAACCAGGATGGTCTTGATCTCCTGACTTTGTGATCTGCCCACCTTGGCTTCCCAAAGTGCTGGGATTACAGGTGTGAGCCACCGTGCCCAGCCTAAACTAGTTTATTTTTAAAGAAAATGTTAAAATTCCTATGCTGGTAGCAGTTTGGACTCAAAAGATGCAAAATAGCATATATTAATGTAAGGAATTAGCAACTGTTGATATATAATATTAACACATTTTAAGGAGCTGGCATATAAATATATAATATACAAACACTATACAAAAATTTAATAATAGTATATATATAGTAACTTGAGGTTAATAGTATATATCAGAAATTACTATACTGCTGGTATATATGTATATATGTTATATATAAATATATATATTAAAATTATGGGCCACAAGTTGAATGCACTAATAGGCAAATTAACCAAAGTGGCAAATACCTTCAGTTTTATATGCATTTTCAGTGGAATGGCATGAATGGCTTTTTAAATAAAGAAAACTCATATCCACATCTGCTGACATGCTTTTCAGGATTTTTGTTTGACTACTGCCAATTTGAATCCCTAGACTGGAATAAATGCAGAGCCATCTGTTCTGACGCGCCTGCTGTGACAGTACTAGGCTCACTGAAGCAATTGTTTCTATTACCCTTAGTATTCATGATAAGCTTCCCTTTGCAGCATCCCTTGTGAATAAATTGAGCCTAACTCGTATCAGGAATATAATTAGGTTAAGAGCTTGGTAAAACTTCCATGTGCCAGAATAGTTTCAGTCTTTCAGCTCCAAGCTTCCAAAAATGTTTATTGGTGGTTTGAACTTTTTATGCTATTCCCAGTAATCCTCCCCTTCATTAGCAAATGACTTCTGCAAGTAGAATACTGGTGCATCTTTAATTATATATAATGCCTGAACTGAAAGAAAATAGAAAAATAATGGTATATCGAAGCCAATTTTTGTTGAGCTTTGTTGTAATTAATTTAAACTAAATAGTACTGTGGGTGCTATTTTGTCACTAGTCTTTTCAAGGTAGGAATGTTTAAAAGAGGAGGCTGATTTAGGCATGTATTCAGTGTTGTTACATGAAGACCACAATAAATATTTATCAGACAGAGCCTGCGAAGTAAACACAATTTTGCTGACATAATACAGAAGCTTCTGGGATGCAAGAAATCATTTTAATCAGAGACTGTACATATCTGATCTAGGTTATTCTGAAGAACACAAAAAACATACTAGTGGCTATTCTGTTATTAGAATATAAAAGAGCAAAAAATAGCTTTATAAGGTTGAGATGTAAGTAATTTGTATAATTATAAAAATATAAAAATTATATGAAGGTACATATTTGAAATCATTGGAAAGATCAACTTTCCATCAAGATAGGTTAATCATTTGAAATAAGGAAAGTGAGATGGGATACGTTAACACACCTTTGAAAATATAATCCACATAATTTAAGGCATTGTCATTACATTAACAGTGAAGATGCAGAAGCCCAGCAGATATGATGAAAGTCAGGCAAGGGGAAGGGGCTCAGGTTGCCAGAGGTTAGACTGGCTTCAGGGGCTAGAAAACAACATGTTCTGATACAAGTTGAGATGCTGTGTAAAAGCCAGAAAGCTTGTGGTTTTCAGAAGCCAGGGGTCTGTAAGCCAAGAAGTTAACTGAGATGCAAAACAACAAGCTGGTGACAACAAGGGGTATCCAAAATCCAAAAAGGCAGATCAGTCAAAACAACGATGGAAATAAGCGTATCCAAAATCCAAAAAGATAGATCAATCAAAACAATGACGGAAATAGCAAAAGATGGGAGGTCATGTCTGGCTTGTTTACAACTATAGCCATAGTGGCAGGGTGAAGCAGTGCCTGTTATATCATTGGTAGTTAATGACTGATGAAGGGATAAATAGATGGAGAACTGAATTATCCAGCTGTAGATACAGTATGTAAAGAAGCAGTGTATATCTAGGTCTCCAGTAAAGGTAAAGTGGTGCCTGGTAGTGTGCTGGAAATCAGTAAACTAGGGGCTGAGAAGTGCTTGGATGTGGCTATGAGGTGAGGAACCACTGGGCCTAGCTCCAGGCACTCTGGAGGGAGGTTCAAAAATGGTGGGATTAGGAATCTGGGGAAGGTTGGAGGTCAGATGGAGAGAAACGGAAAGGGAGGTCTTAGAAATCTAAAAGCCATTGAGACAAAGGAAAATCAGAATCCAAAGCTTTGATGCCTTGGGTCAAACCCTTCATTTATTTTTTTTTCAAATGAGCATTAGCTATTGGTTGTTAGAAGATGCAGACAGGTGCCCCTGGTCTGTTGTTGAGGTTGAACCTTATCTAACTTAGCGTGCTGGGTACCCAGTGGTTAGGAGCATAAATGCAAAGAAAACACAAACCACCACTTACTTCTCGTCCTTGTCCCAGTCTCAGTGCCTGGAGAGATGAATGTTGCAGTGTGACAGGAAGCTGTCTTGAGACCCAAGGGCTACCTCATGAAAGGTATGTACTTTATCCAGAGAGAGCCTTAGCATACAACAGAACTCCTTAAGGTGTAGTCTCTGGATAAGCAGTGCCATCATCATCTGAGCATTTTTTGGTAATTCAGAGTCACCGGCTCCATCCTAGACTTACTGAATTAGAAATTCTGGGGTTGTGGACAGTAATTTGTATTTTCAAAAGTCCTTCGCGATATATGGTGATTCTGATGCACATTAAAATTTGAGAACCACTGTCTTAGAGGAAAACAAACATTAGCAATGGGTAAGGAGCAAACTTCATGATAATGGTAAAGCATGTTTCTGGCTAGATATAGATAAATGGAAACAAACACACAGAGTCACCATTGAATCTGAAATCTAAAAAGTAGGAACAGAGCTTCCAGGATTCTGTATCTGAGATTCTTCTATATGAGGAGACAGGTTTGAAAACTACTATTAAATTGGTAACGGGGTCTTGTATTTAGCCTCTAAAGAGATAAATGTGCCTGGCTGTACGGAGATTTTTTTTTTCTTTGAGGAATATCACATATTTGCAAGGGAAATAGTTAGGTTTCACACTTGCTAATATAAAAAGATTTCTAATTATAATTGCTCACAGTGTTACAGTTAATAAAGAACGGAATAGGTTAAAGAGAAGTCTGAGTTTTTTTAAGTGACTTTTCTGAACTATAAAGTACTAAGCCCACAAGCCCCATCTAGTGGCCTCTGTACCAAGAGTTCAGTAAACGTTTCCAAAGGGGCGCCCACCGACTTTAGAACCGCAGATAAAACTGAAAGCAATTCAGCTCTTAGATAGCTGGACTACAGCAGTAGGCATCACAGTGATGTCATCATAACCTCCTATTCAAATGTTCTTCAACTTTATTAGAACGCACTACTAAATTTTGACATAATCTAGAATCAGAAAAGAAGCAAACACTTATTGAATTCCAATTAGGTGTCAAGCCCTATTTAGATGCTTTTATATATGTATAGATACATAATATGGTATAGATGTAAACATAACTATAGCTAGATATCGATAAACAGAAACAAACATACAGGGTCACCATTAAATCTGAAAACAGGTTAATAAATCTATGTTTCACTAATATGCCAACATATAATAAAATAATGTTTCCAGAAATTCTAATGAAAAATTCAAAGTTCGGTCAGGCACAGTGGCTCACGCCTGTAATCCCAGCACTTTGGGAGGCCAAGGCGGGTTGATCACCTGAGGTCGGGAGATTGAGAACAGCCTGACCAACATGGAGAAACCCCGTCTCTACTAAAACTACAAAAAAATTTAGCAGGGCGTGGTGGCGCATCCCTGTAACCCCAGCTACTCGGGAGGCTGAGACAGGAGAATCGCTTGAACCCAGAAGGCAGAGGTTGCGATGAGCTGAGAAGGGGCCACTGCACTCCAGCCTGGGCTATAAGAGCGAAACTGTGTCTCAAAAATCAAGGTTCAAGGGAGGACTTTTCGAAGTCTCACAGTGTGTTATTTTAATGGTACTCTGCACTTTACGATAACATTTTAAATTCTATGACATCGCTATTTGTTTTTTCTTCTGCACACTATTTTAACCTTGAGGAATAGAACCGTATTTTTGACTAATCTGTTTTTTATTCCTGATGCCCAGCAAGGTGCTCAATAAAGTGATTAATACTTTTTGCTGTTGTTAAGTAAAGAAGTGTATAGGTGGATAAATGTATGAATGAAGTAATGAGTTATTTAAATTTTGGCCTTTTTTTTTTTTTTTTTTTTTTGAGTTGGAATCTCGCTCTGTCGCCTAGGCTGGAATGTAGTGGCGCGATCTCGGCGCACTGCAAGCCCCGCCTCCCGGGTTCACGCGGTTCTCCTGCCTCAGCCTCCCGAGTAGCTGGGAATACAGATGCCCGCCACCACACCCGGCCAATTTTTTTTGTTTTTTGGGGGTTTTTTGTTTTTTTAGTAGAGACAGGGTTTCACCGTGTTAGCCAGGATGGTCTCAATTTCCTGACCTCGTGATCCACCCGTCTCGGCCTCCCAAAGCGCTGGAATCACAGGTGTGAGCCACCAGACCCGGCCCAAATTTTGGCCTTTCTATTTAATATATACATGAAATAAATATACATAGACACATATTTTTTTAATGACATAAAGATGACTTTTATCAGCAAGCCTAAGAATATCCAAAGATGTCTTTTCTTTTCCTTTCTTTTTGACGGGGTCTCTCACTCAGTCACCCAGTGGTTTCACCTTGGCTCACTGAAAGCTCTGTCTCCTGGACTCAAGTGATCCTCCCAACTCAACTTCCTCAGTAGCTGGGACTACAGGTGGGTGCCACCATGCCCAACTAATTTTTGTATTTTTAGTAGACATGGGGTTTCACCACGTTGGCCAGGCTTGTCTCAAACTCCTGACCTCAAGTGATCCACCTTCCTCGGCCTCCCAAAGTGCTGGGAATTAGGTGTGTGCTACCAAGCCTGGCCTAGATGTCTTAATATTGTCTTCCACATTCTGCAAATATTTGTTGGCTCATAATAATAAAAGTATATTGATTACATCAAGGGTCTTAGTAAGGGGAGATGAGTGTTCATACAAATAATTATTATATACTATAGAATGTGAGAAGTGGCACACAAGTGACACTAGGTTTTTGCTCATTGCATTTTAATGAAAGAAATGGTTTTCTGTTAGAGATACTAAAGAATACTTTATTAAACCAACTCCTAAAAAATTTAGCAAAATTTGAATAAGTAATTTTGATAGAAGGTATTTCATTAAGAGGAAGAACAAAGGGAAAGGGTTTGTTCAGGCAGGTGCCAGACTCCCCACTGAGTGTCCTCATGGCACATGAGGTACATGAAACAAAAGCACATGTACAAAAGCAATATGGCAGTAAAATCTGAAAGTTTAATGGGGTCAGAGCAGCAGAGATATCAGGGTCTTCACATACCACAGTCAACATGAAGGACTTCACTTCCTAAAAACCCAGAATTGAACACCTAAGCGGAAAAGCATCAGGCTAAATGAAAGGTGGCCAGGAAAACAAATTTAATGACCTAGGTGAGAATGGCCGATCTCTGTTTTTAATGTGGGTAATCCCACTTTGAAAAAAAAATCCATTAATGACTGAGTCAAATGGGAGTTTAGTTGCACTCACACTCAGTTCATTGATCACAGCATGTAGACAACAAAGGATTTCCCCTTTGGACTGGTCTTACAGATTGATTGAATCTATAAGCAAAAATTACTTTAACCAAAAAAATCTTTGGTGGTGATACAGATAACATGTAATAAGACTTAAGAGTTGCTTGTTTGACGGTTGCAACGTTTCTTATATTGTTAACAGGTATAGTCAAATTAAAATAATTGCCTAAATTTTTTAATTAAAAAAACCCTAGAACTATAAGAGATTTCTTTTTAAATAAAAAGGACAGGAATGGATCTTAATTGCTTTAGATTGTTTAATAACAGCATTAAACTGCTGAAATTGGAAAAAATAGTTTCAGATATCATGTTGCACATTTCCAGTTTCAATGGAAATAAAGTAGCAGTGAGTAAACCTTTTCAAACAACATATAGGAGAGTATCTCTTTTCAGTAATGAGAAGAACTCTCCTTTTATAAATGGCTCTTTCTCTGAAAATATTTTCAAGGTGACATGTAAGTTAAATGAAAGAAGCAGTAGATGAACAGGGGAGACATAAAATGTATTGTGACTATGAGCACTTGAAAAATTTCCAATACACTGAGATATCCTCCCTTCTTTTTTACCACTTTATTTTACTCTCTAGAACTCTTTCAAAATTGATTCTTCTTCTCAGATCCCTCAAAACTGAATTTAAAGTTTCATCTAAGAGTCAATATAAAAGGTTATGTTTCATTTGCTATTTTTAATACTTTGAGTCATCCCGTGGTTTTACCAATCCTTTAAAACATTTCATTTTGGCACTCATACCATAATGATTCTTAAATGGCTGTGATTTCTATGATCTCATTTAGGATCATCTTTTTCATGTACCTTAGGGTCAACTGCACAACCCAACTTGACCCCACTACTTCAAACTGGAAATTCTGTTCTTCCAAATACACTCTCAATTTTATAAACACACAAGTACTCTCCTTCTCATCTATCCACCCATTCAACCATCCATTGATCCATCTACCCATCTGTTCATTCTTTTATTCATTTAGGAATGTTTCAAATACTATTATGCTTCTTAGAGCTGGCAATACTACATTTTAACTAGAAATACACAGAACTAACAATCTATTGTAGGTACAAACAAGCGAACTGGCATTTAAAATCTGGTTAATGGGTTCTACGGCAATGGTAGGCTTTGGGAGCATGTGTGAATGGAAATCCCAAGTTGGTAGTACAAGGAAGCTCTCTTGGGAAATTGATTGAATGATGGTAACAGTCATTAAGATAGGAATCAGGTTTCAGGATGAGGGTAGCAGGCATGAAGAGCTCAGTTATGGATGTGGCGAATGAATATATGTGTGTGAGTTTCAGAAGAAACATTTGGGTTAGAGACATACAGGTCTCAATTACCTATGCATTAAACAGGATTCTTCTATCACTCAGGAAAAATATAGAGTGAGAAGTGAAAGGACCTAATAGGATTCCCAATGAATAACTAAATGAAAGGGATGGGTCAAGGAAAAACATAATTCAAGAAACTGAAGATTGACATTGTCAATTGTGGAAAATGAACAATACAAAATTGAGGTGTGACTACAGGCTGACTCTGGCAACACCATTTTTAGTTGAGAAGGGGAAATGGACTGAGGAGCAAAAGAATATCAAGAACAGTAATTTCAGAATGTATACAACTATTTCAGGAAGTGTGTGGCTGTGATAGGATAAAGTAGTAAAGGGCAGTGGAGGAGATTATACATTTAGGAAGGTGAATATAGGGGTGTGTGTGTGTGTAGTATATTTATTGACTTTCCGAAAAGAGAAGACTGAGATAATCAACATGTTTTCTAAAAGGGCATAATTTATTGCAGGAAGAGTTTGAAGATACAGAGGCAAAAATGGACAATTTATAGAGCAAAGTCTCTGAGGATGCAACTGGGTCTGGTACATAGAACAAAAAAGTGGTCCTTGACAGGAGGTAGGGCACTGCTATTACCCAGCAAAAGGAAAAGAGGAAGGGGGTGAGCAGGAATGGAGGCAGATATGAATATCTTGTGGAACAAAGTTGAGGAAATTTCCATATGATAGTAAGGTAGTTAGAGAGAAGTGTCTTGATAAAATATTTAAGAAGAATAGAGTAGGTGTGTAGCAGCTTCTACACAGTACATGAAGGATAACTGACTGGGGGACTTAATATTAAGCCCCATAATCTTAAAATATTTCATAAATTTTATACTTTGACAACTCTACTATTGTGTCTCCTACTCCATGTGTATTCCATTTCTTCTCATTCTACTTCCAAGGAAAATGGAGAAAAACAATTCTTCAGCAAATGTTGCTGACTCTGAATTTAAAAAAACAACACTTTCTAGTAGAAACTGTGAACATGCGAAGTTTTGGGAAAGTTGGTAGTTAAATAGTCTATAATAGAAAATCTTGCTTTAGCTGGGCATGGTGGCTTACGCCTGTAATCCCAGCACTTTGGGAGGTTGAGGCAGGCGGATCACCTGAGGTCACGAGTTCAAAACCAGACTGGCCAACATGGTGAAACCCCGTTTCTACTAAAAATACAAAAATTAGCTGGGTGTGGCTGAGTAGCCTAGAATCCCAGCCACTCAGGAGGCTGAGGCAGGAGAATCACCTGAACCTGGGAGGTGGAGGTTCCAGTGAGCCAAGATCACACCACTACACTCCAGCCTGGGTGAAAGGGTGAGACTCTGTCTCAAAAAAAAAAAAAAAAAAAAAAAGCAAAGACAAAAAAAGAAAATCTTGCTTTGTGGGTATAGGAAGTCCTGTCTTAGAAAAAAAAATGTAATTAGCATCATCAGAAAATATATCCTTGATAATATTTTAAAATATACAGCAATATCAATTAAAGAATCTTATGCATGGATTGTGTAGGACATCAGAAATTCAAAACAAAAGACTTTCTATACAAAATTATAAATATAAACATAGAAACTAGAGTAACCCTCATTGAAGAAAATCTTAAGGGTTTTTTTTTAAAAGTTCTCCATATATTTTGAAGCAAATATATTCTTTCAATATGTTAGCTTTATCAAATTGCAAATTTAGCATGCCACTGATATTTCAAACATTTTCCTAGAAATACTCTTACAAGTGGAAATCTTATTTGTAAAATTTCTCCTGTTTGTTCCATTGTAATATTTTATGCTATTGATTATAAGAATAAGTGATAGCTATATAAAAATATTTTAAATTAAGAAAATATCTTCAAGTTTGTAAGAAAACTTTCTAAAATGCTGAACAACACACACCAAGTAACATAGTTCCAAATGTTCACAGCCTAAATCAAATAAATAAACTCAATGTATTAGTAAGGACAGGTTTTTTAATTTTCTCACTAAGAACACCTATGCTGTCTCAAATTATAAAATAATTTTTTGCCTTTACTTTACAGCTGTTACTAGATGACTCTTCTCTAAGTCTTTTTTATAACTACCTTCTGGAAAAAATACCCATAGACACTGGATTGTACGTTTTAATTTTCCTTGTTATCATATAAAGTTTATTTTTAAAAGGCTAATATTGAATAAAAGGTAAGAAATTCAAAGTTTATTTTATATGTAAAGATTTGTAGTATCCAAGTCCATCTTCAAAGTGCCAGTGTTCTATTTCAATGATTTGTCTTGTCATATTTCAGTAATTATAACACTGTCTTTGAAATAAAAGGTAGACTAAGACAAAATAAACAATGTTCTGAGAAAAACAATGTTCTGATGCATTTTTGTATCATGGGAAATGTGAATTTTTAAACCTCAAATATATTTAACGATGGTTTTAAAGGTTAGATTGCAAATTATTTTTTAAGTTCCAGGATACATGTACAGGATGTGCAGGTGGGTTACATAGGTAAACATGTGCCACAGTGGTTTCCTGTACCTATCAACCCATCACCTACGTATTAAGCCTAGCATGCATTAGCTATTTTTTCCCAATGCTCTCCCTACCCCGCCCCCCCACCCCCGTTCCCGACAGGCTCCAGTGTATGTTG
Source organism: Gorilla gorilla gorilla (assembly GCF_029281585.2). Classification (NCBI taxonomy): domain Eukaryota; kingdom Metazoa; phylum Chordata; class Mammalia; order Primates; family Hominidae; genus Gorilla; species Gorilla gorilla. The sequence goes on along the minus strand of NC_073238.2, from coordinate 106,896,507 downwards.
TTCCCCTTCCTTTGTCCACGTATTCTCATTGTTGAGCTCCCACTTAGAAGCGAGAACATGCAGTGTTTGGTTCTCTGTTCCTGAGTTAGTTTGCTGAGGATAATGGCTTCCAGCTCCATCCATATCCCTGCTAAGGACATGATCTTGTTCCTTTTTATGGCTGCAAAGTATTCCATAGTGTAGATGTACCACATTTTCTTTATCCGGTCTATAACTTTTGGGGTGGGTTGATTCCATGTCTTTGCTATTGTGAATAGTGCTGCAATGAACATATGCATGCATGTATCTTTATAATAGAATGATTTATATTCCTTTTAGTATATACCTAGTAAAGAGATTACTGGGCCAAATGGTATTTCTGGCTCTAGGTCTCTGAGGAACTGCCACACTGTCTTCCACAATGGTTGAACTAATTTACCTTCCCACCAACAGTGTAAAAGCGTTTCTATTTCCACACAGCCTTGCCAGCATCTGTTGTTTCTTGACTTTTTAATAATCACCATTCTGACTGCTGTGAGATGGTATCTCATTGTGGTTTTGATTTGGATTTCTCTAATCACTGATGTTGAGCTTTTTTTCATATGTTTGTTGATCACATAAATGTCTTTCAAGAAGTATCTGTTCATGTCCTTTGCCCACTTTTTAATGGCACTGTTTGCTTTTTTCCTGTAAATTTGAGTTTCTTATAGATTTTGGACATTCGAACTTTGTCAGATAGGTAGATGGCAACAATTGTCTCCCATTCTGTAGGCTGCCTGTTCACTCTGATGAGAGTTTCTTTTGCTGTACGGAAGCTCTATAGTTTAACTAAATCCCATTTGCCAATTTTTGCTTTTGTTGCGATTGCTTTTGATGTTTTCGACATGAAATCTTTGCCAGTGCCTATGTCCTGAAAGGTATTGCCTAGATTTTCTTCTAGGGTTTTTATAGTTTTGGGTTTTACATTTATGTCTTTAATCCATCTTGAGTTAATTTTTGTATAAGGTATAAGGAAGGGCCAAGTAGACAGACTCCTCCATCTAGAAACCCAGTGTTAGGACTCTGTGGCTTTTTATCAGGACCATGATTGGAGAGAAGAAAAGATAGTCAACGTTGAGATGCAAGTCAGTTGAAATCAGTTTTGACCCTCACCTGGTGACAGCTATCCCAGTAAGCTTGCCCTCAGTTACTGGAAGGTCATGTCATCACCCAAGATTTGGACCTCCTTGTTGGATCTAACGATGTGGCACTTCTTCTTACAGGCCTTCCAGTTTGAGATTAAAAACTATCCTTTTTTTTTTTTTTTTTCTTGGTCCTAAGTTGAAAACTGATACTGAACTAAAATGAGTAAAATTAAATTGAGCTACAAAGTCCATTTGTTAAACAACAGTTGACCTTTTCTGAAAGGCTTGCATTCTGGTAATCCACATGATTCAGACCAGTAGCGTGGGATCTGGAAGCTTTTGTGTTTGTGGGTTATCAGGAGTCTAGCTTAGTCTTTAACATGCTGAAAGCTACTCCCTAAATCTATTTCTGTATTTCAGAAACTTTAAAATCACAATTTCTTTTTCATTGTTTTTAGTCTCAATTCCTGTTGTTTCTTTTAAAACCATTTATTTTACTCAAAAGATAAAACAGAAAACATCATTTGTGTAATATCTCTTCATACATTGTTACTTCTGTTCTATTTTCTAGATCTCCTTCTCTTCCTCAAGTCTATTTTTTACAGCTTCAATCATTTGCATTGCTTTTACTCATTTCATTTTAAAACCCTGTGGAATCTGAAGTTTTATATCATTTGCAAACTGAGCTTATTCCTTCCCAACATTAAAAACCATATACAATTTGTTTTTATAAAAAAATTCTCACTATACATCAATGCCCAGAAAATGGTGAATACTTAAGCGTTGTAAATATTGATCATGGAATATAACTTGCTATAGTCTATAGGATTACAATGAGTTGTTAACACTCCTCAGTGCTGCTTCTACAATTAATTTTCACTTCTCTGATAGAATAATCAATATTTTAGGGTCTTAGATGTAAGACTTTTTGTATAAAACAAAGCACATACTTAACTATGAAAAAAATGTAAAATCCTTATTTACATTCCATTCCCTACAAACAAATTCCATTACTCATTCGAGAAGGAAATTTAACTGTTCAGGATAGGACGTGTGTATATATATGTGTGTGTGTGTGTGTGAGACAGAGAGAGAGAGAGAGAGAGAGAGGGAGAGAGAGAGAGAGAGAGGGAGAGAGAGGGAGAGAGAGAGAGAGAGACTGAGACTTATGCCTTATTTTGGATACAGATCAGACTGCAATATTCCCAACAGAACCAAAGCTATTATTTCTGATGTGATACACTAAGATCACACAAATGAGTATTGCTTTCTTTCCAATGAGTTCCCACCATTATTCAGTCTTCTCAACTCCTGAAGAAAGAAGACTGTGATACTCAAGTGTTAAACAGCCCTTCCCTCATAAGAGCACTCATCAAGGGTATTCTATTCTCTTTTCAAGTTCCTCTTTGGAATTATTCAGCACAAGCACAAACCTGTAAATAGTCAATGGCAATACAGTCTTATGGAGTCACCTCACAGTTCTCTTGGTGTACTGTAGCCTTTGATTCAGCAGATTAGGGCTAATGAAACTACTTTTGACAACGGAAGTTTCTCCGGTGGTCTTTATCTGATGGGTTTATATACTAAAAATGGCTTTCAGCAATATCAATTATACCCAGAATACTTTCAAAGTAACAACCATTATTTTAAAATATGCCCTTTCCTGAAACATAGTATTTGAGAAATGAAATGGATTTTGTGAGCATTTCTTGATTTTATAGGGCTAGCAAATGAGATCTAAGACTTGTCAAAGGTCCTGGACATTAGCAGAACTGCAATTAGAGGTCTTGTTACTTCATGTATTTCCAGTGTACTTCCTCCATGAAGCCTATTACTTTAGTGTAAAGTTCCATAGATGGTCCTCTCAAAAATATAATCAGGGAAATCTTTGCTGTACATGAAGCATATCACTGAACATTAATGTTCTTAAATTACTTGTTCAGGTATTTAGACTAATATTTATAAATACCCTTTCCAACAATACATTTCTTTAAGTAAGTTTCTTCTGCAATTTTCTATTTCGCCCACATACACAAAAAGAATTTCAAAACGTTTTAAAATATAGCATGAAGTTTTTTATACACAGTCTGCAGAGACAATCCTAACGTTATTCTTGGCTGAAGTCCTATTTGTTGGCCATGGATCTTGGCTCTGCATCATGCTCACTGAAACTAATGTAACCCAGGGCAAAGAATTCAATGCATCTGTGCCAAAAATTGGCAATATTACCTATCATATAGAGTTTTAAGATTACATATGTTAATACATGGATATATCCAGAACAGGACTGGATACTAGAATTGACTGTTATTCAATAAATCCATCAAATAGCTTTTGAGATTATTTAAAAGCTAGGTATGATCTGGCTCTGTGTCTCCACTCAAATTTCATTTTGAATTGTAATCCAAATTCTAATCCCCATGTGTTAGGGGAGGGGCCTCATGAGAGGTGACAGAATCACGGGGGTGGTTCCCCTATGCTGTTCTCATGATAGTGAGTTTGTTCTCAGGAGATCTGATCATTTTGTGAGGGGCTTTTCCCTCCTTTGCTCCACATCTCTCATTCTCTCTCCTGTCACCCTGTGAAGAAGTGCCTTCTGCCATGATTGTAAGATTCTGAGGCCTCCCCAGCCATGTGGAACTGTGAATCAATTAAACCTCTTTTCTTCATAAATTACCCAGTCTCAGGTATTTTTTCATAGCAGTGTGAAAACAACCTAATACAATAAATTGGTACCAGAAACTCTTAAAAGCATTCAGTTTTATTCATTTACAAAGATATGGTTTGGGATTGGAACTTATTTTTAAAAGGGAAGTAGAGCATAAACGTTCAGAAAATTTGCAGCCTGATGATCCAATAGAAAAGAAAAACCCATTTTCTGAGGAGAAATTCAAGCAGACTGCAGAAATTTGCACAAGTAATGAGTAGCCAAATGTTAACTGCCAAGACAATGGGGAAAATGTCTCCAGGGCATGTCAGAGACTTTCACGGCAGCCCCTCCCATCACAGGCCTAGAGGATTAGGAGGGAAAGACAGTTTTGTGGGCGAGGCCCAGGGGTCTTATCTCTTTGTGCAGTCTCAGGATTTGGTTTCCTGTCTCCCAGCTGTGGCTAAAAGGGGCCAACGTACAGCTCAGGCCATTGCTTCAGAGGGTGCGAACCCCAAGCCTTGGTGGCTTATACATGGTGTTGAGCCTGTGGATGCATAGAAATTAAGTTTGGGAACCTCTGTCTAGATTTCAGAGGATGTACAGAAATGCCTGGATGTCCAGGCAGAGGTGCTGCAGGGGCAGAGCCCTCATGGAGAGCCTCTGCTAGGAGACTGTGGAAGGGAAATGTGAGGTCAGAGTCCTCACACAAAAAATCCCCACTGGGGCACTACCTAGTGGAGCTGTGAGAAGAGGGCCACCATCCTCCAGACCCCAGAATGGTATATCCACTGACAGCTTGCACTGTGTGCCTGGAAAAGCCACAGACACTCAACACCAGCCTGTGAAAGCAGTCAGGACGGAGGGCCTGTATCCTGCAAAGTCAAAGGAATGAAGCTGCCCAAGACCATGGGAACCCACCTCTTGCATCAGTGTGACCTGGATGTGAGAGATGGAGTCAAAGGAGAACATCTTGGAATTTTAAGATTAAATGACTGCCCTATTGGATTTTTGGATTTGCATGGGAACTGTAGCCCCTTCATTTTGGCCAATTTCTCCCATTTGGAATGGGTATATTTATCCAATGTCTGTACCCCCACTGTACGTTGCTTTTGATTTTACGGGCTCATAGGTAGAAGGGACTTGTCTTGTCTTATATGAAACCTTGGACTTGAACATTTGGGTTAATGCTGGAGTGAGCTAAGATGTTGGGGAACTGCTAGAAAGGCATGCTTGTGTTTTGAAATGTGAGGACATGAGATTTGGGAAGGGCCAGGGGCAGAATGATATGATCTGGGTCTGAGTCCCTACCCAAATTTCATCTTGAATTGTAATCCAAATTGTAATCCCCATATGTTGGGGAAAGGACCTCTTGGGAGGTAACTGAATCACGGGTGCAGTTCCCCTGTGCTCTTCTCATGATAGTGATTGAGTTCTCTTGAGATCTGATGGTTTTGTGAGGGGCTTTTCCCACCTTTGCTCTGTACTTCTGTCATTCTCTCCTGCCACCCTGTGAAGATGTGCCTTCTGCCATGATTGTAAGTTTCCTGAGGCCTCTCTAGCCATGTGGAACTGTGAGTCAATTAAACCTCTTTTCTTTATAAATTACCCAGTCTTGGGTATTTCTTCATAGCAGTGTGAGAACGAATACAAAATTCAATTTTCATATTTTACATTTGCATTTTATGATCAACAAACTTCATCTTTGAAATAAGAAATTTGTACTGTCTTTACTATTCTCATTGTTCTTCACTGAACTTGAACAAGTTTTGCTGAAGCTACATCTAGGAACAGTAGGTGTAGCTAGTGATGACAAGTATTCTTCAATAACAAAGAGATGCTAAAGTAGAATCAATCCAAATAATTATATAATAGCCTCCATATTCTGCATGTTGGGGAAATAGAATACTCAGTGGAAATTCTCATTAATTTTTACTGCACATGTCGTGACTTTCCTATTTCTTTCCATCTTTTTTTTTTTTTTGAGATGGAATCTCACTCTGTTACTCAGGCAGGACTGCAATGGTGCAATCTCGGCTCACTGCAACCTCCACCTCCCAGGTTCAAGCTATTCTCCTGCATCAGTCTCCTGAGTAGCTGGGACTACAGACGTGTACCACCATGCCTGGCTGAGGTCTGTATTTTTACTAGAGATGGGGTTTCACCATGCTGGCCAGGCTAGTCTGAAACTCCTGACCTCAGGTGATCCGCCCGCCTCGGACTCCTGAAGTGCTGGGATTACAGGCGTGAACCACCATGCCCAGCCCCATCAAATTTATTCTTATGAGTTTCATTTTATTCTAGTGTAATTTTATCTTATTATATTCCCTATGATGGTTTCAAAACACTTTCCTTCACTCATTCATATATTCATACATTAACTTAATATAGACTTTTCTGAGCATCTTTTTTCATGCAGTATATTTGATCCCAAGAATGTAATGACGAATATGGGGATGATTTTTTAGAAGCTCATAGTCTATGAAAAAATCAGCTAAATTCAGTGTAATTATATATATTATGTATAATACATATAATTTTATAAACACACACACACAAGTGCTAAAGTTAGCAGGTGAGGGAGTGACCAAGTTCATTTCAAGAGGTGCAGAAATCACCACAGAAAAAAAGTATTGAATTGTCATTTATGTCATCAACTTATTTGTCTGGATTTCTGTGATAGGCCCTTAACTTTTATCACCACATACATTCTTGACACTGTAATTTGAAAGGTTTTAATACATGAGTTGGCTCATGCCAGTCCCCAGCCTACATTGTATATAACAACATTCCGGAATTTCATGTAGATCCCAAGAATCCCCAGCATTCTCTAATTCTTAGGTTTCTGTTTCTGCTTCACATTTTTGTAGTGATTGCTCCCCTGGTTATCCATAACCCTATTAATAACTGCTTCTTCAGGTGTCAGATGATGTTTTAATTCCTTTGAGAAGCCTTCATGTTATCCCTAAGACTGAGATACCTTCCTGTGTGTTCCCACAAGATCTGCTTTTCCCAAATAAAACCTTTCACACTGCATTGTAATTTTTCCTGATTACTCTTCTTTAGCCCCCAGAGGCAGAAATCTGTATGGTGACTAGCACCAATTAAGTACCAATTAATAATCTGTTGAATGAATAAATGAATGGATGGATGAATAAATGGATGGATGAATGTGGAGATAAGGGGCATTTCAAACGAAAAATAACCATGATGGTGGAACTATAAAGAAGCTGTTAGTGACTCTAATTTGAACTGCAAAATTTGTATTAAATGAGTACAATGTTCTTATGTGAGCATCGTAATGCAGTTTAGACTTCAGGGAAAAAACAGGATTCCATAGAATATACTCATAACATAAAGGTATGGAACAATAATTATGACAAAAAATGTTTTGATACAAAATCCATACTATTTTGCAAATTTATAACCAGAGAACTACATTTAGTTATATATATATATATATATATATATATATATATATATATATATATGGCTATATATTACTTAATAGGCAAATATAATTATTTATATTCTTAAAAATTAGCATAAAACATTAAAGTTATAAAGAAATTAAAGGAACTCAAACATAATCAATAAAAACTATCCCCAAGCAATACCTATTGTATTAATGTATCTCCTCCAAAATTGAGACATTATATATTAATCTAGAAAATTATACTCTTAAATTCAGTACTTTACACTTCAGCTTAACAATTAGCACTTAATAATTACTTTCGGATTATTAATTTTCACTCAAAATTACACATGAAAGTAATGCAAAATATTCTAGTCAGGTCTCCACTAAGTGAAAATGTGAAAGAGTTATTCATATAATTCACAAGTACCAATGATTGAAGAAAACTATACTTATCAAATTTACTCTGTATTTTAACTCAGTTTTGATCTTTTGAATATACACATACTTATTATTTTGGTTTCTGAATAATATTCTTGGCTAAAATTAATGTCAATATTTCCAATTCATTAGAAAATCTGGTTTTTAATGTTAATTAAGATGTGTCTTAGAGATGTGTGGATTACATGCAGGCATTCTTGCACTTCAGAACACATTCATTAAATGCCTCATGTTTGGAGGCACTGTGGCAGGGACTGTGAGGCAGTTGTTCTCAAGCTTTATTGGAAATAGTTATTATTTAGTATGCTTGTTAAATATCCACTTCTGGGATCTACCACTGGAAATGTTGATTCACTATTTCTGGCTAGAACTCTATACTCTGTGTTTAAACAAGCACAGAGATTAATCCGATGTCATTCTGATGCAGGTTATATACTCCATGATCAAGAATAGTTCTGTGGCATATAGACAGATAAAAAGATGCTTCCTGACTTTCCCTAGACAATTTTACAACTATTATGGTTAGTACAACTCATTAAAAAAAAACACTTTTGAGTGAGCCACAGAAACTAATAAAGTTTTTGGTGCTGGGTGCAGAAATAGAACCATACTTTACAAGTATAAAACTAGTTGGTATGCAGGATGTTGAAGAGACGCTTGACCATATCCTACAGAGTTAATTCAAATATTCCAAGTCTAGGATGACCTGAAATTAGTAGTAGTGAAGGAGAGAGACTTGGAATTTGTGTTCAAAAACCAATGGCATTCTGCGTCTTCTTATTGTCAGTCCCATTTGCTTTTTATTATTCATTTATGAATTAATTGCCTTGCCTCAACTTTTCCCCTGTTCTGTAGAGTTGGCTCTATGGAAGACCCAGTTAGTCATTCAGTCTTCAAGAGATAGTTTTATATAGTAATCTCACTGATACTCAGAGCTTCAAATCAACCCAGGTGAACCAGGCACAATGCCAAATTTCATCAAAGACTTAATGGTTCTAGGGATGATTTTCCAGGAAATTTCTCACCCAGAAGACATCTATTTTCCCTTACTCTCTGTTCAATGGCTTACTTTATCTAATTTTCTATGTGATTATCTTCCTCTGGAATTTGGGAGGAAATGCTAAAACAGATGTTATCCTACACAGTAGAATATAAACCTATAGAAAATTTAACAGTTTTACTCCCCGCACCCGAAGACTAGAAGGAAGGTCTTACTGGTTTTCAGATAATTATGTTTTGGTTTAACTTTACACAGTTAACAACAGCTATATCAGATAGGTCCAGTCAAGAAAACAGGAACCATTTTAGATATAATTTAATATGGGAATTGGTATATAGACCTTTAAGAGTTAGTAAAGCAAAAATAGGATGTAAAAGAACATAGATACTTTCACGCCTATAATCCCAGCACTTTGGGAGGCTGAGGCAAGTGGATCGCTTGAGGTCAGGAGTTTGAGAACAGCCTGACCAACGTGGTGAAACCTCATCTTTTGTATTTAGTAAAAATGCAAAAATTAGCCCAGTGTGGCAGTGTGCACCTATAATCTCAGCTACTCTGGAGGCTGAAGCAGGAGAATTGCTTGAACCCAGGAGGCAGAGGTTGCAATGAACCAAGATGGGGCCATTGTACTCCAGCCTGGGTGACAGGGCAAGACTCCTCTCAATTAAAAAAAGAACACTGGGACCAGGCTCGGTGGCTCACGCCTGTAATCCCAGCACTTTGGGAGGCCTAGGTGGGCAGATCACGAGGTCAGGAGATCGAGACTATCCTGGCTAACACAGTGAAACCCCGTCTCTACTGAAAATACAAAAAATTAGCAGGGCGTGGTGACAGGCGCCTGTAGTCCCAGCTACTCGGGAGGCTGAGGCAGGAGAATGGCGTGAACCCGGGAGGCGGAGCTTGCAGTGAGCCGAGATTGCGCCACTGCACTCCAGCCTGGGCGACAGAGCGACACTCCGTCTCAAAAAAAAAAAAAAAAAAAAAAAAGAACATTGGTATTAGTGATTACATAGAGCAGCAATTCTAGTTTTTAAGAACTGGAAGAGATAGGATAACCAGCATCTAGGGATTTGGAAGAGAAGTATGCTTCTCAAATGGACAACGGGAATGTTGCCCTTCCAAGGTGATGCTCATACATGAGTCCCTGCCCCAAATTGTTGGCGCTCAGACTAGCGATGGAGGTAAAGTTAGGTGGTACCTCCCTTCAACGGGTTTATCCTAGCTGCTAATATAAGAGCTAAACATGTCTGGAGGCTGGGGAGTGACTCTCTGCTTTTATGTAATGCCAGCAGAAAAGAAACCAGACGAAGTGCTTTCCCCTCTCCCTCTTTTAATCTCCTTTTACGACTTTCCATTGGCAGAAAAAAATAAAAGTATAATACCTGGAAGGAGAATCAGGGAAATGTAATTTATAGGGAGTTGAGGGATTTGGTGGAGAGGTTGGGAAATGTAGTTTACGTAAGCACAATTTACAGGAGGAGGCTCAGATCTGTGACAAAATAGGCAAATCACCAGCACAGTAGCTATAACAGTCTTCTGGGTTTTGAAGTATGTGCCTTCAGAATCATAGAACATGTGAGCACCACACTCATTTCACTGAGATATGGGAGAAAACGAAAGAGTTTAGTTTGGTCAAAAGCATCTGGGTGCCTTCAGAATAATTGAAATTGGTTGTCTGAAATGGCAAGTAACTAAAAGCTATTGTTCAACAGTTCATAAATTTTGATACCGAACCAGCCTCCTCTCCTTAGAGGACCGCTCTGCCTAAAAAGATTACATGATGGCTGGAGTTTCCATATCTCAGCAAAAAACAGTTTTAAAATAGTATTTCACCAAGAGTGTAGAGATGGGCAATACAGAAGCAGAGAGACCAATGTGATATTATAAGACCAATTTGGGCAAGAGATGTTGACGAATTAAACTAAGATAGTAGCAGTGGGGACGTGAAAGAAAAGAAATTTAGAAGTAAAGGCAATGGGTCTTATTAAATGCGGGGTGTGAAGGGAGAGGAGGAACACAAGATGACTCCTGAGTTTCTGTCTTGGAGGATGGTGAGTCATAGTGTTGTCAAAAGAAAAAAAAAAAGGAACAACTGAAAAGAGTTGAGAGGAAAGTTGACAGGTTTATTTTTAGATGTATTGAATGAAGACCTAGAGCTAACTGTTATCTAAACATCACTGGAACTTCTTGTATTATTTGGGCATTGTGTTTTGAATGTATGAATTTTCCTTTGTAGATTTTTCAGTTGAATAAATCCATTCTTTTCAGAATAAGTCTAAACGGCTCTATAGGACAACTGTATAGGCTTCTGCATTGTAGAGCCCACCAGCTGCTTTCTCAGCCTCGTCTATCATTCCTTCCTCAAAAGTGGTGCTCCAGGAAGAGTGCAAACATTGAGCTTCCCTGAAAACGCTGATACTTGAAACATCTGTACTTTGGTAAATGCTTTGTCCGTCATGAATTTTAGTCCATTCTCCATCTGATTATCTTTCGTCCTCTATTGAAACCCAGCTCAGCTATAATGTCTAAGATGATATTCTTAAGAAAATCCCCATATAATGGATCATCCTCTACTATTTATATATTCTCTATTCCTCATATTTCTCAATTTTATGTATTTTTTACAGTTCATTTTAATGTATTTACTGATATACCTATTTCCCTTTATGGACTGTAATTTATGAGTATATAGCTGGGATACCTCTTTAAAAGTCACACCAGAAACAGTGAGATTTCTCACAACTCATATGCTGAGAAAATACTAGTTAGGTATATAATGAGATAGTTTAACTCAACCAAGTGACAAAATATGAAAAGGGGAGGGGAATAAATTCACAAAAGAGGAAACACAAAATGGTCATTAAACAAAAAGTAATGATAAACCTCACCAGAATTAGGTTTTTCATTTCCTTTATGTTGACTAAATTTTAAACATGTTTCTTCCTAACATAAGCCCCTAACTTCTTTATCTTAATGCACTTACTTTAGAACATTTGTAATTGTAAATTCTTTCTCTTCCCATTTGAGATTTAAATCTTCCAGTTTCTTGCCTGTTTCAAAAGCCAGGATTCTCTTTTTCAAGGAGCCATCTTTATAAGATGTAGTCATCAAGACAGAACCCCTATCTCTCAGTCTCTATGTCACGGAAGCAGCCTAACTTTCATAAATACCAATTAGCAAACACATATGACCTAATCACATTGACCAAGCTCACTCCTAAGACCGGCCCAATACTTTTTCACTAGCTCTCCCAGGTGCATAAAACTATCTCATCTTTTGGTTCAGTGGAGAGTTCTCTCTCTTTCCCCTACTGTAGTCGTCTTGAATAATGAACATCTTCCTTGCCTATTTCATTCCATCTGTTGCAATTTCTTTCATATACACAAAGATATTTGCCATTTACATTTTAAAAATTCAGCAAAATTAAAAACTCTGAGGATATGAAATTATGGTACAAATCCAAAAATAGTCTACTTGGAGTGCTGGTGCAAGTATGAATTAATATAATCACTTTGAAGATTAGTTTTGCAACCTAATGGAATACATACTCATGCACAGAGAGGCTTGCTTGTAGCATTGTTCATTAAAATTGGAAATAATAGATAATACATTGTGGTATATTCATACATCAATTATAATAAAGTCTATTTTATCAGCAGAAAGACAAATTGGAGGCATATACATTTTAAAAACACTGCTGTTTAATATTAATATTAAAAATAGTAATTCTATATAATTACAATATATAAACACACATATATATGTAAATCAGGGGGAAAGGATCAAAAAGGAAGAACATCAAGGTGTCATCTATTATGCTATATTTTATTTACTTATAAAATGAAAATAATTGGGAAATTCACGTAAGATAGCAGTGGTGGTTGCAACATAGCTTTGGGACATTCAGAAATCCTTACATAAAATGAAAAGACTAACTTGATAGCAAAATTAAAATCACATGGATACCATTTATTAGACTGGTGCAAAAGTAATTATGGTTTTTGTCAATTAAATAAAACAAAACTCAGTCAAAATGTCATCCTCATTAACCTCAAAGCAGAAATGAGAGAGAGCACACCACCAATGGTCAATCTACACACTATCAGCATGTGTGCAGAAGAAACAGAGGGAAGCAATGCAGCAAGTTAAAGCCATGAAAACAACAGAACCCACAGGACTTATTGAAAATCAATGTGAAAACAGCAGAGAACTGTGAACATTTATGCCCACACTAATAATGGGTGGATGCAAGGGCTCTGTTATAAGGCTAAAGGAAATAAAGTCTCTGAAACCTGCTGAACTCTTGAAGCTTAAAATCTGCCAAGTTTTCTTACCATTCAGGATGAGGGGATTCCACATACAAAAGTAACTGCTGAAAGTGGAAAAAAAGTAGTGAGACAAGAATAACAGAAAGTTAAGAAGAGAAGATATGAATAATCACTGGGGAGAGAAAAAGACCAGAAATTTTAGAAAACAAGCCACCATATTTTTTGACACTACATGACGAGAACAGAACAGGAAACTCAGTAGATTTAGAAAAGCCATTGAAACAAAGCTTTATTCTAAAAATGAAGGGAATTTATATTAACATAAAATAAGCAACAAATGTTTTGAGATCAAATCTCACAAAAATTTATCACCATAAATATTGCATATTCTGTTATGATCTCTGCAAACATAGTAAGCACACAATCAAGATGTTCCAAAACAGACTAAAATGAGATATAGCACTTCAAAGCGAGCTAAAAGGCAGTAAGCATGGGATACAAGACACAAAGAAATAAACTAGAATTAGAAAATTTCAGGAAAGAAGTTAGAGATCTCAAAAAAATAGAAGAATGCAAGTTCCTTCAAAAATAAATACAATGTGCAGAAATGCAAAAGCAAAAAAGCACCACTAATAATATCTTAAGAGAAACAGAAGGTAAAGAGGTGAATTTTTCCAATCCAAAAGAATTTGAGCGAAGATCAAAAAGGTTGAGGAAAAAACTGAAGATAAAGAAAATTCAACAAACGAAAAATAGGTGCTCCTGAGGAAGAAAGTTAAAAGAAGATAACAAATTATTAAAACCATAATTCAATAAAAGCCTCCTAGAAAAATATTTAAAATTACATATTGAAAAAGTACACTATGCAACTGGAATACCAACTCAGAGCTACCAACACAAAATACATTCTAGTAAAATTGCTGTACTTTAAAGAAACAGGAAACAAATCATTGGGCACTGAGGGGAGAAAAGCAAGTGGTTAATAACGGAAAGAAAAATAGATTATCATTATAATTTTTGCCACTAATGCATTCTACCAGAAAATGCAGAGCTTATTGAAAAAAATGGAAGGAAAGAACATGTGAGCCAACATTTTTGTATCCGACAAAATTAATTTTTAAGACTAAAGGACACGAAGTCTCATCACCATAAAAGAACTTGTAAAATATTGTCCCCATGAGTCCTTTATAAGGAATATAGTAGAGAGATATTGATATAAAAGCAAATAGTGAGCATTATATAGTTACAATAAATAAGAGCTAAGTGGCAGATATGATATGTGACCTGACACTATCTCTGTATCTATCTCTAGTATAACCATAGAATGGGGAGAGAAAATAGACAATACATACAAAAATGTTTAGCTAATTTTAGTAATCATAATGCATAAGGGCAGTTTTAGTATTATTCAGATAATGTGGTATATTTAATGTGGAATAAAGTGAGAAATTATGAAATATTTTAATTATCACCTATGCTTCTAAGAGCCATCATTAGTGCTCAGATTGCAGTCATGAAATGACATTTCCCAGTAAAACAAATAAAGTCTCATGTAAAAATTGCTCATTCCAGGTTTGTGACAATGGATAAGCTGAGCTTAGTACATCTAAGTATACCAGATAGCAAAGAAACTAGTAAGTATTTTAAGGGTCATCTCAAAGGACTCAAAGGCAAATGGAAAAGGTACCAGCTGGCAAAATGTGAGACAGTATGAACTTCAATAAAAATAAGAATTACAAATGTTTTTAAAACTGGGTTCATGATGACATTTAAATGTATATAAAAGAATTGGTCATCTTCTGAGAAAGGGAGGGAATCAATTTATTATCTTGAAGACTGGTTCAATAAAGAAAAATTCAAGAATCTATCCTTCCTTTCCTGAGGTCACAACCAAAAGAAGTAATGGATCACTGAAATTGACTTTTGTATTGATAGTATCTGCCAAAGAAAAAAAAATAACCTGATAGAAAGGGGTGACATAGTTTGGAGGTTTGAATCTCATGTTGAAATGTGATCCCTAGTGTTGGAGCTGGGGCCTGGTGGGAGGTGTTTGGGTCATGGGGAAGGATTCCTCACGAACGGCTTGGTGCCCTCCATATGATAATGAGTAAATTCTAGCTCTGAATGCATGAGAGATCTGGTTGTTTAAAAGAATGTGGCACCTGCTCCCATCCTCTCTCTCCATGTGATACACTGGCACTCCCTTTGTCTCCCACCAGTTTGTAAGGCTCCTGAGGCCTCACCAGGAGCTGAGCAGATGTTTGCACCAGGCTTCTCACACAGCCTGCAGAAACTTGAGCCAAAATGAACCTCCTTACTTCATAAATTATCCAGCTTTAGATACTTCTTTATAACAATACAAAAACAAAGTAATACTGGGGAAAGGGCTAAATTTCTTTCTTCTGAAATTTCAGATAAGGAAGCAAAAATTTGTCATATGCTTGTTTAAAAAGTGAAATCCAATTAATTATCAGGGAAATAGAAGTTAATTACTTGTTTTACTTCTATCCTTTAGATGAATATGAAAAATCAGTAAACGTGAAGAAAAGTGTCTACAAAGATGGGGAGCAGTAGAAACTGTCATCATTTCTAGAGAGAATATGAATTGGTACAATTGCTTTGCAAAGCAGGCTCACATACCTAGTAAAGCTGTACATAATATTTTGTTTTGCGGCACTGCCCTGCTACTTCTAAGATATCCTGCATCCTCTTGCACATGTATATCAAGAGATACTTTCCAGATGGTTTAGAACAACATTGTTCATATCGTACCAAATGCCATTGATTGACATCAACTCCAATATTCATCAACAAAATACATACATAAATGAGTTATGTATTCATAAATTAGAATACTATACTTTGGTAAAAGGAAATGAGGGCTGGGTGTGGTGGCTCATGCTTGTAATCCCAGCACTTTGGGAGGCTGAGGCAGGTGGACCACTTGAGGTCAGGAGTTTGAAACCAGCCTAGCCAACACGGTGAAACCCTGTCTCTACTAAAAGTACAAAAAACCCAAAAATTAGCTGGGTGTGGTAGCACATGCCTGTAATCCTAGCTACTCTGGAGGCTGAGGCATGAGAATTGAGCCCAGGAGGCGGAAGTTGCAGTGAGCTGAGATTGCGCCACTGCACTCCAGCCTAGGTGACAGAGACTCAGTCTCAAAAAAAAGAAAGAAAGAAAAACAGAAATTAAGATAAATGAGTACACCTATATTCATCAGCATGGATAAGCCTCAAAACCATACTGTTTAACAAAAGGAGTAACAAGACAAGATAGACTGTATGATTTGATTCATATAAAATTCAAAAACCAGAAAAAACAAGTATTATTTAAGCATGCACATATTGTTGGTTAAAACTGTATTTTTTTATAAAAGTTATGGTCAGGATAGGCAAAATCTCTGTTCAGTGAAATGTGTTCAGAGAGGGGCCTATAGGGCCATGGAAATGTATTTCTTGGACTAGGTGGAGTGTTAGGTACAACTATATTATTTTCCTTAAATTATGTGTGTGTATAACTGTATCTACCACTATCTGTGCCTCTGCCTGTACTTTGCCCAATTTTTTTTTTTTTTTTTTTGAGATGGAGTCTCACTCTGTCGCCCAGGCTGGAGTGCAGTGGTGCGATCTGGGCTCACTGCAAGCTCGGCCTCCCGGGTTCACACCATTCTCCTGCCTCAGCCTCCTGAGTAGCTGGGGCTACAGGCGCCTGCCACGGCACCCGGCTAATTTTTTGTATTTTTTTAGTAGAGCCAGGGTTTCACCATGTTAGCCCAATTTTATCAAATATTCCTTTATTACTAATTTATAGAAGCATTTTTAAAAAACTACCTTTTACATATTTTATCCAATACTTTTATTTCAATGGACAGGTGTGAGTTGGGTAGACACTCTTGGAATGCTGACTATGGATTAAACCACTTAATCTTCACAAAAAGATCACTTGGAGAGTCCTGCTTTTATTCAGATCTTAAGGAAATCTAGGCACAGAACTTGTACAAGGTAGGGGAGAAGTTACTTGTTCAAGATATACTAATTTTATTGTGTGTATTTTTTAATCTTAAGTAGTTCACTATATTGCTGGTAAAAATGAATGCACAAACAAAATGACCACATAGAAGAGCTTTAATCATTCCTCTTTGCCCAGCAAATTAAATACAAACTCCACTTGTGTATTCAAAAAATCAATTGTAACATTTTTAATTCACATTTTTAGCTTTCCAATATTTTTTCAAGTAATTTAAATAATTCTGTTCCTCTGTAAACACACCCCTTGTTCTGTTCATGATGTTTTCTCCTCCCAGGAAACCTTCCCCTCCCTATTGTCAGTTGCTGAAACCAAATTATAAGTCCATCCTCTCAAATACCACTGCCTCATAAATATTGCAGGCAAATATTGCTTGCTTTTCCAGATTGCCCTTTCTCTGTCTCCTCTATGAAGTATTTTTTAAGCTCCCCATTTGGATAGTTTCTTTTCTTTCTCTGAGCTCACATGAAACTCTGATTGATCTCTGCTGGCATATAATGTGATATAGGGGATTGTGCACAGTATTTCTTCTGTGTTCATCACCAAATGGAAGAGTTGATAAATGTGAAACATTTCTGCTGAGAAACCAGAGGTACTATTTCAAAATAGAAGTATCCTTAAAGAAAGTATAACCTGAGAGCGTCAGGCCCTGCAAAAGGATGGAAGTGGTTCTACTTTGGTGTTAAGAAGTAAACTTCATGCTAAAAATAATCAGAGACTGATACCAAAGTTCATACAGAATCAGCCACCATTACCGGCCTAAGTGTTACAGTTCCAAATGTCCTTAATCATATGATGCCTTCTTATAATGCTAATATACGGTGTTTTAAAAAATTTCATCATGCTTTAATAGAGAGTATTTTAGAGATACAAATAAAGACTGTAATAAAAAGTGTACATTTTTGCTCTTCATAGTGTGGTCCTATGGACCAAGGAATAGTAACATCATCTGTAGGCGGGTAAGAAATGCTCCACCCTCAGATTTCCTGTATTATACTCTACTTTGTAAGCAGAGTCCCAGGTAATTTGCATGTATGAGAAAGTTTGAGAGGCTCTGGGATCAGCTCAAATACTCTTTTTAAAAATTATTTCTACTTAGTAAGCTCTCAATTTTCTGTTCAATAATAAGAAAATGACTACTTCCACACAGTTAGAGGTACTGAAGTCATTAAAGACTCGAAGATATACCTAATTTCCTTCTACCAGATGCACTTTATCAATCCTGAGACAGAATATCGCCATTTCAATAGCCACTCTGTTTATTCACAACAAAATGACATCAAAAATAGACCTAGATAAGAATGGGTTTGTTTCTGGTTTTGTTGATAGCTATATGACTTTGGCTAAGTCATGAGAAAATTTACCTGATAATATTTGCTTGAATTTTTTTTTTTTACTTCCTCTATTGATCATATAGTTACACTTAGCATTGTGTTGTTCAAAAAAGACCAAAACTTCTTATTTTATGTTCTCTGGCGTGGGATAGATTTAGTTATGACATATTACAGAACAGCCGAGTGATCTGAAATGTAAGGTAGGAGGGCTCCTCTAAGCCTTAATTAATAAGTCATCCCTCTTCACCTCAGTGATTTAACATCAGTCTAAGCCAATGCAATGAAAATAATCACTTAGGCATTCAAGGACAAACCTTTTACTTCAATTCTACTATTTAAATATATTAATACATAACTTTTCAAAAGAATGAAAGATGATTTTATATGATTCATTAGGTATCTACAGTCCATTATACAATATTGTTAACAAAATAGCAGACAGTCAGGATGAGTATCAATTATTTAGAAACCAAAATGGAAATGTATAATCAGAAAAATATTCATAGTGATCACATATTAATTAAACTATGTTTATCTTAGACATATATTTCATTTCTCTTTAGTATAATTTTCATCAGTACTACCAAAACTGCACTAGATGGTAATTTCGAAGTATTTACAATTTTGAACATTAAAATGGATTTGGAAGTGTTTATCTGTGAATTTTTCTATGGTTTTATCATGCAGGGTTTTATCTGACCTTTAGAATTAGGTATTTGTAAAGTGTAGATCAAAGTGTGCAATCATTACTCAAGATTACTTTCAATGTCTTGCAAAGGTTTTAATCTAATGAACCTTCCAAAGATTATTTTTAGTATGAATGGATAAATGATAAGCCTTATTGAAAAAATAGTTATTTTCAGTATATTTTTCTTATATTTGAAAACATATTAATGGTTATTTTTCAACAGTTTACAAAGTAAGCTGAATATATTTTATTTTGATTAAATTTGGTGAAACTTTAATTTTAGAAAGAATATGCATAGTCAGTAAACATATTTTAAACTATAATCATATAGTATAATGGCATCCAAATCTTATAGGCATATGTGTTTGAACTCATATTGATAGGAAAAAAATCAATGAGACTATATAACATTTTAGAAAATAGTATCTACAATACGAATAAATACATAGTTTTCCTAGTTCTGGAAAGAAAGTAACATCTTTTTAAGGTCTCCTTAACTTCCACACCTACCTGAGACTTTTGAAGTGAAGGTGATTTATGGTGAAAATAAATATAAGGAAGCCAAGAACTTTCGCTCACTCTACAATCTTGCATTACTAAATAAATCAGCTTCCCTTATTCTTCAGAGGCTAATAAAGTGTAATTTTCATTTTGCTCTGTGCATAGAATATACCATTCTCTTTCCTAGGTCATTCTTAGTACCCTGACATGGATACATTTGTTAGAGGCAGATACAAAGTTACCATGTGAGAAAACCAAAACACAACACAAACAATAGTTCTATTTATTTTACTCTAATCAACCAAAAATTCTAGATCTAGCAATTTAATATTGCAATGTATTATCCTACTATTTCTAAATTAATCATATTTAAGTCAGATACTTTCTGTTCCAATAAGCCTACCTCCTACCTCCTAAGGTATTACACTGGGAAATGCTTTATGAACTGGATAGTGCTATCAGCGGCAGGGAACCTTATTATCATAATTACGATTCAGTAAGGAGTCTGTGGGAAAAGGGCTAGTTGTCAATAGATATGATAAAAGGTTTGAGAACTGAATGCTGGAATCCTCAAATATTTAGAATGTGGAATGATGAGGAGAAGCCAAGCAAAATAAATCCAAAGATTGAAAACCACCTTACTTTTTTTTTTTTTTTTTTTTTGAGACGGAGTCTCACTCTGTCGCCCAGGCTGGAGTGCAGTGGCGCGATCTCGGCTCACTGCAAGCTCCGCCTCCCGGGTTCACGCCATTCTCCTGCCTCAGCCTCCCGCGTAGCTGGGACTACAGGCGCCCGCCACCACGCCCGGCTAATTTTTTTTTTTGTATTTTTTAGTGGAGACGGGGTTTCACTGTGTTAGCCAGGATGGTCTCGATCTCCTGACCTCGTGATCCGCCCGCCTCGGCCTCCCAAAGTGCTGGGATTACAGGCGTGAGCCACCGCGCCCGGCCCACCTTACTTTTTAAAAGTGTCTGGTATCTGGTTCTAGTTGTGATCAGATGCATTTTCCCTCGATTACCACTGTGAACCACCTTGCCAAAATGAATTTGATCATGGATTATGTATTACTTACTTTTTATAAGTAATTATTGTGATTTAAATCATAAGATCACATAAGAATTGTAAACAATGCCACCACAAATTTTCAAAATTATATGTAGAATAATTTTGCTACAAGTTGTTTTTAGTAGTTCTGCTTTTCAACATTTGAAGCTATCCAGATTTAGAGACCTAAGAAGTATAGTCAGATATTTCAAGAAGTATAGATTTTAATATTAGATTCATCCTGCGTGGCCAAAAGAAGAGAATTATTTTTTCCAGTTGTGTTTAGAACCTTCATCAGTTAGCTACTGTGAAAGAATGGCAGGTGTCAGGCAAGGGGTGAGACGACTTTTAAGTTCAAAGCCATTCCAATCCCGCAACCCCAGGTTACTAGTGAACTATCTATATCTATGTAAATGAACCAAATACATATAATAAAAATGTTGACAAATTTTCCTAATGGGATTTTTAAGCCATTCTACTGAAATCAGTTACTCAAGAGTGAAAATTACATAGTATAGATGGCTTCTTTCTTTGAGAAACATTAGTTATCGTTTAATTATAATGTATAGGTGGGATTACAAATAGAAACTATTTAGAAAGCAGTAAGATGGTTAAATAATTTGATAACATTGGTGATGAAGACAAAATGACACCTAAAAGGTACACAAATATTTTGGTGGTAAAACTTTGCATATTGAAATATAGAGACCCCTCTGTCATCTGATATAAACATGAACAAAAACAGACACAGAAAATCAGTTCAAGTAATAATTAGCAAAATATTTACCAACTTTTTTCATTTGCATAAATAGGGCAGAATCATGAAATTTCAAAGATAAAATATTAGTATTAATACTCATAACTATATATAGTTATATGTAGATATATACACATATATAAATTTAAATTTAGTCAGACTTTTTATGGTAACAAATGAACTGTGTGCTATTTATGTCATATTTTCCAAAGAATAAACGAAAGTGTAACGAAGAAATAGTGGTGCATTTCAAGTTCTTAACACAGATGACACCTTGTTAAACTTTTTAGATCACAATATTTTTAAGTCATTAAGACCATCTAAAACTATGCCTTAACTTGCTTTACCAATATATTCAAACTGGGCCAAAACGGGCAAAATACTAGAGTGCATTATAAAAATAGAAATGTGACCTACACTTCGCTCCTTTCCTCGTCCCTCTTTACTTCAGCATGCTATCCCGCAGTGGTTTTCTAACCACTTATTAAAAATGGAAAGGCAACAGCTATAAACTCGTAGAAACATAATAGGCAACCCACTTAGAGCAGATGTGGATTTTCAGAAAATGCTTGCCTGGAGTTGCTGAAAAATCATCTCTCTTAAATCGCCCAAATTCTGACGGGTAGCTGCTTGTACCATGCCTGTCCATTTCAGCAGTAATTGAAACCAAGGTTTTGAAGTAAAAATTTTTGTCAACTTGTCAAGTATAGTTTTGTGATGAAAACTATTAGTAGTTGAATATGCTTCACTGCCTCTACCTCCGTTGTGAAACAAACAAAAAAGAGTGACCTACTAATATATAACAAGTTCTTGAACTTGTAAATAACTTCATGAAGTAAAAAACTTCCTATAAATATACTATTTATACACACATATGCACACACACTCACACACAAAAAAATGCTTTACTTTGTAATAACTTTATGTTCTAAAATACTAATATTTAGATGGCCATGCAATTATAGTACAAATAAATACTCCAGATAGGATGAAAATGAAAGATTATTAAATATTGCCCTGATGGATAAGTGTTATAATTCCTAAATACAGTGGAAGATATTTTAGCTTTTAGTAAAAAAAAATTGTTTCTAGTGAAAACCCTTTTTCATTTTCTTTCACCTAATATAATAAAATTATAATTTGCTATTTGACCATGATAAAAATGTAATAAAGTAAAAACTTTCTTATATAATGACATAGTATCTTTTTAATGACACAATTTCATGACTTAGTAGTACTTACTCATCCTCGCTTCACATCATTTATCAATATACAATTTATATCTATTATGCCCTAAGAGTTATTCCACTTTCAAACCTTTATAATTCTCATGAAAAGATATGGAATCAGCCCAAATGCCCATCAATCAATGAGTGGATAAAGAAACTGTGGTATATATATATATATATATATATATATATATATATATATATATATATATATATATATATATAATGGAATACTATTCAGCCATAAAGGGAATGAACTAATGGTATTCACAGCAACCTAGATGAAATTGGAGACCATTATTCCAAGTGAAGTAACTCAGGAACAGAAAACCAAACATTGTATTTTCTCATTCACAGTGGGACCTAAGCTATGAGGATGCAAAGGCATAAGAATGATACAATGGACTTTGGGGGATTGGGGGAAACAGTGGGAGGAGGGTGACAGAAAAAGACTACAAATTGAGTACGACGTATACTGCTCAGATGATGGATGCACCCAAATCTCACAAATCACCACTAAAGAACTTACTCATGTAACCAAACATTACATGTTTTCCCCAAAACCTAAGGAAATTAAAAAATAATAAAATAAAACCTTTATCATTCTCAGAACTGGTGATAATTCACTAGTATTTTTTTTTCACAGAAAACTATAATTTTCATCAAAAGTTACTAGTCAAAAATAAACAAAACCACTAAGAATGCATGCCCTAAATAAATGAAAGTCATTGTCATTTCCAAATTCTCTTGCTAATTCCCAAATACATTGTCTTTATTTTCTTACATCCATAATAATATCTTTAATTATATTTCACTTAACCAAAGAAAAAAAAAGGAGAAACCAATCTGGTAAGCTATATTAATACTCATAAGAACACATCTTTATCGCATTCTGTAAGAATAGAATATATTTAGCTCGCACTAAGAATTTTGTGGCCTTTTGTTCAATGGCTGCTCAAGTGCACCAATTCTCATCTATTTATTTTCCATGTTAAATAAAATGTATTACTGTGTCTAATGAGAAAACATTTCATTATGTTAACTGCCTTTTTAATTTTGCACCTCTTTTGGCTTCCATTTTTTAAAGCAATATATTTGGCTTGTAAAACCAGATCTTAGAAGGAATGAGGAATTGATTTTGGAAGCATTTATCATGCTTTTAATTCACAATGAGAGAATTATAAAGTAAATGAATTCTTCTCCCACCAAAAGGCATGTCTAATAGGTGCAAAGCAGCTCTGTGTGGTTTTGAGGGAAGCTATTAGACCAACCTCTACATATGACTGCACCTTTCCAGAAGGTGACCCCTGCCTTTGGTATAATCAAGATTACATGAATAGTTGGAACCAGCTATTCTAGGTACATCAACGTTTACATTATTTCTCAGTTGGTCACTTTTGTTGTTTTGCCCGTATGAACAAATGCATGCAGATAACAATGGAGTGTGGAGAACCTATATTCCTTATCTTGTATGTGATAATCAGGAAGGGAAATCTATTTGGTAATTTTTTGTTGTTATTTGAAAATTCTATCCTTTGTGGTAGCGATGAGTTCAGAAATGGTTTCAAATCCATACAATCAAAATCAATGTTTAGTGAGTTTTTTTTTGGAAGGGGAAATTCATAAGCATTAAATCCAATTAGTTTCCATGATCAATAACCATATACCAATTTCTATGCAATTTGACTATGATAGAAGTGTAATAAAGTAAAAACTTTCTTATATAATGACGTAATTTTTTAAACTGCACAATTTGATTATTACGTAGTACTTACCCATCCTGGCTTCAGGTTATGTATCAACATACAATTAGTATCCATTATGCCTTAAGAGTTATTCCACTTTCAAACCTTCTCAGAACTGGTGATTGTTTACTAGTTTTTTTTCACAGAAAACTATCATTTTATTAGAAGTCATTAGTTAAAAATAAACAAAACCACCAAGAATGTATGTCCTAAAAAACCAAAAATAGATTCATTTCCATTTCCAATTCCTCTTGCTTGTTTTTGAATTCATTGCCATTATTTCTTTACATCCATAACAATATCTTTAATTATATTTCAAAATCATTTT
The DNA here is from genome assembly GCF_029281585.2 of Gorilla gorilla gorilla. Lineage (NCBI taxonomy): Eukaryota > Metazoa > Chordata > Mammalia > Primates > Hominidae > Gorilla > Gorilla gorilla. Next base: position 106,871,978 of record NC_073238.2, on the reverse strand, counting down.
TTTAAAAAAGTAGTGTTAGAATCATACACTTACAGTCTGTGATCTTCAGTGTCCTCTTGACTTCTCCGCTTCCTGATCCCCCGCAACCATCTTCATCATCACAGTCCCCACTGACTTGTTCAACCATGCCTCCACCACTGCCCAGCTGAAGAAGTTCCCACTTGTCAGGTTTGGGTGATCTACCCTGTAACAACTAATTGTACATAAAGAAAGGCCTTTACTAATAGCAAATTTGAATAACATAAGAATTCTATTCAGAAAACTTACTTAGAATTATTTTGTTATGTGGATCCACTCTTTTGGTGTAGACACCAAGTCAAGTCTTTAAGAAAAATGAAACAACTGAAATAGTAATAAACAGTGGGCAAAGTCTTACACCTATAAAGAGTTACACTTTATATATTAGTTCTGTGGCAATGGTTTGGATGATTCTTTGGGAAGCAAATGAAATTACACCTTCTTTGCTTATGGTAGTTTGTCTAGAGGATCCTTTGTTTCTGAACAAATAATATTTAAATATGGTAAATCAAATTCTAGTACTGCCTCTGTAGTATATTGGCTGATAATTTTTTGCTGTTTTGTAAACCCACACTCCGTATTTCTCAAGAAGTACGTCTCTTCCAGAAAACGATTCTGTCTAAAGAAATCCAGAATTTTAGACATATACATTTATAGTTTCATTTAAACTTTCCTGGATCAAATACACAGTCCATGCATATGACACATACTGAACCTTGGGACAAAAGACTTAGGTCCTACATCCATTTCTACAAATCATTTAAGAAATTTAATGACTTCTCAGTTCTTGATTCTCAAGTATTTCATTTATTTTTATGAGCAAAACAGATGGAATAGACATTTTCACCTACAGCACAGGAGTTCCAGTAATACTTTCGAACAACATTGGAAATGTCTGAATGTCTTTTCAGAAAGGTGATGTTATAAATAGAATATTTCACTTAAAACTAAGCCTGATTAAGATAGTCCAATGCAGTATGTTACATTCACCCCTCTAACGTGGTTTGGAGAACACATGGCCAAGTGTGAGCACTAGAGGGTACTAATATATTATGAACAAAATGTACAACTGCTGACCACTTAGTGGTCATTTAAATTTTCACAGCGCTTTATGAAAGACTTAGGGTTGTTACTTCTGTGACTTTCCAAATAATATTATCAATTAGCAGACAATAATTAAATACACAACCCAAAGACAGCATTTTATACTGAAGAACAGAGAGTCAAATAGCCTCAGGATATCTAACATAAATATGTTTATCATGTTACAAACAATTAGATTAAGTAACTGGATTGTGAAATTCACAAACTTTTAAAATTAAACAATACAAATTTTAGGTCACCAATTCTGAAACATTAATTTTCTAACAAAACTACTAAAACAATTTGACAGTAATTTTTAAATTCTTATTTTTGTTTATCAGCATTTTGCAAAAAAAAGTCAATAGGTGGCATTAAATTAAAAAGAAGTCTTCTTTCAAGATCAAGTGAACTCAGCAAATATTAAGTTAGACAAACTTTTCTACTGTGTTTAATATACTGATGTGTATATTACTCCCTGTAAAGGGAAGGGAGAGTACAGCAATGAAGAAACACAGATAGGAAATAAACCACACAAAAAGTCAAATCTAAAAAGGGAAAGATAAATGGTATTATTTTATACCATTATATAAATGATAAATAATGATGAATGGTAAATAAAGTAACACCAGTTATCATTTGTTATTGTGAAATATCCCATTTGTTATCTATTTAGTATAATCATAAAGGGCTTGGATTCTGAGGTCCAACATACTTCGATGTGAATCTTGGATTCTGACATACACCAACCACGAGACATGGGGTATTGAGTAAGTTACTGAATAAATCAGTTTCCTCAAATCTATAATAGGGACAATAATACACCTGGACCATTGCTCATATTGTGAGAAAAACATTTGCAAAGCACTTTGCAAATATTTAATATGCCAGCACATTAAACATTAATACATTTTGATTATTATCTATTCTATTATATATTCTAGTACAATATTGTTTAAATATACAGAACACATTAATTGAAAGAATTAAGAATGCAATTATATGACTTATAATTTTTCAAAGTATTATCAGACAAGTACAACAAAAGCCAAACTCTCTGGTGATATGCTGCTTTCTTTTGACCTCGACATTCTTTTCCAACATTTTCCCATATCAACTTTATTTTCCCTTTACTTCCCTAAGAATTATTCCAATATTTTACTGGGATCGTGGCAAGAACACAGATGGACTCTCATGAACACCACCAACAACGTATATGTTATGAGGATCCAGCCAGGTAAATGAACTCAAAAACACAAACAGAAAGATAATTGATTTTTAAAACCAAACTTACTATTTTAAGAAATTGGTTTTGGTTGAAAGTGATTGGATATATTGTCAGAATTATTCATTTATTTGTAATTATTGTTAAATATAATGGAGGACTTAAAAAACATTTATTCTGTTTTCTCCATTTTTTTCCTCCATCACTTCAGTGACATTCTAGGAAATGTCTGAGGCACATGAACTCAAATTTTTAAGAAATAAAACTACACAAAACTATATTTTAACTATTCGTGCTAAGGAGAACAGCAAAATGGACACCAAGATTTTCCACCTTAACCCCTGGGGCTGTGAATATGACGTCAGTTGTGCCTACCAACTTACATGACAAAATCAACTTTGCAATGTAACTGATGCCATTAATCAGTTGATTTTGAGTTTACAAAAAGGGAGATGATCTGCTTGGAATAATGCAACCACATGATTTTTTTTCCCTTTTTTAAAAATTATACTTTAAGTTCTAGGGTACATGTGCACAACGTGCAGGTTTGATACATAGCTATACATGTACCATGTTCGTTTGCTGCACCCATCAACTTGTCATTTATATTAGGTATTTCTCCTAATGCCATCCCTCCCACTGTCCCCCAAAGTTTCCTCTATCACCAGAAGTTAGAGACATTCCAAGCATGAGATGTGAGGGTGAGGAGCTTGCATGCAGGGGCCCATGCTGCTGCCCTTGAGGGTGTGAGCTTGGATGATGTGATAGGGCCTGTCAAAGGTCCTATGTCAAGGAACTGTACCACTAGTGGCCTCTTGGAGCTGAGAGTGACCTGCCTTGCAGCCAGCAAGGAATTGAGCTCAACAACCTAGACGAGCTTGGAAGCAGATTCTCCCCCTCAGCTCCCAAACTGAGTCAAGCTAGGCTGACAACCTGCTTTCAGCCTTGTGAGACCCTGAGCAGTGAGCCCACCCAGACTTCTCATCTGTGGAATAGTAAGCAGTAAATGGATGTTGTCTTGAGCTGCCACATGTGTAGTAATTTGCTATGCAGGAAGAGAAAATGAATACACGAATACACTCTCTAACCCTCAAATGGGCCACATTTACTTCTTGGCAATTGTGTTTGAAAGCTTTTGATTCTCTAGCATGTTTCTCAGAATGAGAGGTCATCATTTCTGTAAGATACCACCTTCCTGAGAAGATGGTACCCTTGGAAACAAGCTCTCAGAAAAACCTTTTCAGTTTATTTACCTCTTAATAATCCCTCTCACTATATTTCCAAGTCTCTGAGCAAGAAATATAATTGCATGATTCAGATATATCCAGGATCCCACCCAATTCGTGATTCTCAGTCCCCAGTACTACCCTAGCCCTCTTGCAGGGTCAATATCTCCCTTTCCTTTGCATGGAGGCTCTGCCTGATCATTTTCATTTTCTCGCTTTTCAATTATCATACATCCACAATATACACTTTCACTCTCATATTGTAATAAAACTTGATTTGCAGAAATTTCCAGTAAATTTGTAATCAACAAAAACAACGGGCTTTTCACAATAAGATCTTTATTCAAATTTTCTTTAACTACACTATCCTGATTTCTTCTTAAAAGTTTGCTTATCTTTCTCCTCACTTCCTCTCTCTTGCCTCCTCCAACATCCACATGGAAGTGTTTCAATTAATAATATAAATCCCCTACTTCTTAGTCTCTTTCTTGGAATTCATCCTAACAGATTGAGCTCTGACCTGTATACAAATTACACTCAAGTCCTTATCTGTAACCCTTGTTTTTCTCTGTAGTTCACCTCTAAGCAGCAACTGGAAGTGAGATGAACTCTACCACTTTCTGTCTTAAAATAAAACTGCTCATCTCCACTATTCGTGTGTCATTACAGTTTATCTTCCCAGCTCCCTCATTACAGGGGCCATTAGTCTCTCCTACCCACTACCACCATATTATTTTCTTAAAATCAGTACTTTCACCATGTCATTTTTCAGCCTTACTGCTCTCTGTGATTCTTTACTGTCAAAACCACTGGTTCCCAACATGACATGTGTCTAGAGGAGAGTTATCAATCCAAAAAGATGGGTCACAGAAAGAGTGATAAAATGTGGAAAAATGTTTGAGAAATGCATACCATGGACGCTTCTTAATTTCCCAGAACTAAACCCTCATGAGAAATTTTGCAGGAGGCAATCTTCTCTATATGAGATTAGTCTCACAATTTCTAAATGTACCTAAGAAAATTACCCCTCTTCCCTCACTGAACATCCACTGACATGCTTTTAGAAATGACGCCAAGAAAAAAGTTCAAATTTGGCCCAGCAGTCAAGGTTCCATATTATGTATTATTTTGTTTTGCTTGTAAATTGTATCTAAACACAGCTCCCCGCTACCCAGCTTCTACTGCAGAACCATCAATCTGTTCTTCCAGAAATTGTGTGACTTTATGTCTAGAATTTTGCTTATGCTTCTTTTACATTCTTCTAACTTCCAACTCCTGTTTTTCCTTCACATAGAGTACACTCTTTCATTTTCTTATTTTATCTACTTAATTTTCAAATTCAAACTCAAATACCTCTTTTTTCCATCCCGCACATATTTCTGTGATAATTTTAACTCTGCATCGTTTACTTGCACTTAATTTTAACTCTGCATCGTTTACTTGCACTTAATCCACTTTCTTGAACATGTCATATCTTTCTGATTAGTAATAAATTTATAAAGATGAGAATTCAACCTGCTTTCCATCACCTTCCATCATGACTAGAGTACTTACCACATTGTAGACGCTAAATACATCTATTTTGATTTATTTATTTGAACTTGGAAATAATTTAAGCTTACCCTGCCTTCAATGCCCTCTATATCTAATGGAATAGTGTTTTCTCTTCTCTGAAAATCATCAAAGACCCTGATGTTCTAGAAAAACTTTGGTTTTACACTTATTGACTGGCAGATGAACTGATTCATTTATTCATCCCATGAAATTAATTCAGTATATTCTAAATATAACACTTTTTTTTTTTTTTTTGAGACGGAATCTCACTCTGTCACCCAGGCTGGAAAGCAATGGCGCAGTCTTGGCTCACTGCAACCTCCGCCTCCCGGGTTCAAGCAATTCTCCTGCCTAAGCCTCCCAAGTAGCTGGGACTGCAGGTGCATGCTACCATGCCTGGCTAATTTTTTGTATTTTTAGTAGACACGGGGTTTCACCATGTTAGCCAGGATGGTCTCGATCTCCTGACCTCATGATCCACCCACCTCGGCCTCCCAAAGTGCTGGGATTACAGGCGTGAGCCACTGCGCCCAGCCATAACATGTATTTTGAAAGATAAACATCCGTATCAAAAGAGAAGGCATAGCCTTGGTTCTTAAGAAGTGATTACATACTTTATTTCAAAAATGAAATATATGACTATACAGCAAAATAAAATTGGGATAAAAAATAACCTGAAAATCAGGAAACAGGAGAGACAGTGTAAACATTTAGTTTTGTGGTCTTGCCGAATTATTTTTCTTATCGCCAATAAGGAATAATTTAAAATGACCTTATTCCTGAGTACCTGGAGACTTCTAAGTTTTTAAAACAATTTAATGTTGAAGAATCATACCAAGAAATACTTCCAACATATATTTGTGTTGCCATCCTAGTTACTATAAACCAGAGAAAAATGTTCTAATTACCCTTTTTAATATGTACAAAAATGCTTCATTATAAATCTGGAATACAGGAATATTTTCAAAAACGGATTTTTGCAAAAAGTCTGTTATTTTTTTTTTTCCCTACAGCAGGGACAGAACTGTAGCTTCATGATCTGAGATATCGGGTAAGGAAGTCCTCCCCTATTCTTTCTCAAGGGATAGGCTGTTTATATTCCTCTCCTCCAATCCCTCAGAGACAGCATCAAATAACTCCCCTATGCTCTGTGCTGTGTTTGCTCCATCCTCGGGGCAAGTGTTATTATTTCACATCTTACTCTTAAATCGCTTTCAAGAAATAGACATAGTTTCCACCAAAGAGGAGTCCTTCCCAACAAACCTTTAATAACAACAAAGGGTTTCCATATATGCACCCTTAAGCGAACATACACAAATGAAATGAATCTACAGATTGATAATGAAGCCAGTATTTTTTTTTTTTTTTTTGAGATGGAGTCTGGCTCTGTCACACAGTCTGGAGTGCAGCGGCGTGATCTCGGCTCACTGCAACCTCCGCCTCCCGGGTTCAAGCAATTCTCCTGTGTCAGCCTACCGAGTAGCTGGGACTACAGGTGCACACCACCACGCCCAGGTAATTTTTGTATTTTTAGTAGAGACAGGGCTTCACCATTTTTTGCCAGGATGGTTTCGATCTCTTGGCCTAGTGATCTGCCCACCTTGGCATCCCAAAGTGCTGGGATTATAGGTGTGAGCCACTGCGCCTGGCCAAGAAGCCAGTTTTTAAAAGTGACACATGAATATCAATCGTATTAGACACACTCCTGCCACATACTTTAACAAATCTCTCATTTTTACCACATACATGAATAGCTGTCCCATATATTCATACAAGATGATTTTCTTGATTAATAAACTTCATTTTTTAGAGTAGTTTTAGGCTCACAGCAAAATTGAGTGGAAAGTAGAAGAGTTCCCATAGACTCCCTACTCCCAACACACACACAGCTTCCCCCACTGTCAACATCCTGCACCAGAATGATGCATTTGTTATAATTGATGAACCTAAACTGACACATCACCATCACCCAGAATCCATAGTTTACATTAGGGTTTGATAAAATAATTTTTTAAAACTTAAAAACCCAACAAACTTAACATTACTTCTCTGGGCCATACATTTTCTGCATTAGTAAATGGAATACGAATATTTATCTGGAGCTGGGAGTGGTAGGGCATGCCTGCCGTCTCAGCTTCTTGGGAGGCGAGGTGGGAGGATTGCTTAAGCCCAGGAGCTGGACACTGCAGTGAACCATGATTGCATCACTGCACTAAAGCCTGGGCAGCAGAGTGAGACTGTCTCAAACAAAATGAAACAAAATAAAACAAAGACAACAAAAAGGTAATATTTATTTGGAAGGTTTTGTGAGTATTATTTGAGATACATTATGAAAAGTGCTAGCACATTATGAGTATTCAGTTATGGTTAGTTAACTTTATCATTAAGATCGTTATAACCAGTAGGAGCTGACACTGCTACCCCAATCCTGTCTTGGAGGAGAGAACCCATATGGGAGTAACATTAACTGGCTCCCCACTCTGCCTTGACTCTGTCATTTGAGTCTACCTAATTATAAAATAAACAGCGTTTCAAGTTTTGAACCTATTCCCTGTCATGGTGGGTACAAAGTCAGTCACTACACCCGTAGTCATAGAACAATTAGAACAGAGGAAAAGACACAATTTTGAATTCCAGCCACACATTAATTGTGTGCCTTTAGGCAAATCACTTAAGCTTGTTAAATTCACTTTATTCTACTGAATAATAATACATGGGAAAGCACTTTATATACTTGAACGAACTATGCTCATTTACAGGGTTCTGCGCATGACACTGCATCCGTAAAATTGAGAAACCAACAAAGTGAGGACAGGATGAAGAAAAAAACAACTTTCAGAATGTGCTTCCTTTCCTCAATGCCATGCAGTTTGTGCAGTCAGCTGATTAGCCAAAAATAGTTTTGATGACTGATGCTTCCTGCTTATGTTTAGTTGGTTTAGGAAGCTCATTAGGGATGCTATCTTGGAGATGAGTCTGGTGGGTAGAATATCTGATGACTCTTAAGCAAATGTACTTCTTTCAGCTGGTGAATTAATTTCTCAATAGAATCAATTTGCTTTTTACTAACTGTCTGGCAATATCCCATATTTGCTATAGCCTTTCAAACACTTGCAATAAGATCTGGCTCACACATACAACCTGTTAGTGGTGAAAGAGAAACATTCATCATATTCAAATATCTCCAAACATGAGAGCAGATGAATATGCTTTAAGACAGTATACATAATGATACATCTCTATTTTTCCCTTCCTCTTACGATCATTTACACAGATATATGAGAAGTAAATATGTGTTTAGAAAGTATTAGTCATCATAGATGTACCTCTAGTCACCCATTCAAATGTAAACATGGTAAAATATGCACTTGTACACTTTTATACTATAATGAGTATAGGTAGGTGAAAATTAGTGTTGCCAGAAAAAATTCAAACCAGAAAACTGAAGGTATAGAAAAATTATACCTTTTATTTTGTGACTGATAAACCATCTTTAAATAATATATCATGTATAGAATAAAAAATTATGGATAGGTACATGCAATTATAAATATATGTGAATTTAATTTTGTTAAAAGGTAATTGGCATCTGCAATTTCATGGAGACTAAGTGAAACCCATAAAGAAATGTGTATGAAATAGGAAAGCAACAAAAGCTCGTAACATTTTAAAATTAGAAATCAGATTCAAAATCCATCATGATCTATTTTAAATTTATCTCTACAACATATTTCAATTGAGACATAAAACAGACTTTATATAACATGCCTCACTATTTAGAGCATAATTCCCTTTCCCCAATCCCCAAACTATGTTTCCATCTACACGCTACCCCACCCAACTCTCACCTCTTCCATTAGCATGATTACAAACATATTTTACAAATCTTATGCCAAACTTTTCTACTGTCTCTTTCAAATGTAGAAATACCATATACATAAACCCAAATACCACAAATCTTCACATTTATATTTTCTAAAGCAGTTAAACCTTTATAGACAATTCTACCTAAAAAGCCGAACGCGCTTTACAATGTGTCATGTTATGTTAAGTTGACCAGACACCGAAGTCATTTCTGTCGGATTTCTTGTCAGTGTTTGCTTTTAAAGTTTGAACTTTCTGATCTCGGCTCCTGTTGTGCCAGTAATTTGAAAGGTCACTGCTCTGTTGGCATTTGGTTTATGCAATGCAGTCTGGCAATTTATAAAAGTCTTGTGAATTTGTACACAGAGTATTGAAGTTAGAAAAGGCTTATCACTCTCTTGGCTCTAATACTGCCCAGAGGTTATTTGTTCTTGTTCCCATAAGAAAATCCTGTATGTCTCTCCATTACCATTCCTGATCCTTACCTCCGGTTCAAAATGTGGCCAGTTCCACCTTCTAAGCCCTCATACCAAAATTGACTGGGTAGGTTTATTATGAATTTGTGTCATTGTCCAAACTCTACATTAGACCTCCCAGGAGAGTTCAAACTAAAAACTAACGAGTAAGTGAAATATTACAATTGAAACAGGGGAGAAAACATAACCTCAAGTAGGACTCAGAAAAATCGTGGGACAAAAAGAGGAAGAGTACACGCCAAATGTTCTCAATTCTGAAATGGCTCTTGTGAAACATCTATATGAAAACACTTCAAGGACCTGAAAAAAATTGGTGAAAAAGCAAACAACCTGCCTTGCAAAACAACTCCAGAGTTAATGTCAGAGCTTTCTATCAAAACATCCATGTTAAGTTCACTGGAAAGATTCAGAAGATCAATGACAGGAGTAAGGGAAAAAAACAAGGACATTTTGTGAGTAAGCAATGTATAATGACCCTGCAGCAGAAGAACCAGAGAGGGGGGAAAAGGAAATGGAGGGTATAAGTAAATTAATTGCCTCTAACATGTTTAATGAAATAATTAGATGTGTGACGCAAATTTCTTAATAGTCAAACATTATGCAATATGCGATGCATAAGAATTATACTACCCCAATTTTTTTTAAATGTGAGATTTTCTTGATGCCACTTTCATTTACCTACACACACACAAATGGCACAAATCACATATACATATACTGACACGAAAATGTATATGTGGGAGGGAGAGAAAGAGGCAGGAAAACTTTCATCATGATACATTGCCAATATAAGAACTCCCTTTTAGAAAGATATTTTATTCAACTTATCAAAATTGTAATTGCCAATGGAACAGAAACCATCACAAATAAGAACTTGTAACTGACCCAGGTAGAAGTGAATTTCTATGACTGAAATCCAGGGACATTCTAAGCAAGAATAGTTCAACAGTAACTAATCTCATTATTTTTCAATTTTATTAAGTCCTATTTATTATATTTATAGTGTGGTTTCTCATCAAGGAGTTGCTTATTGAACATGCCAAAAGCCTTCATCTCTTTAACTAGGTCTTTATATGCATAGGGAATGTTTAAATATCCACAAAAGTAATACAAACTAACACTTTTTAGATTTACACGTATATATTTGAAGATATGTTTTCCCCAAACGTACAGTTCTTCGTGGCCTGGATTGCCTCAGGAAACTGCCTTTGCCTGTTGTGGGTATCATGACAAGTAAGGGCACTGGTAATTCACTGTGAGAAAATGCCTAGCTGTTTGCCTAGTTATGCCATGTCATCTTCCCAACACTACAGAGCACAGTAACCTAATTTTCAAAATCAAAGACAGAACAAAACTGAACAGCTACTGTTCCTGAGGTAAACAAGTGAATAAATTCCAAAATATGCCATGAACTCATTGAAGATGAATTTTAGACAATTCTACATTGTCTGTCGAATCAGCATTCTATTAACCACACTCTATAGAAGTGAAGCCAACCCATACTACCAAGAGTGTATTAATTTTGCATGCATTTCCTAGTAAGCAATGTAGACAGTATTAATGTTTATATTGCCAAGGTAATAGTTTTTGTCCCTCAACTCATCTGCTAAATTTTGCCTCACCTGGCTCAGTCAGAAGGAACAGAATTGACAATACTAACTAATCTCAGTTATCTCCACTGACAGAAAAAAACATGTATTTTCTACATGGGCTGTGGGAATCAGCATTTTCTGTTCTTAACTTAGATTTTTTTCCCTTGCCTTTTCGCTTTATGACCCCAATGTATTGATGTATTTCTAACACTACAACAAGATTTGTGTCACTCAACTCTGTGTGTTGTAATCATTGTCTTTTAACCATTTATCTCCATGAGACTGATGTCATCGAAAGATAGAAAAGAAACAAAAAGCACAGAAGGGAGAGAGGGAGGGAGGAAGACTTTAATCATGATACAATGCCAAAGTAAGGGCTCCTTTTAAGAAAGATTTTAAAAACTTTCTTCATCAAAATTTCCATTGCCTCCTTGAATGAACTGTGAAGGATTGCAAATTCCTTTAAAACTTGGTTTTGGCAACAAATCTGGATTTCCTTCATTAGCCAGCTATGCAGAATTCATTTTCAAATGCTCTATTAAAAAGGGAAGTTTCCCCTAAAGTTTCCCAATCTATTAAAGGTTTCCTTCCAAAAGGAGCTCATTCTGATCCCATTTAGTACGACACCCTCGTGTATGCCAGATGGCACAGCATCATAGCTTCACAAATGTCATTCTGATTCTCACCTTTAAAATGAAATTCCCTTAAGCTACCTTTCTTTACATAAACTACAAAATTGTAGACAAAGATATGCCAAATTGAAAGCCTCTTTTGCTAAATATTCTAGAAATAATTTGAGAAAAATGGGTGCAATTTGAAACCTTAGTTGTCTTGGAAAGGGGGTAGGTGGGTATTTGACTACGATTCTGGTCAATATTTCTCCTGTTAACTATTTAAATGTGTGACCTTAAAAGAAAATCAATCTTGTTGAGACTAATACATGTCTCAACCAAAAAAAAAAAAAAAATGAGGAGCTTAAAATTTCTCATGTGTCTTATAGCTCAAAAATTTTCAATTCTAATATGTCTCAAGCCATTGTAACATTTGCTTTAGAAATAGGTATTATATAATCAAGGCATACTGCAGGCCTCTGATATTTATTTCAATTTCATTCCTTTTTAGGCTAATTTTGGGATTTTAAAAATTGAATTATATGTTATGGGTTGAAATATGTTTTTCCCCAAAATATATGCTAATGTCCTAACCCCCAATACTTCAGAATGTGACTTTAGAAATAGGGTCTTTACAGAGGTAATCAAGTTTAAATGGAATCATTAGGGTGGGCCCTAATCCAATATTACTAGTATTCTTATAAAAAGGGGAAAATTGAACACAGAGGAATACGCACAGAGGGAAGACTATACGGAGACACAAAGAAAATGCCATGTGTAGTCAAAGACTGGGCGGACACACCTGTAAACGCAGGTATACCAGTGATTTCCAGCAAACCACCAGAACCTGCGAGAGATTCAGGAAACACAGACAGCCTCCCTCATATCCTTCTGGAGGAAACTACCTTGACTACATCTTGTTTTCAGACTTCAAGCTTCCCAAACTGTGACACAATAAATTTTTTTGTTTTAAGCAACCCAGTTTGTGGTACCCTGGAGAATAGATCCCACAAATGAATACATTGTTATAGACTAAAAAGTACATAAATCATACATGTACGATTTTCATAATCTTTCAATATGGTCTCAGTCATGTGACCATCATAAACAAGAACACCTCAGAAGCCTCTTTTATGCCTCATTAATTTTCTTCTACCAAATATAACACTCTTTTGACTTCCTCTACAATAGATTCATTTTTCCTGAGGAAATTTATATGAATACAAGCATATTTGTGACATCACAGATGTAGCAACGGTTCTTTAATTGCTGTATTTTATTCTATTCTATCAATGATCCAATAAAATATGTTTACATTCTGCCCTTGGTGGACAATTGAACTGTTTTGAGTGTATGGATATAAAAATAATATTGTAATAAAAGTCTTTTGGTGTAAAAAATTCCCAGTCATATCTGTTGGGTATATACTTAAGTGTATAATGGTGGGTCATAGATAGGCAAAATGTGCTTTATTAATCTACTTATTTTTCTTTTAAATATTAATATATAATTTACACATAACAGAGTATACAGATCTTAAGTATACTCCTTATTGAATTTTCACATAGGTTCATATACATGGAACAACTTAGATTAAAAAAATCATCTTACAAATACCCCATAAACCTTCTTCTTGCCATCTCAGTCAATAACCACAACCCCAAAAATGGTAACTCCTATACTGACCTCTGTTTACATAGATTCATTCCATTAATAATGTTAATAGGCTATTAATGAGCTTCATAAAAATAGCATCATGCAGTATACATGCTCCTGCCTATGACTGATTTTATTCAACATTAGGTTTTAAACATTTATGAGATTCTTATATATACCTATAGTTCATACTTTATAATTTTAATAGGGGTATTCCATTTTATAAATATATAACTGTGTTATTAGGTGATTCACCTGTTTCTAATTTTGAGCTACTATAAATAATGCTAATTGAATATCTTATACGTATCTTTTGATAGACTGACATAGACTGAAGTACTCAATGATCTTGAATATATACATCCAGGAGTGGAATTGCTGGGTCAAAGGGTACATATACATTTAACTTTAGTAGATATCGCCAAACAAATTTTCAATATGGTTTTTCGGATTTACATTCACATAACAGTCTATAAGAGTGGTAGTTATTCCACATCTTCTGAAACACTTGATATTATCGGTCATTTTAATTTTGGGTATTTAGTGGGTATATAGTGGTGTTTAAGGCGGTTTTAATTTGCATTTCTGAGCAATTAATGATTTTCTTAGGCTTTTAGGTTTTTAAATATCTGCTAATAAAGTGCCTATTCAAGTCATTAGTCCATTAAAAAATAGATTTTCTGAATTTTTCAAATTGATTTTTAAGAGTTCTTTATTAATTCTGGATTTAATCTTCTGTTTCTGTATTTTTACTTTTTCTTATTTTTTGCCATTTTTAGAATAATTATTTTTCATCTTATTAAAATACTTGTAATTCCTTTTCAGTACTTTATCTACATAATCCATTATTTATTCTAGACTATTGTGGACTACCTTAATTAGCACTTTTTCCACTTCTCCAACAATATAAGGACCTTAGAACAGTTAAACACTATTTAGCTACTCCCACTCTTTGTTGTCATATATTTTATACAACATTTAAACTTTCTAAAAGAAAAGTTAGTTATATTTATCCTTATTTCTCATGTTTATTTGCATGGCGAATATTCCTTATAAATTACTTTTCTTGTAATATCTTTCAGATTTTTGTGTCAATGATTACTGGCTTCCCACAAAAAATTAAGTGTTCTTTCTTTTGTATTATTTCCTGAAAATGCTTGTGTAAGCCTAGTCCAATTAGTTCCTTAAGTTTTGGTAAGAATTCACCAGCTAATCCACATGTGGTTGGAATTGTGTGTGTGTGTGTGTGTGTTTGTAAAATGTGTTAATCATATAGTTTCTATAACAGATACAGAACTTACTCAGATTTTTAGAACTTCTTGTGCCAATATTTTAAGATTTTTTTCAGTTAACATCATTGCTTCCTCTAATTGCATGCTTCTAGCTGGGATAATTTTTTCTTAGTCTGAAGAACTTTCCTTAGTATTTCTGTAGTTCGGGTCTCCTAGGCAAACATTCTCTCAACAATTACTTGTCTAAATATATTTTACTGTGCCTCACTTTTGTGTTTTTCACTGGTTATTAAATTTTAGGCTGGCAAATTTGCCCCTCAGCATGTTAAAACGCCATTTCATTGTCTCCAGCTTCCAGAGTTTTTCTCGGAATACTTATTTGTGCTCTTTTACTTACTTTTGAGACTTTTGTTTTAGTTCAGCAGCTTATAATCTGGTGAGGTAAGGTTTTATTTGTATTATGTTCCTTAGGTTTTGTTAAGTTTCTTGCAAGTAGGTTAATATTCTTTATCAATTTTACAAAATTTTTGACCAACGGCTCTTCTGATATTGCTTATTCTCTATTCTCTCTCACTTGTCTTTATGTCCAATTCAGTTATAGTAGATGTTTTGACTGTGTCTTTCTTGTTTTGTTCTGCTTTATTCAATCTCATCAGTTGAGATTATTTCTACAGATCAATTTATATTATTTCTATGAATCTCTTTTCAGGTTAACTTGTTTTACCACTCTTATTCAAAAGCAAACCTATTCAGTGACATAAGTTCAATTATTGTATTTCTGTTTTAGAATGTCTACGATTTTTTACAGAGATTTAAATCTTTGCTACAATCTCCATTTCATCCAGTTTGTCTACTTTTATTATATTAGCAATGGTTATTCTAAATTTGTCTGCTTAATTCTGAACTGTGAATCTGTGGAGCTGTGCTTATTGTGCACATGTGTTTTGTTGATTGTTAATAAAATTGTTGCCACTTCACATATCTAGACATTTTTTCGTATCATGCTGGACACTATATAAAAGAATAATGAAGTATTCTGATAATGTTAGTTTTAGAATGTATTCCCACTTTTCTCTAATGAGAAGATAGGGTTAGGAGAAAGTCATTATCAATACAATCAGAGATTGAAGTAGTCAGGATTGAGGTTTAGTTTCAGTAAGACTCTGCCATCTTTGGCTTAAATCTGTTTCTGAAGTATGACCCTTTTGAGGTTTTGATTGAGAGCTTGCTGGAACTACTTCATTAGTCATTAGTCTCAAAATTAGTCTCAGATTTAATCTCATTAGTCTCAAAATTCTGTTGGAGATTAAATTTCAGGGGTGTTGAGCTTAGGCCTTTAGCATTTCACCCTATTCAGCTTCAAAATCTTAGAAATGTGTTGAACAAGGGGGTTGGCCATGGTTTTGAGGCAGGCTCTCTCCCTTGCAATGAGTTTAGCTCCCAGTTGCTTTGGTATTCTTGAAGATTTTATTTTACTTTTATTTTTTATTTTGAAATGGAGTCTCACTCTGTCACCCAGGCTGGAGTGCAGTGGCACAATATCGGCTCACTGCAACCTCTGCCTCCCAAGTTCAAGCAATTCTTCTGCCTCAGCCTCCTGAATAGCTGGGACTGCAGGTGCACACCACCACGCACAGCTAATTTTTGTATTTTTAGTAGAGATGGGGTTTCACCATGTTGGCCAGGATGGTCTCGATCTCCTGACCTTGTGATCCAGCTGCTTCTGCTTCCCAAAGTGCTGGGATTACAGGCATAAGCCACCACACCCGGCCAGGATTACTTCTTAAATTAAAAGCATGCCTGCAATTGGTCCAACAAGGATGTAAGATGGCTGTTCTAAACAGGTTTTGCTAATGAGACCGAGTCCTCTGACAGAGTAATGAAAGTAAAAATGTATTGTTGGTATAACAATCATTCTGAGATATTATTAAGATATGTTATTGAGAAACTACCCCACAGGTCTTTAGAAACCCAGGACAAGGGAAAGGCAGTAGATTTCAACCAACATATTCTGAGGAAGCAGCTTAAAATGTGACAGCATATCTTGTGTTTTGGTCAGTTGGTCTAAGGTAACTCAAATGTGTAAATCATAAAGGCTTTAGAGATGTTCTTGGAGAGAAATGTGTAATAACATAGGTGTCACTGGTGAAAGTGTCAGGAAAACTACTATGAACCACTCTCTATAAAAGGTGCTGGGAGAGTAATTTACTTTGGCCTGTAGGGCTCAGGTTAACAGAGGGAGGAACAACAAACCCTGAGAACCATATAGGAGTGAATGACAGACAGGGATACCACCATCTATTATCAAAGGACCCAGAGGAAACCCGAAGAATAGGGAAAAGCTGAGTAAGTCAATATTCAGTGGGTTTTAAAAGAAGGTAAATATCAAAGGAGAGGAAGATTGATCTCAGAAACATCCCTTCACCTGGAGAGTAAAGATGCCATCAGAAGGAGCCCAGGCAAATGGAAACCTTGGTCCCTCCAGGATTGTCTTACTTCATCGCAAAGTGAAATTTTGTTGACTCAGATCAACCCAATAATTTCCTGGCCTGGTGTACATTGTGAAAGATAGTATTTTACACTGTTCTATGGGTGTATTTGTGCTTTTTTCTTTGAAAATACAAAAAGAAAGTTAATTTTCACATGAATAATTCATTATCATTATAAAATTTTAGCCAATATAGAAAACTTTGTGGTTAAATAAAAACTTTATACATTTCAATGTTAAACATCCCTCATAGAGCTTTTATCCCTGTTTACCCAGCATTTTGTTCATGTCCCTGTACTAGGCATGCGCCCTTAGACAGCTGAAACCTACTTAGATGTATCTGCTATTCCAGACCTGTATCTGGTGTTCGGATGCTTAGTTCTGCTCTGCTAATTCAAGGAATATTAATATTTAATCGATTGAATCCTGAGTACCATTATGTATGTTTCTACTCCTTGAACCCTGTTTAGGGGAACCCTATTTAGTTCTATCAGTAGAGAATTTAAACAACAAAAGGAACCTGATTATTTTAAATCATTGGATTTTTTTTTACCCCATATAAGTTCAATTCATACTTTAAAAAAGCTAATATTCTAATTTATACATTAAGTATCAGCATCTTTTGATATATATATATACACATACACATATATACACATATATACATATACACACATATACATATATACACATATATACATATATATACACATATATACATATATACACATATATATACACATATATATACATATATATATACACACACATATATATATGAGGCAGTATGAAAAACGGTGTTTACTTTTGGTTCAAACTAGCTTCCTTTTAAGGCTGCTCTCACCTGCTTTCATTCACGCTTTCATCCAAGTGTTCAGTCACATACTGGTTTTTCGCTGTTTCCTCCAACTTTCCCAGAAGTATGCAATCACCCCCCCTTCCATTATAATTCTTTCTCAATCAATACTACTTTTCCTTCTGAGTAGTTTATCCTTTCTAACCATTAGGAAACAAAATATGACCAGCTGATTAAACCACTTGACTTAAGGGTTGAGTGGAAAAGCGTATTCCTCCAAAATTGCACTTAAATATTAATGGAGGAAACTGCCAATTCAGAGCCATCTAAGCACGACTGCCTCCTCTTCTATATTGTACCCTGCATTTAAGCAGTTATCACATACACACAAATGCACACACATGCATACACACACACACACACTCCAACTTTTCCTTTCCATTTCTATTGTTAGTATCCTACTGGTTTAAGGACCTAACACCCTACATGTTTTAATGAGTTTTTTTCTCTCTACTCAAATCCATTTTATGATGGAGACCAAAGATTGACAAACCTTTCCTGTCCAGGGCCAGATAGTAAATATTTTTGGCTTTGCAGGTAGCACAGTCTCTGTCAAAGCCATAGACATTACATAATGAATGAGCATGGCTGTGTCCCAATAAAACTTTGTTTACATGAATAAGCTGCAGACTAGATTTGGCCCATCAGCAGCAGTTTGTTGAGCCTGGATCCACATAAATCTTACTGATTGCAGATTTTCCCACATTACTTATCACTTAAAAATAAAATCAATCATCTCACTACTTCAACAAACTTAAATAATTTGTCCTATGTGCAAGACATCTATTTACTTGTACTGTGATATCACTAAAGAATAAGATGTTAAATTTAGGCTGACAATTGATAGAAATTTTCCAGTTGTCTTTTTCATACTCCTGCAATCTAGTGAAAATAAACTATTGACTTCTTTATATTTCTGATGAAATATTTTGGCCAGGTGCAGTGGCTCATGCCTGTAATCCCAGCACTTTGGGAGTCCAAGGCGGGTGGATCACAAGGTCAGAAGTTCGAGACCAGCCTGACCAACACGGCAAAACCCTGTCTCTACTAAAAATACAAAAATTAGCTAGGTGTGGTGGCACGTGCCTGTAATCCCAGCTACTCAGGAGGCTGAGGCAGGAGAATCACTTCAACCCAGGAAGTGGAGGTTGCAGTGAGCTAAGATTGTGCCACTGCACTCCAGCCGGGGCAACAAAGTGAGACTCATCTCAAAAAAAAACAAAAAACAAAAAAACAAATGTTTCCTTTCTAATGCTAATCTTTACGTGTTACTATCCAAAGTCCAACTCAACTCACATGTATCTTTCCTCAAATGCTAATTGGATGAATTTCTACATTAGCTAAATTTTCACATGATACTACTTTGCACTATACCATTTTGAGGGCATCACCATTTTGAGGGTTCATCTCAGTGTCTAGTACAGATAACATAGTGTCTTACACATCACAGATGCTCAGAAAGTAATTGTTAAATCAATGCTTAAATAATACAACTCTACCAATGGTTTTCCCACTGACTTGAACTAAAAATCTTGTTCATTTACCTCTTTTCCCTCTCCTTTTCTCCTTCCCCCTCCCTTTCTCTCTCCCATCTCTGTCCTCCTCCTACTCCCGATATTGGTAGATCCTATAAAATCTTATAGAATCTCACATTTATCTTTTACATCATTCACGTTGCTTCAACTGAAATTCAGATCTTTCATACCTCTTCATAGGACTATTAAAATAGTCTAATTCTTTTCTGTCATTATCTCCATGCCAAACCATCTTTATTATTTATTTATATGTAATATATCACCCCCAAACTTAGCATTTTAAAACACACATTTATTGTTTCAATTTTTGTTGGTGGGAATCCAGATGTGGATTAGCTGTGGCCTCTGACTCTCACTCTTTTAAAAGTCTGAAGTCATCTTAAGGCTAGACAGGAAATTATTTATTTCCAAACTCACTCACATAGTTGTTGGCTTTAGTTTTAAGCCAGGTGTTGTGCTATAGACTCTGTTGGTTCCTTGTCACATGGGCCTCTCCAGAAAGCATCATACAACATGGCAACTCCCTTTATCAAAGCAAGCAAGCGAGAGGGCAAGAGGGAATGCCAGCAAGAATTGGGGGTGGTGAGCAAGAGGCAAGGCATAGTTCCTTGTTACCTAACGAAGGAAGTAACGCTGCATTACTTTTCTTGAATTCTGTCTCTTAGCAGCAAGGCACCAGGTCTAGCTCATACTCAAGAAGGGGAGATAACACAAGATACCGGGAGGTGGAATCAGAAACATGAGAGCTGTGTCAGAAGCCACCCATCCCACCATTACAGATAATGATTACTTTCTTCTATTATGTTATTTTTCTCTCCTTAAAATACTTAAATGACCTAGAGTAGTGGTCTCTACAGTTTTTTTTATCCTGCTCTTCACTCCCAGAGTATATTAGTTGATGCAGCAGGTTGTCTCTCTTCATTATCACCAAACTCTCACACAATTCATGCATGCAGTAGAGATGCTCTCTGTGTATGCATAAGTCTGACTCTGCAGAATACATATGTTATTAACATGTGGGTGACTATTTTTATCCATGAGCCATTCAATTTCCACTTTCCTCATTCTCAATGGTCAAAAGTGTTGCTTGCTTTCTACTCTTTACTTCTCATTGTCACCTGGCTTCTGTTAACAATGTTCCTGCCTATACTTTTTTTCCTTTTTGCAATGTCATTTTCTGCTTTCTTGTGTAATTTCAAGTAAAAAGAACCTTTTTTAAACAGTTTCTAACATGGAGTCCTCCTGCACAGTGTGACTTCCCTGCTCAAAACAGTTGTAACATCTGGCTGTTTTCAGTAATTTTTCCTAGTTGGAGCTCAAAGAATAATATGAGAGAACTAGTATTTTTTTTTTTTCATTCTGTCCAGAGTTAAGATGGGAGGGCTGATAATTCTGGCAGACTATTGCAGGGATTGCTAAGATTTTATTACATGAATATGTCTGTCTTTATTTGGATGCTTTTTTTTTTTTTTAAAGAAAAGCACAAAGTTAACTGTAGTAAGGATGGTTATTTATATTGTTTATATGTACCTTTGAGATTTCGATTTTGTTAAATGATTATTTATTAAGTCATTATTCACTAGAAAAGAGAAACAAAGCTGAAAACAAAAACCTAAATTTTGAGGACTTTTCAGTACTATCGTAACTATATGCAAACTCAATGCTATTCATCTTTAAAAATAATTTGGAAAATAGTTTAATGAAGACATCTTTGTAGAAAAAGGTACACCTAAATAAGGTTTATTCAATACAAAATTAAGAATATATTTGGTAATGTATGCTTTGAATTAATTTTTAATATCTGTTCCTTATGTATGTATTTAAAAGGCAAACATGAATTTTAATCATTTTTTATTCATAGGAAATGTATAGGGCATTCATAAATTTTGTCACTACACTTCTCTGACCTTATATATTCAGTTTTGTCCCCTTGTTTACAATCTGACTGAGCTGTAAAGGCGTAATCATTAACCAATCAAAATGAACACCAAAAGGTAAGTGCATTACATATTCTAGCTGCTTTCCAAAAAAAGGTATCAGGCATTCAAACTTTGCCACATTTTTGCAAGTCCAAACTTGTAAAATAAATCTAAGGTGACATAAATGAGACTGTGGCTCCCTGTAAAATTTGTAATAAACATAAGGAGAAAGTTCAATTCCCTGCCTTTTCTTTTTTATTATCATATTTTAAAGTCAGTCTCCAAAATTCTAGTCAGTTGATACAGGAAGTACTCCTGTTATAAATGTCATATAACAATCTTGTAAATATTTTCCAGGCTGCAAGTTTCAAAATAAGAACTTCCTTCCTATTTACAAATTAGCACATGCACATACTTTGGAATTATTTGTGGGTATCAATAACTTTTTATTTTTGCAATTATTTGTGAGTATCAATAACTTCTTTCCTGCTTCAGCCTCCCAAAGTAACTGGAAATACACGTGCCCACCACCAAAACCAAATAGTTTTTTTTTTTTAAAGTAGAGACAGGGTTTAGACATGTTGGCCAGGCTGGTTTCAAACTCCTGACCTCGGGTGATCCTGCCTTTCTTGGCCTCCCAAAGTGCTAGGATTACAAGCATAAGCCACCCCACCCAGCCAGTGTCAATAACTTCTATCATGACAATTATCCATTTTGGCCATCAGTTATTTATAAATAAGTGATAAGACAGGGCATTTTGCCCTCACATCTATTTGTGATCAAAGGAAAACCAGTATCAAAGAATAGTTATTTTCTGCAGGATCAATGTGATTGGAACATACATAATGTCTATATTCTTTGTATCTTTAGTGTGAAAAAATAGTAAGCAAATGATTTGCATGTTTTAAATCATTTGTAAAAATTGTTTTTTTTGTTGCCAGTATATTTTAACCATTCTGAAGAGAAAGATAAAAAAGGTTTTTGCTTCTTTAAGAATGAATGGAAGGAATAAAATTAGATGGCTAAAAATGTGAAAAAGAAAAAAGACTGACCTATAGGCCAGGAGGAAAGTCTGCCACTAACATTAAAGGTATGAAACCATAACCATTATTACACAATTGTATCCATTGCATAACAGCAATGGATGCTGTTTCTGTGCTGAATGGAAGGTGAGGTTATAGCAAGAAAACTGCCTACAAGGCCTCTTTTACAGGGAAGTTTTGAGAAGCTGGAGAAACACTGAGAAAAAGCATAGATGATGGTTGGAATTAAACCATCTACAGAAAGTATGTTCTAAGGTGTTAGGATAAGCACCTAATTAAGCAGCAGCAGGCTGAAGCAAGCAGAAGCGTAATTGGAGCTATGTGTTCACACCTCGCTGCTACTGAGAAGCAGCTGAAGGCAGTGTCTCTTCAGCAGTTTCGGACATCTGAGCCTTTGAGGCCAATAAGTCTATGGCTGCTAAAAGCAAAAGGGCCAGCAGATAAAAAAAAAAAAAAAATTAAAAAAAAAAGCGCTGTGTTATAAACCCATAAAAACATCACTGCGAGCACAAGGTAAATTGTCACTGCAAAGACAAAAGGCACCCTAAATTGCCTAAGCTTCCTGCTCTCCACATACAATTTCTTTTTAAGATTCCTGGGCAAAGTAATTACTGCTTGATCTGCATCTGTAAAACCATTTTAATTGCTATATTTCGGTATACCATGTGATGTTTGGAACATTGCTGCTGTCACTGGATGAATGTCAGAGTCTGTAGATGTGTGATTTGTTGCAAGTTGCTTCTAGCAAAGACTGAAGTTTATTTCTTCTGACCTTGATTATTACAATTGAATGAGGTAATTGGATGAAAATATCCTTACTTTCATTCCAATCCTATTTTTTTTCTCTTTTAAAATTTTATAAGCAAATAAATTTGGCACTTTCCTCACATTTCAGCAATCTTTTCAGAAAAGACAAACTCTTCACTTGGCCACTGTCCCATTTAAAAGGAGCCATGAATATCCTGTGAATGAGAGAAAAGGAGGTCAGGCACTAAGAAGATGTAATGACATTTGGAAGTCTGAAGGTGAATAGAATGGTCCTGATAGTCTAGCTAAGAAGAAGAGACCCACCACTCTGAGTACACACAATGCCAATGTAGAGGCAGTTTTTCCAAAAATCACCATGGATAAGAACTGGGAAGAGAAGCAGAAATGAAGAAGATTCAAAAGTTGCATATGGGAACAGCTATGTGGGTCAACCTTCCACATACTTCTCCCTATCGCATCTATTGCCTGTAGCCTTTCCACAAAGGATAAAATCACCTAAGTATTCTTGAGAACAGCACGATTTGTCCAGAAGAGGCCAGTGAGACATAGCTGAATGACAGTTAGACCTGACAGATTAATTTAGCAATTGTCTGTGTGACTTCTCAAAGAGCAGAAGTGAGTTACAGCATCATCATAAATGATGGTGAACAGAGATGCAGACCTGAACCAGAACTTTCACCCAACCCCCACAAAAGTGACTCCCCACCCTGTGACTAAGCCCATTGGCTCTGGAGCAACTAGTAGAGAAGTGTGAGTGGATCAGATCAACCACAAGAAAATCGAACAAAGGATTCTGAAGAGTGGAACTGAGGTTACAATAGAAATGTATTCAGTAATATGGAAAATAATTATGTCTATATTTAAAAAAAATGCCAGTTTTACTTGGACGTATGTGGTTGAAGGAGAGGGGCTGTGGGCATCTCTATCCTCCTGCTGAATAGTGAGGTGTCAGCAACTGTGTTCAATAGAAGAACTAGTGGTCTTTTCAGAAACTTTGCTGTTGGGATTAAAAAGTATGCTAGTGGATAGGAAATAATATTACCACAATAATTTCAAGATGAATTGAAAAGGCAAATGTTGAAAGCTAAATTTCAAATTCATTTGAATATGAATTGATATTTACATAATCTGAAGGCAGAGCCTGCATAGAGCTGGACACCATAAGGGAAAGGACTACAGATTAACTAGATAAAATTTCACATCTCAATTTTCCAAATGAAATTTTATCCTGTTTAGTAAACATCACTTAAACACAATTTTAACATTACAAATATATCCATACATACATATGTATAAATGTGTTATTTATGTAGAAAGAAAATGATATACTAAACAGATCAACATTAAAACACATTTTTGTACATAAAAGTGATTAACAAGGGAGGGTAATGTGTTTCTTTTTTCAAAAATAGTCATTAGGCTGGGCTTGGTGGCTCGCACCTGTAATCCTAGCACTTTGAGTGGCAGGAGTGCTTGAGTCCAGAAGTTTGAGACCAGCTGGGCTAACATAGTGAGACCCCATCTCTACAAAAAAATTTTAAAAAATAGCCAGGCATGGTGGTGCACACCTGTAGTCCCAGCTACCCAGGAGGCTGAAGCAGGAGGATTACTTGAGCTGAAGATCGAGGCCACAGTGATTGATCATGCCACTGAACTCCAACCTGGGTGACAGAGACCTCATCTTTTAATGACAAAGATAGTCATTAAAAAGAAAGGCACTTTTGCAAAGGAAGAAAGGCAGTTGATTTGTCATAGAGTAAATTTTATCAAGAGTTTACTTACTGCTGCTTTTAAAGGGTATCTTACAGTCTGTAAATGAGCAGATGGAATAATGACTTGTACTTCCCTCTTATGAGTAATTAAAGCAGTTTATTTTTGTTCAGTACTTCAACACCTGCATTTACTGTCTGATTAGGCAACTTTTCTAGAATCTGTTATCTGCAAACCCTCTTCTCATATGCAGATCTACAACCTGTGAATATAACATTCCTGATTATATCATGACCACTCCTAGTGGGCTATGCTGGTAGCTTGTTTTGTATAAATATAGACCCAGTGCTTTTTCCTCTTTATTCTTTCTATTGAGCCCTCTTATATGTATAGTTGTGCAGAGAGAATACACTTAATACAAATATTTTCAGAATTTATTGGACAAAATGACACAAAACTAAAAAACTCATCTACACATGAAATTCAAAGAAGGCATTATTTTTCCTTACAAAATTGTGGAAAAATTAATTCAGATAGTAACAAAGAACTAGTTTTAAAACTAAAATTCTCCCAGCACTTTGGGAGGCCGAAGCGGGCAGATCACGAGGTCAGGAGATCGAGACCATCCTGGCTAACATGGTGAAACCCCGTCTCTACTAAAAATACAAAAAAAAAAAAAAAAAAAATTAGCCGGGCGAGGTGGCGGGTGCCTTGTAGTCCCAGCTATGTGGGAGGCTGAGGCAGGAGAATGGTGTGAACCCCGGGGGGCGGAGCCTGCAGTGAGCCGAGATGGCGCCACTGCACTCCAGCCTGGGTGAAAGAGCAAGACTCTGTCTCAAAAAAAAAACAAAACAAAAACTAAAATCCTACTGTGAATGTATATAGGTGATATGATTTGACTGTGTTCCCACCCAAATCTCATCTTGATATTTAGCTCCCATAATTCCCACATGTTGTGGCAGGGACACAGTGGGAGGTAAATGACTCATTGGGGCTGGTCTTTCCCATGCTGTTCCCATGACAGTGAATAAGTCTCATGAGAGCTGATGGTTTTATAAAGGGGAGTTCCCCTGCACAAATGCTCTCTCTTGCCTGCCGCCATGTAAGACATGACTTTGCTCCTCATTTGCCTTCTGCCGTGATTGTGAGGCCTCCCCAGCCAAGTGGAACTATGAGTCAATTAAACCTATTTCCTTTATAAATTACCCAGTCTTGAGTATGTCTTTATTAGCAGTGTAAGAACAGACTAATATACAATAGGCAAAAAGAAGGAGTTTCTTTTCAACCTGCTTTAAATTATTTAGTGGTTAAAGTATTTAAAACCTTTTCTTCTACTTTTAGGAAAACAATGAGAAAGCTGAGCACAGGTCCAACTTGTTATTCAACTAAAAGTTATTGAAAAATATTTGAGTATAGACTTATGGCACCAGCCAAGACCAAGCATGCTCACCAAGGCCTATTTCTCCTACTGATTGAAATTGAAACTCTGGACATAAAAAGCAACTACCAAGGACTCTTAAAAGTAAGCAATAACAGATGGATTGAAAGCAAAATCAAAATACCAATAGTGATCTGTAATAGGGGTGGGTTTAATGGGCTTTTTTTTCTAACCCATGGTGTGCAAAATTTCTACTTTTTCTAGCTAGAGAACCAGGAATGTGGCCTCTGTAAGATGGACCATATATAGAGAAATAATCCTTTTGTTTTTCGTTTTCCCACTCAGCTCTACCTGGAAGCCAGCTCTAGTTCTGAAGCTGCTGTCATGATACTAGCTGTGTAGTGGCAGCAATGCACAGGCACTTAGAACTTCAAGAGAGAGAATCTCTCTCATCATCATTTCTCTTTAAAGAGAAATGGAAAGTATAAACCGACATCCCTTAAGAACATATATAAAAATAAAATATTAAGAAATCAAATCTAGCAATATTTTTAAAAATACTTAACAAACAAGTGATTTATACCACGAATGCAAGGCTGGTTCAACATTCAAAGCCCAACAGATATAACTTGCAATATGATTAGGTAGATGAAAAACAAACGTCATTCAGTAGATGCAGCAAAAGCATTTGACAAAATTCAACATCTATTCTTTATAAAAACTCTCAGCAAAATTAGAAAAGAAGGGAACTTAACCTGATACAGGGCATCTACAAAACAAACAAACAAAAAAAGCAAAACTACCACTAAATTACACTTAATGGTGACTCTCTGACTAATTTCAAAACTGGGTCCAAGGCAAGAAGTCAGCTCTTCTACCACTTATATTCAGCTTTATACTGATGGTCCTAGCGAGATCAGTAATGTGGTAATAAACATCAGCAACATCCACATCAGTAAGGAAGACACAAACCTGTTTCTATTTTCAGACAACATAACAGTCCACATAAAAATATCCAAAATAACCTATTAAAATGCTCAATATGTGAGTTTAGTAAGGTGGTTGTATACAAACTCAATAATATTTCTATATACTACCAAAGAACGTTTGGAAATGGAAACATACAAAAAATTATCTTTTAGAATGACAAAAAATAAAGTGTTTATGAATTTACAAAAATATGTGCACAATTCGTATTTTAACAGCTACAAAACATTGATAAAAAATTATAACATTAATAGAAGGAGAGATATATGGTATTCATGAAGTTGAAAACTCAATATTCTTGAGATGTCGATTCTTCCCAAATACACTAATTAAGTACCAAAATTAAGAGCAAATCAAATGCCACAAGGATTTCTTGGTAAATATCAACAAATTAATTCTAAAGTGTGTAGGGCAAGGCAGAAAAATTAAGATTAACAAAAGCAATTTTTAAAAAGACCCAAGTTGGAGGAATCAAACTATGTGATTTAACAGTTATTTTTTAGCATCTCTAATAAGACAATATGTTACTGGAGAAAAGATAAACAGAATGGAACAGAATAGAAAATTCAGAAATAAAATTACACAAATATAGTTAACTGATTTTTGAAAAAGGTGCAAAGGCAACACAATGCCATTTCCAACAAATGGTGCTAGAACCATTGGACATCTGTATACCAAGAAATGCATCTCAGCTGATATTTTACATAGCACACCGGAAGTACTTCAATGATAACTATAAACTTTTAGAAGGAAACACAGGAAAGAAAGTTTGTGACCTTAGGATTAGTCAAAGTGTTCTCACATGCAAAAACAGCAATCTGTTAAAAAAATAAATTGAGCTTCATCCAAATTAAAAATTTTTGCTCTACGAAAGATGCTGTTTAGAGAACAGACAACCCATAAACTAGAAAAAATATTTGCAAATCACACATCTGATAAAGAAACTGTATTCCGAATATGTAATATTCCCAAAACTTAATAAACCATCAACCCAACAAAAAGTGAGCAAAAAATTAAACATATTTCAATTACAAAGTATTGATAATAGATAAGCACACAACAAAGATGCTTAGCATAATTAGTCATCAGAAAGTACAAATTAAAATTACAATGAGATACCACTACATACTGTCATAATGGAGAAAGTTATGACAATACCAAGTACAGATGTGAATGCAGAACAACTGAACTTTCTGGTATGTTAGTGGGAATGATGCCAAGTCACACAGTCACTTTTGACAATCTTTAGACAGCCTATGTTGATGTTTAGCATACATTGTTCATATGACAATCTCATTCCTAGGTATTTTTGATCCCAAAATGAAAACTTGTCTTTTGACAACTTGTACACAAATGTGTACAGCAGCTTTTATTAATAAACAAACACGGTATATTAGTTTGCTATGGCTGCCATGACAAAGAATCACAAACCGGGAGGCTTAAACAACAGAAGTTTATTTTCTCTGGAGGCTAGAAGTTCAAGATCAAGGTGTTGGCAGAGTTGGTTTTATTCTGAGGCCTCTCTCCTTGACTTATAGATGGCCTCTTCTATTTGTCTTCATGAGATCCCCATCTGCCCCCGTAAGTGCCTGCACCGTTTTTTTTTGTTTGTTTGTTTTTGTTTTTGAGACAGGGTCTCGCTCTGTCACCCAGGCTAGATTCAGTGGTACAATCATGGCTCACTTCAGCCTTGTCCTGTTGTGCTCAAGTGGTCTCCCACTTCAGCCCTCCAAGTAGTTGAGACCACTGTGTGTGCCACCACACTTAATTATTTTTTTTCTTATTTTTTTGTAGAAATAGTTTCCTGCTATGTTGCCCAGCCTGGTCTTGAATGTCTGGGCCCAAGGGATTCTTCCATCTCAGCCTCCCAAAGTGCTAGGATTACAGGCGTGAGCCACCATGCCCAGCTATCTCCTCTTCTTGTAAGAACACAAGACATATAGGATTAGGGCCCACTCTGATGACCTTATTTAACCTTAATTACCACCACAAAGACTATCTCCAAATATAGTAACATTATGAGTACTGGAAGTTAGGACTTCAACATAGGAATTTTGCGGTGGAGGTGGGGGGAGCACAACAATCAGCCCATAGCCTGGAAAATCCTAAATGTCCTCAAACTGGCGAATGGATAAATGAATTTCAATATGTCACAGTAACAACTGATACACACAACAACGTGGATCTACCTGAAATACCATGAGAAAGATGCCAGACTCCAGATGCTGCTTGCTGGATGACTTCCTTTGTAGGTCATTCTAGAAATTGAGTTGCTATAGGGACTGAGAGGAAGTTGATGGTTTTCAGGGATTAGAGGAGAGTGAGTTTGACTAGAAAGGGATAGGATGAGGGAAAATTTGAGGGTGTGGAACTGTCTGTTTTGAGATGGAGTCTCATTCTGTTGCCAGGTTGGAGTGCAGTGGCCAACCTCGGCTCACTGCAACCTCCGCCTCCCGTGTTCAAGCAACTCTCCTGCTTCAACCTTCCCAGTAGCTGAGACTATAGGCACGCACCCCCATGCCCAGCTAATTTTATATTTTTAGTAGAGATGTGCTTTCACCATGTTGGCCAGAATGGTCTCGATCTCTTGACCTCATAATCTACCCACCTCGGCCTCCTGAAGTATTGGGATTACAAGGGTGAGCCACCACACCTGGCCAGAATTGTTTTAAATTTTAATTTTGATGGTGGTTACATGACTATGCATTTATCCAAACTTACAGACGTGTACAACCAAAACATGGATTTTATCCTATATAAATCACATAATAATTCAAACACTTCTAATGGGCTTTCTAAAAATATTTATGAATGTCCTTTTATTCTAAAAATAACATCAGTACTAATCAAATTCTGTGGAAAATATATATACTTTAGCAAGTAATAGAAATGAATCAGAATAAAACTACTTTCAAAAGAAATATATTTGAAACAGCCATGTGACCTCTTCTCTCGGAAACAGAACTCGGATCATTATCTTAAAACTCAAGAACGTATTGGTAGATAAGTGTTTCATTTTGAAAAATACTCCCCATTACCCTGCTGTCTACTCAACCACTTCTAATTCATTAACCTCAAGGAAACCTGGTGAGCCTATATAGGAGAATATACATTTATATAAGGGCATACTACATTGGTTTTATGGAAGGCTATCTTTATATCTATATAGTCTCTATTTCTGGGAGTGTATCTGTGTGGCCAGGTATACCTAATCAGGGAATGGGACAGAAACGGAGGGAGGATAAATTTAATTCTTCTGTAATGACATGTCAGTTCTCTCTCATTTATCACAATGGATTACTCACAGCATTGTAGGGTTTTCCCCTTTAATCTTCTAATTACTCTAGGAACAATTTATTTGCCGCCATTCATCTAACTGGTATAACTTCCAGTGGTGGCTTCCCTCTTATCCTGGGAAAACACTGTCAGGCAGAGATGAATAAGGAAAGGTAGAGTGGAACAGATTAATGCTTCCACTCTTGGTGTGGAAGTCAGAGCCAGGGAAAGAAAAAGAAGGTCCTGTGAAGGTCTGAAGTAACGTTCTGCATGTGAGTATGTGTGTGTGCCTGTGTGTGTGCACACTCATGCAAGTGTGAAGGCGCTGGCCCTGGGGAATCACACGTGGGGTGGGAAATGAGGCCCTGCCATGAATTCCTCTGTGTTGCTGTGCACATGTCAAAGAAGGACAAAGAGCTGGAGGAGAAGGCTCTGTTTCTATACTCATTATGTTTGAGGTAGGAAAAAATTATGAAATCTTACCATTATATTTGGAAACATTTGTTTTCCAGTAAATGACTACTTGATATAAAGGAGCAAACCAATGATCTATACTGAAATTGAAAACCCCACAAAAACAAGTTTATAGCTTTTCCATATAACCCGATACTAAACATTTTGAAGGAAGAGTTGTTTTTCACATTACCTTTAGTTTTTACGCACTCCTTAGAAGTAAAGCAACAATGATACCAAATGTTCTCTCAAAGATAACCCATCTTGCTCTCTTGCTCATTTATTCCTTCTTTGGGCAAGTGGCTTTTTTGTTGTTGTTGTTAATTCTTCTTTATACTTATTTAAAGTGTCTTACTTTGGTGTCCTCAAGAATAACCTTTATTTCTCTGGACAAATGTAGCAGTAAAAAAAAAAAAAAATGACACGCCCAAGAGTTATATTTTAGAGTTTGATACCATGGTAGATATTTCATTTATGATTTCTTGTATATGGTATTTCTGGAGGGTCTCTTAATATGTCCCTAACATTTCACATGAAAATAATTGGGTTCAAAAGTATGCTAGGTCACAAGATAAAAGTTCTTAAATCTATTACCCTATATTAAATTGTATATGTTGTGTGAAGACAAATGTCTAAGCTTATCATATGGAGGAAAAGTCAGACTAATTGACTGACAGAGGAAAGTCAAGCCTGAAACATGCTTAGTCAACAAAGAGAAATTAGCTTTAGTGCTGTTTATAAAGATATTCCACAAATATATATTCTTTAGAGAATATGTTGTAACAGTTATACAGAATATATGTAGACACTTATTTTCCCTTTGAATACAAATTAAAAACAAGAGTTAAAATTTGAGCAAACCTTGATGGTAGATATCACACAAGACTTTGTAACTGTAAGATTGTATTCATGTCAAAACATACATTGACAATTAAATATAATTATTTAAAATGGAGACAAAAAATTTCTTATCTTTCATGTATCTATCACTACTTCCTGGAAAGAGTAAAGATATCCACAAGAAAGAAAAGAGAAGTAAAATTATTTGAAATGGAAATTTAAAAAGGTGCCATGTTGCCATTTCACAATGACAAAATGCTGGTCATTATACACTTATCAGTTGATGTTTCATCAACTGAGTTTTGAATACACAAAATGATGGTAATACACTTAATATTTTGGTTGTGAAAGGAATATTAGCAAATTAATAATCAGTGTGAAATCAGTTTTGCGGCACCTTTTATGTAAATAGGCATAAATGCTTTCATGTAAAAACCCTTCTCTTTTCTCCTTAGCTATCAGGAATAGTCTTAATTATACTTTCTATACTTGAATATAAAACATTTCCCTATTGGCTTTTCAACCTATACTATGCTCAGATTTTTCACAACACATACATATATATACACACACACTTGTACATACATGCACATGGACACAAATGACTGTTACAATCCTATGATCAACATCTACATATCACCTGCTTTCTTTCCCAATTTTTCCTCCATGTTTCCACAAAATATCCACTTCTGCTTTTTTTAATCATAATCCACTATCATTTGCCTTCTCTTGTAGCTTGACTGAATTTCTTTCTCTAAGCTCACCAATGATTATGCAATATTCAAATTTGATGAGCAGTTTCTAAGCAGGTCTTACAGAATTTAGCATTTGACATTCTTAAACCCTTTCTTCTTGTTCTCCAAGAATTATCTTTTCCATTAGTTATCAAGAGACTACTTCCACTTAG
Organism: Gorilla gorilla gorilla; assembly: GCF_029281585.2. Classification (NCBI taxonomy): domain Eukaryota; kingdom Metazoa; phylum Chordata; class Mammalia; order Primates; family Hominidae; genus Gorilla; species Gorilla gorilla. Next base: position 106,839,284 of record NC_073238.2, on the reverse strand, counting down.
ATTTTCTGTTTCCTTGACCATCACTTCTTAATCTACTTCCTTACTATACGATTCCTCATCCATCTCTTTAATATTATCTTCAATCTTCTATCTGGTATATTTTTATTTTTTCATATGTTCTGAGTTACCTTATCGATAATTATTACTTCAGTTATGCCTTATAGGCTGATGTCTCCGCAGTCAAGATTTCTAGCTTACTCTTTTCATTTCTAAATTCTCTAACTCTTTGAACCCCTGGATGCTCTTCAGAGAAAACTAATTGTTTCTTTCAACAAAATTGTTATCTTCCACTCAAACTCTTTGTGTAACACTAACTTATTTTTCTTCCTTAGAAACCTCTTATTCAAATTTAGGCTATTGCCTTCATTGATTTCTCTCCTGGATTAATTTCACAGCTTTTAGTCTCATTGTGTCTTATCCATCTAATCATGAATTTCTTTTTTTTTTTTTTTTTTTTTCAGACGGAGTCTCGCTCTGTCGCCCAGGCTAGAGTGCAGTGGCACAATCTCGGCTCACTGCAAGCTCCACCTCCTGGGTTCACGCCATTCTCCTGCCTCAGCCTCCCAAGTAGCTGGGACTACAGGCGCCCACCACCACGCCCGGCTAATTTTTTTTTTTTATTTTTTAGTAGAGACGGGGTTTCACCTTGTTAGCCAGGATGGTCTCGATCTCCTGACCTCGTGATCCGCCCGCCTCGGCCTCCCAAAGTGCTAGGATTACAGGCGTGAGCCACCGCGCCCGGCCCTAATCATGAATTTCTTCAGGATGAAATCCTTAAATTATCTACTATGGTTTTAAAAATAAATTTCAAGGTACTTAGCATTGTATTCATATAAACTTTTATCATCCTCCCTTCAAAATACTTTTCCCTTTAATGACAAAGGTATTCTTGGGTTTCGTTGGCTGGACAAGATTCTTTATGTTGATGCATTTCTTCAGAATCCTTTTTCATGGATTAGTTATTCCCCATTGTTGCCTACCTGAAAATTTGCTAGTTTTTTACAACTCATCAAAGTATCACCTTTTTTTGGGAAAAGTTATTTGAAGTTCTTGCCCTCTGTATTTCTCTTTGTATTTCCAAAGTTTGTGTAGCACCTTGCTATAGCACTTATGCGATAGCATTGTTTATGTTTCATTTTTTTGTGTGTGTGGGGCAGAGGGCAAAATAAGTCTATCAAGAAGAAACATCTAGTTGCTAACTGATGTAATTTATTCAAGAAAATAAGAATAAATAAGTAATTGGGAAATTACTTATTCTCTAATTTACAGAATCTTGTTTCATTTGCAGCAGCAACGTGCCTGGATCACGTCTTGATTTCCCAGGCTTTCTGGTACCTAGAGAGAGAGGGTCATATGGGCTGATAGACTTGTGCCAAAGAGATGTGACCCAAATTCTACTTGGCATGGGTATGAGGAAAGAGAAATCTCAGCTGTTGTATGCCATTTGCCTCTGACTTTTTCCTACCTTCTCTGGATCATAAAAGGAATGTAGGTAGATGAAGCTGCCATGTTGTGACGATCAGAAAGACAGACACATGTAAAGGATGGCAGAGTGAAAAGCAAGGAAGTGCTAGTTTTGTGATATCATGAAGCCTCTATATTAGAACTATATTGCCAATCCTGACCCCTTATTTATTAAAGCCGCCATATTTTGCTTTCTATTACATGTTGCAGCCAAATAACTACAAGTGAAACATTTTGCCAGTTGGAAAGGGAGCTCTTCAAAGGCGGGTATATTTTATTCAATGATTAGTCCAGTACCCAACATGCAACAGGTGATACATACAAGTTTTTAACTAATTGTGTAAATGGACATATATTATCACGATGATTCTTTAGGAAAGATTCCTTTTCCTAGAATCAGGACATTGAAAGAAAATGTTTAAATCTGAATGGACGTATGACAGCAAAAGGTTATCAGCAGCCTCAGAAACTTTCCTCTCCTTATTTGGATAAAATACATTTACAAACATGAGGAGACAGTGAATTATTAGTTAGAATATTGAGGTCAAGTCTACAATTTTCTTATCCTTCAATTATCCCTGTAGCCTTAGAGAACTAAAATGAGACTACTATTGCTTGGTTCCAATTAACACAGCTAAATTATTGACCCTTGTCATTTAAATTACAAACTACTAAATGGCAAGTACCAATTTTCCTCTTTAAATTCTGAATGTTTAAAAGATATCTGTGGGTCTTTTTTTTTTCCTTTAGAGAAAGTTTTACTTATGCATTTCTAGTGGAAAGGAAATAGCTGCCCATCTGCCAATGACTGAATACCCTTAAATAAATATGCCATGATAGAATAATTCATGGAAGCTGCAGAAGGGCCATTTCAGATTTTTAGCAAAACATGATCAGTCTGATTTTTGAGTAGACCTTTGTCAGGTAGTTAATAAGGTCTTGCATTCAAATTCCAGAAGTCTCAGCATAGGTAAGCAGAACTGCTTAAGATGAAAATGAGTAAAAATTCCCTTCCACTACCTGGTGTTTAGTCTGTGTCTCTATTTGCATGTATTTGGAGGTGGTGATAGCTTGTGTGCTGAATATGTAAGATAGAGCCTATCCTGTGTTTCTCCCTATTCTTCAAATCTCATCTGAAACGATCGAAAGATGTCAGTCTGCAGCTTTTCCCATTCATATAACTAGAGTAGTCTCTCTTTGCTGATCACCTCATTATATGGATTCTGCCACCTAAATAAATTTTTCATATACCTATGTATCTTTTATTTTTTCTACTGGATATATTATATTTATCATTTCTCTGCTTTCTTATTCTGCATCTGCCACTGTTTTGTAAGTTTCTTAGGTATAGGGACTAGTTCTAAACTAATTCAATGTATATTCATAATATATAACATAGTATAAGCCACATACACTATCTTATAGTGATTGATCAGATAAATCAAATGAAAGAATCAAAGAGTACCATAGAAGACATCTAGCTCAAATATTATTTTTATTGATTAATCAACAAAATCAGCATTTAATAGGTTTAAGAAATAATTTTCAGATTATTCTTACCTTAAGAGTCCTGAAAGACTACAGTAATGGGGAAGACATATACAAAATTTAAGATGATCAGAAGGTAGATAATGATACTCAAATTAAACCTGTCATTGTTTTAGTGTCTCATCATTCTATAACCCTGGCTTCTATAAGTCTGGTATTTTGTTGAATCTAAATTTTCATAGTCATTTTTCATCAAAAAGAATTTTAGATAGTCACTAAAAGCCTAACAGAATAAATCATTCATGAGAGGATTTTCATCTGAGGGGCAATTGAAGGAAAGAATTTGAATAGAGTAAGACCACAACAGTTTCAGTGAGACAGTGAGAGATTACAAAGATCTGACGATAGATGTATTGATGGAGACATGTACAGTTGCTTCTGCCTGTAATCCTGGCACTTTGGGAGGCCAAAGTAGGCAGATGACTTGAGTTCAGGAGTTTCAGACCAGCCTGGACAACATGGCAAAACCCCATCTGAACAAAAAAAATACAAAAAGTAACTGGGTGTGGTGGTGAGTGCCTGTAGTCCCAGCTACTTAGGAGGCTGAGATGGGAAGTTTGCTTGAGCCCAGGAGGTCAAGACTGCAGTGAGCCGAGATTGTGCCACTGCACTCCAGCCTGGGTGACACACTAAGACCCTGTCTCAAAAAAAAAAAAAAATTAAAAACCCCAACATGTTGATACATACATAGAAGGCGCTACAAGAAAACAGCAAGGTGGCAAGATAAACATTTGAGGGCTGTGATTATGAGGGTCTGTTTGAGAAACCATGTAGAAATGGTGAACTAAGGAAGAATTTTTTATATTTCATAGTAGAGATGTACATTAGGAGTAATTTACATACGATGGCTATTACACTATTGATAATTAATGTTGAACAGGTAATCTTGGCAGGTCTAGAAGTGGCCTGGTGATACAGACAAGTATGATGCTATTAAAGGACAATAGAAACAGAGTGGGATGAGAGAAAAAAGTTCAAGAGGAGATCCAAAGTAGAAACATGTTTCTACATATAGATTTAGTTGAGTATTTACTACCACAGGAAATTTGTCTGGAATAAGATTGTGAATAGTCAACATGAGAGTCTCTGATCACATGTGAGGAAACAAATTTTAGTTGAATGCTAGAAATCAAAATTATTTTGTGGTGATTTACAGTTTATGTGGTGACAAAGCAAAGACAGTGATTGTAGAATATTCTAAGTTGCTCATTGCATGGAAGGCCTGACATGATAAGACACTGGAGCTCAAAGGCCTAGGGTAAAATCCCGGCCTTGCAGGCTCCTTTCTATATGGGAATGAGCCTAATGATTTTGCATGGCATTAATTTTAATAATGTCTGATGGGAAAGATAATAATGCATTACTTGAAGTATGGTTTCCAGAATTAAATTACTGTTGATATATGTGAAAACAAGAGGTATCTAGAAAATCATAAGTCCTCTAAGGATATTTTTCATAAGTACCCTTTTATTACCCATCACACAGTTGACATAATAAATTATAATATTCTTTACTGCTATGTATAGTTATTGTTGATGTGGAGTTTTAGAATGAAGGAATTTCAAGAAAATATGTAAAGAACAAGGCAACAGAGCATAAGAGGTAACAGCTATGACAAAGGAAAGGATGACTAATGGAACTAAGTGGCTGGGTTGGAATACACAGGTCAGATGCAGGAATTAGCTCTGGAAAAAGGAGACTTCTCTCTTACTTTGAAATTGGAGGAAAGAGTATATAATAGGTTAAGAGGGTGAAACTTTCTTATGGAGAAAAAGAGCAATTTGGACAAATTAGTATTGGATGGATTTAGGCAATTTAGAGAACAAATCTGCTCAGGCATTTTGTGGTGAGTCTCTGGTGATACTGGGTTTTTCCGAAAAGAGAAAATGGTTTAGAGCAGCGTTTCTAGTAATGAGGTAGAGCTTGAGCAATGAAGTTGATTAAACCATTTGGTCAATGTGTTACATTTTATTCTGTACAGTGGCTTTATCTCTAAGCTTTAATGCTCACATATATGGGGTACACTGTAGGACCTGGAATATATTTTTCTGTTTTTTAATCTATAAAATAATCCATACAGAGCAACAAATATTTCAGAGAAAGGCAAAAAATAATATTTTCTAGAATATTCTGTTTTCAATTATTGACAATTACAATTATCAAGTCTAAGACTAAAGAAACTCAAGGAAGTGCATATTAATTTCTCAGAGTAATATGCACAGTTTTTAAAAAAGTGGCCTTACATTATTCTGGAAGTAAGTCTGCAGGGTTATTAAGAACTCTTTCAAGTGCCCCAACACTGAGAAAAGTCGATGTTCCTTAATATTATAAACCTAGGCATATCACAAGAAACTGTCCTAAAAATATACATGAGCTCAGAAATAATTTGTATTTACCAGGTATACTGCCAATTTGAAAGAAAAAAAAAACTCAGCTGTTTTGATAAAAATAACAAACATGTCTAGGAATCATCTTCCTCGAAGGGAGAGAAGGGTCTTGTTGAACTTGAAAAAACTAAGCAAAGTTGGTAAGTCATAAGGGCATCCTTCTGTTTACCTATTCTTCACTTAATTTTAATTCATTTCTGACACTGTCACCAACTGAAAAACGGCCCAACTAAAAAAAACTTATAAAAGTGAGAAAAATTGTGTTCTATCCTAATCCAAGATATCTAAACCAATTTTACAGATAGAAAAATATATTAAGTGAATGGTGTAAATACATTAATATAGGTAAAAACCCCTTTGAAAGTAAAGTTTGCACATAACATGAAATACAAAGAGAATTACTGTAGTCTCAAAGGAAGGAGAGAACCCGTGATGGTGAGTCAGAAAGGTTTATGAGCAAGTCATCTGTTGCAAGATGATGGAAGGAAATTTTTATGCAGGCATTCAATATCAGAGTCAGAGGTTTTAATGATTTTTATCTTCAGAGTTGGAGAGTAGAAGATCTGAAATAGGAAATTTTTGGCATATCCATAGAGAGAATGGAAGCCTTGGCCAAAAACAATGTGCTACAACTCATGAAAATTAGCACACATGAACAATTACCTAAAGAGTTGCAGAAGATGGTACGTTTTCATTCGATTTTATGTGAACTCTTATTCTTCTCTTTTATGCTTTGTATCCTTGTTAACTCTTCCATTGTTTTCCTCATCCTATAAGGTACTTTAAACATTTTATTGAACTCTAAGACAATTTTTACGATTCAATTCACATATAAAATTGTCTTAAGCATGTTTCGTGAGTGAAAAGTTCAATTTTTAAGGCATATCAAGTGAAAAGCCTCAGTTCAGCACTCATCATATCCAAGATCTATGTGTCATATAATTAAAAGAAATATTTTCATACATGTAGCTCAAACGAGATTCTTATATTTTTCAAAATTTAACTCAATCTTTTATTTTTAAAAATGTGCATATACTGCCTGTTTAAGTGCTTTACCTTTTTATTTATTCTTTGAAATTGGGGGTCCATCTTTTTTAGATTTTTAGGAGATCTTCACATATTTAAATGAGTTATTAAGTTGATACAACCATTTTGGAAAAATAATTATCATTATCTTCTAAATTTAAACACATAGATAACTTATGACAAACAGTTTCAACAGAAACACCTGAACGTCCATCAGCATAAAATGGATTGAAAAGCTCCATAATAATTAAACAGGGTGCTACACAAAATGAAAAGGAATGAATCACTGGTACATAACAAATAGATTTCACAAATGTAAGTTTAAGTGAAACAAGCCAGAAAAAGAAAACATAAATACTGTATTCTTCCATTTATATGAAGACCAAGGTAGGCAATATTAATATATGGTAACAGGTGAGACTGGCTTCTTTTTCTCAGCATTAATCGAGAGCCCAAAAAAGAGTTTTCTGGGGTGCTAAAAATGTGCCAGATCTTACAAATATTTGTACAAAAGATAATTTTTGTTTTATATATAGGTACAAAATACAAATATGCACAAAAAATGTATTTGTAAATATATGTTGAGCGATTAAGATTAATATATATAATTTATACTTCAATATAATTTTTTTCACTTTTGTTGACATCAGTAAACCATCTCACTTAATACACAGCTATTTGGAATGGTTCTTGATTTAGGTATTTCCTTGATTAAACACCAAGTAGGAACATACCTTGATTCTAACATACAAAGAATATGATTCCATGAAAGATGAAAAGTATCTGGTATTCTAAAATATTTAAGAGAGTGCTTATTTTCAAGCTTCACTTTCCTATTTTAAACAAAAGTTGAACTAAATTACACATGAACTAGTCCCGAAAATATTCAGTAAATATCAAATGAAAGTGTGAAAGTTAAAGATTTCATTTGTTAATAGTTAATTTGCAGTGCTCTATTATTTTGCTTATTAAACAATTTTATGCTAGAAATAAGTAGACTTCTCTATTCACATTATCTTTACCAAGAGCATTTAAATAAATACCATTGACTACTTGCAAAAATAGATTGTAGATTCAGAGCTCAAAACTAAAGCACTGAGGATGTAATCCAATTAAAACAAACCATAGTTGTGAATTCACCTCACCAGTGCCCCTAAGACAAGAAGCTCTTCCTCACATCAAAGTGAATTATTTTAATGATCATTTTTTTCCTTGCAGGAAAAAAAATCAATTAAAAAGTTAGGAATATCCTAACTCCTTTGTACTTAAAAACAAAAACAAAGCTTCTGATGCTTCTTTATACCTTAACAATCATGAGGTCTATAAAAATATGAACACACAAGTTTGGGTCAGTTCAATGACTGAACAAAAACACTATTTCTCAACATGTCCATGTTTCACAAGATGATGGGGTTGTCATCTATGACATCACTGCAGAGATCTTGATGGGTTCCAGAACACTTTAAGCATCACATAAGCCATGTTATACCTGTCACCCCAAATTTACCAAACCGTTTGGATTAAAACTCTCAGTAAGGACCTGTGAGGCACAAAGATCTATAAGTAACTCATTAACCCCTTTTTCTCTTAACTCTTCAGGTACAATTTCAAACTTTCACCTTTCCCTTTTAGCACTCTACCCATCAGCAGAAGAAAGGCTGACAACTAAGACTAGATTCTCAGCTGATACCTACCATAAAGTAACTTGTAACAATTTCATCTATGATCTCTCAGGATTCTCCTCTAATAAATGGGACGTGTATCTGACCTACTTCCATAGAGAGCCTCTTGAGAATATAATTTTAAAACATATGCAAGTTGTTAGGATTTCCGGAAAGATAAAAGACCTCTCAAAATCCACTTATTCCTGAAAGCAAAGAGAATACTGGGAAAAATTGTCAAAATTAAGTTTTAGAACTCTGGAAATAAAAGAATTACAATTTGAAGAGCATTTCTTCAAGAAAAAATGCTGACTGTAGTAAGATTTGTGACAATTTGATCTATACCGTACCCCTGCTCCCTGGTAGCCTTCAAAACAAACCCCAAAATCACAGTAAAAACTCACAGCTTAGCAGCCATTCATTGGGATACGTGGATGAAGCAGAATGGGTTTGGAGCCTTCCAAAGGCTCCATTCTCAGTATTTTCATTGTTTAGCCTGGCAGTTCCCTCAAAACCCCTACTCACAGGCTGTGAGTTTGACCTGATTTATAGCTCTCTCAATGCAAATAGCCTTTTTCCGCGGGGTATTTGCCAAAAACAATCAGTAATCATGGTTTAATATTTCAGCTCTATAAAGTGGTAATAATGGTCAGGGCAAACAAAAAGTTGACCTTGAAAGGAATTCTGAGGAATGAGATGTCCATGTGGGGCTTTGAAAAGCCCCACTACGTTCCTGGGAATCGCAACTCATGCACCAGCAGTGCTATGTGCACTTCTGAAAAAAACCTAAGAGAATCGTAATCTCTCTTTGCTGGCTGACCTTGAGGCTCAAAGCAAGAAGTTAAGGCTAAGGGTTGTAAACTGCCTTAGGAATGTTGAAAATGTGACCCAATACACACTCAGAAATGCTTGGTAAATGCCGAGAGAGTTATTGTTGCAGGGCCTTTAAGGATTCTTGTGCACACACATGCACATTTTCAGATAAAGAGGTTTCACAGTAATTTTGGAAATTTCTCTAGTTTCTAGGGGAAATACTCTGGTCCTTGGGTTCTCCAAAAATAGCTACTTACCAGCATTGCAAAAAACTGAAGGAAAAAAGAATCAAAGATTTCAGTGCTACATTGATCTTTCAGGAAGAGAAACATTTTTGAGATAAGCCACAATTTAAGTATGTTTGTTTAAAAGAAGTGAGATAAATATTTAGAATACCATGTATATATGCTTCTATGGAGTTATATAAGAAAAGCAAAATAAAATCAATAAGCCTGTATTTAATAACATAATTTGTAATTATGCTAAAATAACATAATTTTGACAGGGTTCAAAATTATTTTCAGCCTCAGTTATGTTCTCAGCAATCTCCAGCAATCTATTATATGTAATTCCTCATTTTCCTTTGTCAAACCTCCTCACTGTTTCTACAACCTTTTCCCCCCAGGTTGATCATTAAAAAAACCTTCACAAGCAGGATGTGGTGGCTCACACCTATAATTCCAGAACTTTGGGAGGCTGAGGCAAGAGGATCACTTGAGCCCAGGAGTTCGAAAACAGTGTGGGCAACATAGGACACCCTGTCTCTACAAAAACTGAAGAAAGAAAAAATAGCCAGGTGTGGTAACACTTCTGTCATCCCAGCTCCTCAGGAAGCTGAGGTGGGAGGCTTGAGCCTGGGAGGTTGAGGCTGCAGTGAGCCTTGCTGGTGTCACTGCTTTCCAGCCTTGGTGACAGAGATCCTGCTTCTCCCCTAAAACAAACAAACAACAACCTCATCAACAAACCTGTACACCTCAATCCACGAAGATGCCTTGGCTTTATCCTTTACAAGAAAGAGAAAGTGCTGAGGTACAGACCATGCGAAGTTTATGACACAACCCTACACTAACATCTACATATATACAGTTCTTTACTTATAGATTCTTTTAGAGGAAAATGTGTCCCTTCTATTACCTAAATGAATCCTTCCCACTGTGCTATGAAAGCCCATCCTTATACTTTCCTTAGGATTTCTGAACCACCAATTATAACCCCTTCCTATGTTTTCAACCTCTACTTCTCTAATGTTGCTTCCTCTCATTTTAGGAAAAGGCTTATATGTTAGGAAAAACATTGTCTTATTCTGAGTCACATTCTAGATACAGTCCTTCCTCAACTACAATCATAGGTCAGATTTTGAAAAGAAAAACCAATTGCTACTTACTTCCACTCCTCAATTTTCTTCTTGGTCCTCTGGTATCTAAACTCAGTTTGGCCAGTCTGCTAAGACTACACTAAGAAAGTGAAAAATACACACTAATCATCAAGGCCTGAAAAGTAACATATCTTTGATAACCCTATAGTATTTAATATGTTAACTTGAGCTCCTTTAAAACTCTAGATCTTTGTTTTTCTGATATATGCTCTTGTTTCCCACTTTATTCCCCACCCCTCTTATATTGTGTCTCCCTCTCTGTTCCAAAGAATTTGTATTTTTCTGAGTTCACCCATGTCCTTCAATTATACTGTTTGTTTTCTTAAGGAAAATTCATCTATTTATATGATATCAATCATTAAATACACACTTATGAATGCCAAGTATGGAAACCTTATCTGTGCCATTCTCCAGACCCTTAATACTCAGCTTGCAAATTATGCCTTCTGGATGTCCCATAGGTACAACAAAATCACTGGCTGTTGACAGTATCCAGAGCACTCACATGCATTGCACTTTGGCACTGGAATTTTGCCTTGAATATTTTAAAGTTGTTGATTTATTTTTCCCTTTAAAATTATATAGTCTTCATCACATGCCAGAGGAGAAACTAAAAGAAGTCAGGATTTTCTCCAAGGTGTGTAAGTGTTATTCAATCTTAAAAGGAAAACTGTTAAACAACAGGTTGACTTTTTGGAACAGGTCACTTTATCCCCTAGGAGCAAGGGCATCATCTAGGCTGTAATTATTGATTTTGCATATTCTTGCTACAAATGACTTGAGGTAGTGTGCATAAATTAATTTGATGTTGTAAACTGTAAGTCACTCATGTTTAAACTCTTTCATCCTAATTGCAGAGAAATTCAAATTCAAATTCATTTCCTCCAATTTGTTTGCATCCTAATTAAATGATAGCCAGGGAGAGCCCTGGAAATGGTGAATATATTCATAAAAACACATTGGGAATCCACTGTGGACATGGCCAGTCCGTGGTAGATGACATAATCTGTGTATAGACACTTACAAGCTCAACAGGCTATGTATAAACAAGCTAGCTAATTATATCCCCAAGGAATGGGGTTGCTAAGCCCTGTATTAGTCACCTTTCATTGGAAAATAAAATATCATTTTGAAATTGGGCATCTTATTGGTAGCTTTGCATATTAAGTAGTAAAATTTTAATTCCCCTCCCAGGCAAAAAATTAAAAGCAACATGGAAAAAAAAAGAAAAGAGGCAATGTGGTAAGATATTTCATTTCAAATTCGTTAATTCATATGTTTCTCATTTGATGTTTTAATAAGCTAGTTGCTTTCCCTTCACTGAATAGGTGTATACTGAGAACTGGATGTGCTGTAAAGGATAAGACTATTATTATTAATGTCCATGGAAGTTTTAAGTTGCCAAACAACCACCCATTTTTGGTAGAATCTCTAGGGGATAGATATATTTCAAGAGATATTATTTTACTATATCCTGTCTAACATTTGCTTTGCATTTTGATAGCTAGATATGATACATGTGACTGTAGCCCAAGATTATTATGTATGTCTGTAAGTGGAGCATGACATAGTAATAAAGATTCCTTGAGTGGCACGTTGGACCATGCCTATGTTTTTGGAGAATTAACTTTAATGCTATAGTACAACCTGACTTTCAATTATAGTTTCTAACTCCTTGGTCTTGGCATCTTTAGTCTCCCCTAACAGAATTCTTCTAAAAAGATAACAGTGGACTACAATAACCTTGTATTTCAACTATAAAATGCCAATTCAAATAGCAATGTGTGATCCAAAAATACATGTCACCCAGGACATGAGAATATGAGCAATTAATTCACAGAAAACTAATTACAAGAGAATAAACATGAAAAATCCTGAAACTTGCTACGTAAGTATTGTAGTTTTAATTTTTAGTTTCGATTTTAACAAGATGTCAATCCTGTAGGTATCCCTGTGAAGTACCTAGTGCAATATTTAACTATTCTTTTGACCTTATTTCATCTAAATTTAAATTTTTAAATTTTTTTGAGACAAGGTCTCACTCTGTCGCTCAGGCTGGAGTGCAGTGCTGTGATCTCGGCTCAGTGCAACCTCTGTCTCCCAGGTTAAAGCAATTCTCTGCCTCAGCCTCTCAAATAGCTGGGATTATGGGCACCTGCCACCACGCCTGGCTAATTTTTGTATTTTTAAAAGAGACAGGGTTTCACCATCTTGGACAGGTTGGTCTTGAACTCCTGATCTTGTGATCCACCCACCTCGGCCTCCCAAAGTGCTGGGATTACAGGCGTGAGCCACTGCACCTGGACACTTTTTATTTTTTTAATGTAGTTTTTATTCCTGGCTTTTTGCTGACTGTTGGCAGGAGTTTACGCTCAGGTCATAGAGGATGCCAGAGTTCCTTGCCACATGGTTCTCTCTATAGGCATTTCACGACACAGCTGTTTGCTTCTTTATGGTCAGCACGAGGATCTTTTGGCTCAAGGAGGATCTCAGCTTTAAGGATTTCACCATGATTAAATCAGGCCTGTACAGGTTAATCTTCTTTGATTAACTCCAGCTAAGCTGAATTGGGATCTTAATCACACCTACAATATCCCTTTACCTTGACATATTATATTAGCTACAAACAAGTCATGGGTTCTGTCTGAACACAAGGACAGAAAATTATACAAGGGCATGACTTATTGGGGAGGGGAGGGTCACCTTAGGCTGAGTCCAAGACAAGGGAAAAGCAGCTTAATTCAGTTTAATTCAGTAAACAGTTGTTACTGTATTCATCTATGCATCAGGCACTCTGACTTTTACCAACCTACAAATAGATAATCATGGTTTATTTTATTAAACATCCAGATAAAGAGGATCAAGAAAACAAGAGGGCACAAAGCAAAAACAGTTCCATCTGGCAATGAAGGGACAGAATCTTGGGAAAGACTGGACATTAGGAGTGTAAAAGTATTTAAAAAGTGTAAAGAAGGAATAGGAACATTGCAGAAACAAGGACAGCAAGAGCAAAGAAAGACACTAAAGAGCGTGATATGTCAAGGGCACAAAGATTGCTCAATATTACCTTAGCCCTAACTGCAAGGTAGGTGATGCTGGAGTGGGTAGCAGGAGCGATGTACGGATAGCTTTACACATAATTTTAAGGAGCCTGGACATTATTCTCTAGGATAGGTGATGGCAAATCACTGAAGGGCATGCAAATATTTTGAGGGGCAGATGGAAGTAGTTTCAAGAATATTGAGAAACTCTGGTTAAAAATAATGAAACTTACCTAAAAATGTGATAGTTGGTGTGGAGGGGAAAAAACTTGTCTTGGGAAAATTTCAGAACTCAGTTGACACTCAATAATCAATTAGACGCAGGGTCTAACAGAGAGAAGGGAAGTAAGAATGATCTCCAGGATTGTAGGTAAGGGAATAGGTGAATAGAGATATGGTAAAATTAGATGACAAAAAAAAAAAGAGGCAAGAACCAAGTCTTAGTTTCATGTTTCTGCTATAACAAGTTACCAGAAGTTTAGTGGTTTAATAGTAAAGTATTAGCTTACATTTCTGAAGGTTAGGTGTCCAATATCTGTCTCACTGGGTTGAGATCAACATTCAAGCACAACTATTGTTTCGTGGCGGCTCTAAGGAAGCATCACACAGCTGTCTCCCTTTTCTACTTTTAAAGACCCTTGTGATTACATTGGACTCACCTGGATAAGATAGAATAATGTTGCTATATTAAAGTCAGCTGTTTAACAACCTTAATTTCATCTGAAAGCTGAATTCCCCTTTGCTAACTTGGCATATCCAAGTTCCAGAGATTCAAACATGAATATCTTTGTGTGGGGGGGGGCATTTTTTCTGCCTTTTACAAACTTCTCTGGAACCTCCAATGATACCTATTCGTGTCACATACGAAATACCTTAATTCTATTTCAATTCCTTAAATGGTCTGTTCACATTGCAGCATCAACTCAAAGTACATTTTGATCAGCTCAAAAATCCCAAATTACTCCTGAAATAGAAATTAGGACAGGTCTGAGATAATAATTATAGATATTCTGGTTACAAAGGTGCAAAGGCCATAACAAAAACAAGATCATGCATTTTGCAGGAATATGGAAGGAGCTGAAGGCCATTATCTTTAACAAACTAACGCAGTAACAGAAAACCAAATACTGCATGCTCTCACTTATGAGTGGGAGCTGAATGATGAGAACACATGGACGCATAGAGGGGACCAATGGGACACTGGAGCCTACAAGAGGGTGGAGTGTGTGAGGGAGAGGATCAGAAAAAATAGCTATTGCATACTAGGCTTAGTACCTGGGTGACAAAATAATCTGTACAACAAACCCTGGTGACATGAGTTTCCCTATATAACAAACCTGCACATGTATCCCTGAACCTAAAATAAAAGTTTAAACACTAAAAATAAAAAAGGTGCAAAGGAAAGAATAAAAGACTTAAAGGTGTCAAGCAATCTCATAATCCAGACAGGCAAACTCCATTAGGTTTCAATCTGAGAATAATCCTCTGTGGGTTTGGGCTTCATTCTGTGGGTTTAAGTCTAGTCCCTCTGGGCTCAATGCTCTACCTTCCAGATCATCATTCATTTTTCATGAAATATAGCATGCATTTACAGTTGAGAAGTTTAATCAGCCTGTTTCCTCTCTGTAGAATTTTGGAAACCTGATGGTATTCTTCCATTTTGTTCCTTTTATTCCAAGCTGGCAGTATCTCAGTTGATATAACATTCTCAAAGAATATTGTGTGTCTCCCTTTTATATCATGGGCTTCTTGCTTCTCTCCAGTAGAGCAAAGGCTTGTCCACAGATATTTCTTACATAATCTTATCTCTATTTTTAGTTTCTGCTGAGATGATGTAAGACGTCTATGAGTAACACACTTAATCCCTTCATATAGGCTTCTGTGTAACAGAATACTTTGACATTTTGGTCTTCCTCTGGTATTAGCAAAAGATTGTCTAATTACAACCTCAGCTTTTTCAGAGTACACTTTCTTGGCAGCATTTATTTCAATGTCTTTTGCAATATAGATGAGAATTTCTCAATCAAGCACTTGTTTCATCCTTGTTTAACAATTCTTCTCTCAGTTTACCTCTTTTTTCCTGCATTTTACTAGAAGGAGCAAGAGAAAACAAGGCTGGACCTTCAACAGTTTTCTAGAAAACCTCTTCAGCTAAACGTACAATTTATGTGTTCTCCTTTCCGCATAACAGTGGATAACAATTCTGCTAAACTTTCTGCCACTATGTAACAAGAATCCTCTTTCCCCAGTTTCCCATAAAATGTTTCTTATTTCCTTCTGAGACCTCACCAGCATATCCTTGAACATTCATACATCTAAGACAGTCTATTCCTGATAGTTTTGGAATTGTTTAGGTGCTTTAGTTTTTCTCTATCATGCTTCTCACTTCCTCTTGACTCTTTACTAGCAAATTCATGCATATCCATGTTTCCACAAACACTCTTTTCAGACCATCTAGGTTTATTATGTCATGCTCCTCAAAGTTCTTCCATCCTTGGCCTATCACCAAAATCCAAAGCCTCTTGTACATTTTTAAGATTTGTTACAACAGACCCTTACTTTCAGATACTAGACTCTGTATTAGTTTTTTAAATGCCACTGTATACCACAGTTCTGAAGACTGGGAAGCCAAGAACAACATACCAACATGGTGTCTGTTAAAGGTCTTCTTGCTGTGTCCTTAGAGATCAGGAAGAGTGAATGCTTTGTCCTCATATTGCAGAAAGGAACAGCAATAAAGGGTCTAAGCTATTTCTATTAGCCCTTTTATAAGCTTCTGATCCATTCATGAGAGTGGAACCCTTGTGCCTTAATCACTTCCCAAAATGCACCACCTCTCACTACCATACCACTATAACAGAGATTAAGCTTTAACACATGAATTTGAATACATTCATACCATGGCACCATGTAACCTATATATACACAGCTTCCAGGGAGGGAGAATTATGCTGCCAACCACAGATAGCTTGGGAGAAAACCAATGAGGGATTTCCATTTAAGACATGTTGAATAAGAGTTACATCCAGACTTCCAAATGGGTAAGTCCAGCTAGTAACTGAATAAACAAATCTGAATATTTGGCAAGAAGTCATTGCATGAATGGCAGAGACAGTTATAGGAAAATCCTAAGGGGGAGTTAGTGGAGTCGGCAACTAGGGCCAATGATGGGGAAGAAATAAAAACTACATATCTCAGGTGCTCCAAAGCTGTATGTCATTGATACAAAATGCTAGTAAGTAATGAAATTTTGCTTTTCCAAAGACGGTCATTACCCTTCTGACATGTGGTGACTGAGCTGAAGGTTTCTGAGATGGTACAGTGAAACACAGAGTAGAAGAAAAATCTGGATAGCTAGGTTGTGGTCCCAACATGTGCCACCTACATGCCTCATGACCTTGGGAAAGTCACTTTATCTCTGTAATCTAATTTTCTACATCAATAATGTATCCACACTTGTCATAGAGAGTTATGAGAATAAAATAATAACATATATGGGAGAGTTCTGTGAATACCAATTGCACAAGTGGATTTTTAAATAATAGATTTAGGAGTGGGTGCAGTGGCTCACGCCTGTAATCCCAGCACTTTGGGAGGCTGACGCGGGCAGATCACGAGGTCAGGAGTTCGAGACCAGCCTGACCAACGTGGTGAAACCCCGTCTCTACTAAAAATGCCAAAATT
Organism: Gorilla gorilla gorilla; assembly: GCF_029281585.2. Lineage (NCBI taxonomy): Eukaryota > Metazoa > Chordata > Mammalia > Primates > Hominidae > Gorilla > Gorilla gorilla. The sequence continues at coordinate 106,822,285 of NC_073238.2, read as the reverse complement.
AGCCGGGCATGGTGGCGCACGCCTATAATCCCAGCTACTCAGGAGGCCGAGGCAGTAGAATCGCTTGAACCCAGGAGGCGGAGGTTGCAGTGAGCCGAGATGATGCCATTGCACTCCAGGTTGGGCAACAGAGGGAGACTCTGTCTCAAAAAACAAAAACAAAAACAAAAACAAAATACAAAAATTAGCCAGGTGTGGTGGCGTGCACCTGTAGTCCCAGCTACAAGGGAGGCTGAGACAGGAGAATTGCTTGAACCCACAAGGCAGAGGTTGCAGTGAGCCAAGATCGTGCCACTACACTCCAGCCTGGATGACGAAGAGAGATACCATCTAAAAAATTAATTAATTAATTAAATATTTAGGAAAACTATTATAAGAAAAAAGAATTGAAAGCATTGAGAACTCTATTATTGACTGAACGAAAAAAGGAGAATTGGTACCATAACTTGGTAAGTTTATTTTAATAAGCCCAATTTATATAAGTCCCTCAGCAATTTTTCCTGCTCTGTGAATGTATATTCCTTGCCTCTATCTTATCCTATTTCTTCTATTGATAATGCACAGAGAGTTGGCACAAGTTCTATTCTCAGATTGCATCAGGCAATAGATTACTCTGGTTCCCAACTCAGAAAAATCTCATTTTTAAGAAATGTTTGAGCTTTGACTTTGATTGAATTCAGAATATTTTGGGTCAAAAGTCTTGTGTTTGTGTAAATAAGAAAAGCATCTTTGAAAACTACATTTACAAATGGGAATATGGAATAAAAAGGACAAGCCAAAGGTTATGGAACAAAATAAAACACGAAGAGAGAGAAATGGAAACACAGTATTACTATATACAATATAGTAATATATTTAAAATATGAAAAACGCTGGCAAAAAAAGCAATATGTGAACAAAAGAATTGGAACAAAATAACAGAATTTGAAACAGCACAATCTGCTGAAAATATACAAAAAAGACAAATTAGGATTTTTCTGAGATCACTGTTTATAATATTAGAACATGTATATTAAAAGGAAAGGTGACATTGAAATGTTTGGTGGCCAAGCAATATATAGTTTGTTACATTCTATTTACAGTTTCTTTGATTAGGGAATCAATTTAGATTTTCTTTTTTGAAAATAATATAAATGTATCTTTATTTTAGACTTTTTTTTTTTTTTTTTTTGAGACGGAGTCTTGCTCTGTCGCCCAGGCTGGAGTGCAGTGGTATGATTTCGGCTCACTGCAAGCTCCGCCTCTCAGGTTCAACGCCATTTTCCCGCCTCAGCCACCTGAGTAGTTGGGACTACAGGTGTGCGCCACCACACCTGGCTAATTTTGTTTTTGTATTTTTAGTAGAGACATGGTTTCACCGTGTTAGCCAGAATGGTCTCAATCTACCGACTTCGTGATCCGCCCACCTCGGCCTCACAAAGTGCTGGGATAACAGGCGTGAGCCACCGTGCCCGGCCGAAAAGTTTCTTAAATATTTACAACTTTAGGATAATCAGTGTACATTCAAATATATAATGTCCTAAAAATCAAACAACTACCAAACATTGAATTGAAGTTCCCCGTTATATAAATCATTGGTGTAATAATTGATCATTAAGAACACTATCTAATGAAAATCAGTTTTTTGACCCCAATATTAATTAAAACTCAAATGATAGCATTATGAGGTAAAGGTTAATTTCAATGACATGTCATTCAACCAATTTGACACAATCAACTTATAATCATCTAAAATTTACTATTTTTATGACATATTTGAATTAAATGAAGAGAAAAAAGCTTTGACTCATTCTTAATTACTCTTTCTAACCAATTGATGGCCATTAGCTGAAATTAATTTCAAACCAATTTTTGTTATTTTAGTCTTTTAAACATGTTTTACTCTCAGTGATTCATTTTCTAACGTTCATAGCCAAAGCCCAGGCTCTACCCATCTTTGTCTACTTTAATGACTTTCTCAATTGTTGGCATACGCTGGGTCTTAAAAACTTGTGTTTCATCTGAATTAACTAATGAAGTATAATTGCACTTATAGGGTTTCATATACCATTACCTCCAAAAGAGTACATTAGAAGTATTAAAAAGAAAACACTGATATTTATAAACAGATATTTATTTTATGATACAAAGATCTAGAGTTGTTTTATTTTCTGTAAAACTAAGAATAACTTGATAACATAGCTTCACAAAAAGAAAATCCAACACATTAGCATAAATAATTCTCTGAAATAACTATGTGAGTTCGTGTATTTTTATATACATGTAGATATACATATACTTGCACATCTATACATATATATGTAACATAAAAGATACAAACATTAGGACTGTTTAATGTATATTTGTCTTGGAAAGAAAAATATACTTAAAAATACTTCTCAATTGGGATTTGTAATAATACCGACTTAACTGATAAACTTGGTGACTGCTTTTCTGTTCTGTCTCCTTTCATAAATTTTTCAAAATACTAATTCAACAAAGAAAAAGGCCTTTAATATTCACTGGAAATAATTTATAGACTTTTCTAGAGTAGAGAAAAATTAAGAAAAACTTTGAAACGGTCTCAAAAATTAGTAAACATTTTCAATGGAAAACTAAATGTTAGTTTAGCTGATTGTATGGGGTTTCTGAGGCTTTTGCTTTTTGTTTGTTTTACCTGTTTCACAACTGTGTAAATTGCAAATAATTCCTGTCCATGAAAATGCAAATTATCCAGTGTAGATATATTTGACCGTCACCCTAGGGATATTGGCTAATTTTGCCTTTATTAAGCAAATTCATTTCAGCATGAATGTCTGCCTATATATTCTCTGCTCTTTGTATTCTCCTTTGAACCAGTCAAAACATCCTATGGCACTCTTATTTATTAATCAGTTAAATAAAATCATGAACATATATTCATTTTACATTTGTATGAGAACCATTATTGTCCTTTCCTTTAAAAAAATTAATTATCCTTTGACATTGGGTTGACATTTTCTTAATACATGCCAGAAACAGAGGATGTCAAGTTTCTTAAGGTCAATTCTGGAGAAAAAATTTCTTTATAAAAATTTAACCTCATGTGTAAAAACTTAAGTTTCCATAGCAATGACATTTGATATACATTGTATATATTAATCTGGGAATGATGTAAGATTCCAAATATAATTTTATTAGTGAACTCAACTGCTTGATTACCTTCACTTATTTAAATATCTACTTCAATGTTGTCCAGTGGCATTGTGTATTTAGGTAATTTTACCAGGTAGCTGCTCAACTTCTACACTTTCTATTTGCCCATACAGAACATAATACATTTTATAAGTCGAAGTATAGGCATCTGGTGGCATAATTTTAAATTGTTATCAAATAAAAGCCTTATCAAATTTGTCTAGAAAACAACTCATGATTTACTTTATTTTAGGAGTGTGTCACTATGTAATGAGATACAAATATATGTAAGTGTAAGTGGCTGAGAGGCATGCAGAGAGCCTAAGGTGTATGCAGTATGCATAAGAGGTATGGAGAGAGCTTCATTTTCATTGTTGGCTGCTCAGCTGTTTTTCAGGAAGTAAATTTGGCCAACTGACACCATTTAAGAGATATATAGCAACAAGTTTAGAAAATTCTCATAAATGGGAGTGGCTAATGCATAGACAATAGCACTGACCTTTAATCCACATAGATAGATAGATAGATAGATAGATAGATAGATAGATAGATAGATAGATAGATAGACAGATAGATGATAGATAGATATGTATATATTATAGATATATACCTCAAATATATTTATTTAGATCCACTTAATTGTGAGTACTATAAACTACAAATGAAAGTAAAAAAGCAAATCTGTTTGTATTTTAGGAAAATGAAAGATTGTTAACTCATGGTCTGTATGTATTTGGAATGAGAAGAATGTAAATATCTTTCCCTGGACAGGGTGGAATTGAAACTGTGATTTACAGTGACTAAAACCTGACTGGTTTCACATTGTTTTTTTTTTTTTTTTCACTGTGGGGGGGGTGAAATTCTTGATTGATTTGTGCATTGGGAACTTTTGAATTAACTAAGGATATTGACAAAATAGAGAATGACTCCGTATGTGACATGCAGAAAATATTTTGTGTCATTCGTGGTACATTTATCATATTGTCTATAGGTTTGTACTATGTTACTCTACTTCTTAGAATTCCAAGTAGTTCAAAGCCAGCAGGGACTGGTATATTATAGCATATTTAACCTAAGCAGCTCTAAAAGCCAGTGAAACCAGGTATCTACAAACTCTAGCCATAGCTACCATCAACATGAAGAATGTAATAGGCAAAATGTTTTACATGCTCAATATGCACTACTGAATTGTGTATATATTTTTTACGGTTTTAATTTAAAAGTATACTAGTTAGATATTTCATCTATACCCTGGTATAGTAATAAAAATTCAGATACTGCTCAAAGAGGAAGCACATTTTCAAAGCAACAGACCTGAAGACTAGTATTTTATTCAATATTTTTAATGCTTATTTCATTTTCTGGTTAAAGATGTTTGTGAAGGTAAAATTTAAAATAGATACTTTATGTTATATCATATAACATTGAAATTAAAATTTTTTTATTACTAAATGTAGAAAAGGTAAGTCTGAAGCATTGACTGAGAAAGATTTAGTAAATAGAGAATTTTGACTATTAAACATCCTGTTTTAACAAAAATACACATAAAATATTCTTAGGATGATTTAATTAACTTTTTAATAAATATGAAAGACATTATGAAAAAATTAATACATCACATTGCAGAATCAAAAGTAATAAAAATCACTCAAATTCTACTGCTCGAAAATGAAAATAATTGTTAAACATTAGGTGACAGCATTTCAGGCATTCCTATATAAATATACTTAAATGAATTGTTAAGTAGCTAGTAGTTGGAATTAAAATGGTATAATAAATGCATTGTTCATTTATAAAATAAATTTAATATTTTTAAATAAATCAAAGTCAAAATAAATCATTGATAAAATGAATATCTATAGTTATTTGCATGAATATATGCGTGTGTGTATATATGGATGCATTAGAAAATCTTAATCCTCAAAATGATGAACATTTTAAAAGAAATATTAAAAATAATAGAGTTTGGGATCTGTATCTTTTTAAGTAACTGATTCTGTATCTAATGAGAAAATTATCACTTAAAAATTCCAAATGTTTTAGTTTGTTGTTATTATTATTATTTGCATTATGTTTAAAGATGGGGCCTTCTTATGGTGCCCAGGCTAGTCTTGTTAAAATTTTTATATTGTCATGGTGTCTTAGGCAGCTCAAGCTGCCGTAACAGAATACCAGAGACTGCTGTCTTAAACAGACATTTATTTCTCACAATTCTGGAGGCTGGGAAGTCCAAAACAAGGTGCCAGCAGATTCAGTCCCTCGTGAAAGCCCCCTTTTTAGACTACAGGCTCCTGCCTTCTGACTATGTCTTCACATGGCACAAAAAAGAGAAAGACAGAGAGCTATGGTCTCACTCTCTTTTCCTATAAGAACACTAATCCCATCATGGAGATGCATATGATCTTAACCAGACAAAAATTTTTTGGATATTTTGAACTGATAAAATAATTCACATTGATTCAAACACATCACACTTATTAAAACTCAGGCACACAATCAAGTTAGTTCATCATTTATTGAGGCACAATTTTAAATCAAAATACAGCTACACAAAACATCATTTTCTAATTGTCTTAGACTTTAAAAGTAGTTAGAGGAAGAGAAAGCTCATCTCTGTATTACAGTATTAACGGGTTTCCCATCCTAGGTGTCTTAATCTATTTAAACAGCTTTAACAAAATACCACAAATTGGCGGATTCTAAGCAATAGAAATTTGTTGTCCACAGTTCTGGAGGGTGGGAAGTCCTAGATCAAAGTGCCATAAGATGTAGTGAGGACCTGCTTCTTGATTCATGAATTGCCATCTCTTCCCTGTGCCCCACTTGGTGAAAGGGGCAGGAGTCTCTCTGGGGACTCTTTTATAAGTGCACTAATCCCATTCATGAGGGCTCTACCATCATGATCTAATCCCCTCCCTCTAAGGCCCCACCTGCAAATACCATCATATTGGGTGTTACATTTCAACAGTTGAATTTTGGGGGCCACCATCATTCAGCCTACAGCACTATGAAACCCCTAATATCTGGTTTTCAAAAATGGCAATACATTTTATGCCTCCAGAGAAATATTTCAATAAAAGTTGTACATATGATGATAAAACAAGAAGAAACTGAATTTCTGCAGAAAGTAAAAATGAAATTTTTCACTCTTTAGATAGGCAAATTAGAGACTATACTTCAAGTTTTAGAAAAAACATCAGTACTTTTCATATAAAAGTAGGTACTTTCATACATACTTTTTCACCACATTGTCTGAGATGAATGTTTTTAACAGTGCCTGGGACTTGACATGAACTCAATGACTGTTTATTGAATGAATTAATTGTACAAGTTTATGCAAGATATTGACATAAAATTAAACATTGTCTTCTTATACCATATAGTGTCTACAAAAACTAAGTTGATACAGAACCTGTACTGTAACATGATTAAATTTGAGCCAAGTACATTTATCTCTGAAGAATTTAGAAGTTTATAAAGGAATCAGAGGCTGGGAACTGAATAATTAATGGAAGATCTCCAAGGCAATATTCTTTTCATTGTAACTAATCTTAAATAGTTAAAGTAATAATTAATAAATAATATTTAGGTTCCTGAAAAAATGATTAAATTGAACATCAAATAGTTTGCATTTCTATCACACTATAGGAATTATATTTTTATACTGCTTTACTGTAAGATTTGGTTGAACAAATACATCTTATGATTTCAAGGTAAGATATTAAAATATGCCTTTTTAAAATGTAATGCTATATTAGTGATTTTAAAATATGTAAAAAACGTGTGGGAAATACTAGAAATGTTATTTGAAATTAACCAATTCTGGGTTTGCTTATTTATTTGTTTTTTTGAGACAGAGTCTTGCTCTGTTGCCCAGGCTGGAGTGCAGTGGCGCAATCTGGGCTCACTGCAAGCTCCGCCTCCCAGGTTCACGCAGTTCTCCTGCCTCAGCCTCCCGAGTAGCTGGGGCTACAGCCGCCCACCACAATGTCTGGCTAATTTTTTGTATTTTTAGTAGAGACAGGGTCTCACCGTGTTAGCCAGGATGGTCTCCATCTCCTGACCTCATGATCGGCCCGCCTCGGCCTCCCAAAGTGCTGGGATTACAGGCGTAAGCCACCGTACCCGGCCTATTTTTTAATTTTATTTGCCAAACTGAGAACAATAGCCAATACACATTTTCTATTTTTCCGGACTTGATTCTTAGGAACTTTAATTTCGTACTTCTCCATTCCTCTATAAATGTTAATGTCTTGGCCAATGACATTTTTCTAGATAAATTCAAAAGCTTAACCTAAGTAATGGTGGCATTTATGAAATTGACTCCTGGTTCTCTCTTTAAATTTTTTTTTATTGTTTATTTCTGTGGCACCATTGCACTATGCTATCACATTGTTCTTGTTTTATTCTCCATGTTTAAAAAGCTGTATATTCTTTGCTGACTCTTAAAGGTCACTTTGAAGCCTGAAGACCATGACTGAAATACAGTGTATATTAGAGATAAAATGGAGAAAAAAGGTAAAATTATAAAACCTCTAATATCATTACTCATATATGTGATATATATACACAGAGATGCATCACCTAGGTCCTCCCTGAGAGCTGTGCCAGTGGACAGGACTCAGCTGTGAGCCCCTTCAGACGTAACCTTAGCTGCAGAACTTCCCCTTATCCAAGGTCATGCCCATCCCAGGTGTGGCCCATAGCCAATGACTGATTGAGGTGAGGCAAGGAGGCAGGTGAAAGAGGTGAGGAGGGGACTTGGGGCCTCTAAGGACTCAGTCATGTCATTCCAATGTGAGAGAACTCCAGTGGGCCATTTTATCTTCAAAGTGCCCTGTGAGATGGGCCAAAGCTGTGGTCCAGGACTTCTTTTCAGCCCAGCTTTTCTCCTGTCCCCCAATCCAGCTTCCTTCTTCTCTTTTTCAAAGATATTATTCCAAGGGCACTCCCTAGTATATATCCCCATCTCCAAATCTGCTTACTAGAGAACATTGTATCATGAATGACACCATTCTTCAAAAATATGGGGTACTTTGAGTGAATGGAGTGGAACCATATGGAAGAGCAGCTTCGGTAGAGTAGTTAGGATAGAAGCTACTGTACATTGGGTTGATGCATGAGTGGGATATGAGAAAGTAAAGTAGCAAATTGAAAACTCGTTTCAAAAGAAGAGAATTAGAAAAGGGACAGCAAGATAGTAGTTGGGGCCCGGCTGTGGTGGCTCGTGCCTGTAATCCCAGGACTTTGGGAGGCCGAGATGGGAGGATCACTTGAGGCCAGGATTTGAAGACCAGCCTGGTCAATGTAGCGAGACCCCCATCTCTTTTTTTTTTTAAAAAAAAAGTAGTTGGAAGCTAGAGAATAGCATAACAAAAAAAGGGTAATTTTAGAAGATAAAATGGCCCACTGGAGTTCTCTCACATTGGAATGACATTCCAAAATTACTCTATTTTTTCATATGTCATTCTAACTCAATCATTTTTCCTCAGTCATGTTTACAGGTAAAATAAGAGAGAACTGGGAAGGGCTGAAGGCAGAGATATGAGACACAATAACAAATGGGGAAAGATACAAGATATAATGAAAGGTATGAGCTAGATCAATTATATAAGTGAAACATTTTATTTAGTTAAGAGGAAGGATCACTCATCACCCAATTATAGATAAGTTTATAGGAGGGTGGGACTGGCTACATAAAGGTAGATGATACTTTATGTCCTTATTTTCATTAAGGAGAATATGTCATTTCCTGAAAACAAAAGATGTGAGTTTGAATAGAGAGTTGGCAAAATTTGGTATTTTTTTGAAATCGGCATTTATTTGGGAAGATAATGGAGGGTAACTAATCCACTTAGATGATAAATATTTATTAAATATAAACCATGTTCCAGGTACTTTGCTATAATATAAATGCAATGGAGAAAATCAGATTCAATCTTGATTTGACATCCTTAACGTTTACAGCATCGTGGAGGAAACTATGTAAAGAATCCAGTGTGATAGAAGGTGGTAGATGTGGAAACAGGAGGTTTATAAAAATCTCTGAGACACATTGCTGATACATCTAACTCAGGATCAGGGCATTAAAGAAAGCATCACACTCTCCCTGAATCTCTCTATTCTGTCTCTTGATAAATCCTGTTTAACAAAGTATCAAGATGGCCCTCAGCACTAAGGAAGAAGTGTTTTTGAAAGCACGTGTTTGAACAGTTGCATTTATCTAAACATAATTTTTCACTCCTGTGTGGATTTGGCTTGGAATTGGTGTATTCTGGCATTCCCTGTTGTAAAGCACTTGAGGTACTTAAGAGATATTTGGTTGGCTGGATGTGGTGGCTCACACTTGTAATCCCAGCACTTTGGGAGGCCGAGGTGGGTAGATCACCTGAGGTCAGGAGTTCAAGACCAGCCTGGCCAACATTGTGAAACCCCATCCCTACTAAAAATACAAAAATTAGCCAGGCATGTTGGCAGGTGCCTGTAATCCCAGCTACTTGGGAGGCTGAGGCAGGAGAATCGCTTGAACCTGGGAGGTGGAGGTTGCAGTGAGCCAAGATCATGCCACTGCACTCCAGCCTAGGGAACAGAGCAAGACTCCATCTCAAAAGAAAGAAAGAAAAAAAGAGAGAGAGAGAGGGAGAGATTTGGTAAATAAGTGAGGCAAAAGTGGAAGAAAACAGTGTTCTACAGGAGATCAAATAATGTGTGGAGAGAAAATAAAAATTTTAAAGAACTAAAAGAATCAAGTATTGAAGTCAAAGGTGAGAGGGCCACTGGAATTCAAAAATACAATGTGAATAGCTACAGAAGATGTCATCATTCCTGATGAGGCAATGAATGTGGGTGCCTAAATTGGAGTAGAAATACATGTTATCGAAGATGAGATCAAAAGGTGTGAGACCAGGGTGTTGAATGTATTTTGCACAAATGCACTAATGTCACCCAGAGTGTTGGCAGGGGGAAAAACATCTGATGGCCTGTAGCCAGAGTTTTCCTTAAAAATGAAGATGTGTCCTCCTGGAAAATAGACATCTTTGAAAAAATGAAGGAAATTAGGGTCTCAAGACATGAATCTCAAGGAGGTGGTGAAGGATTGATTTGGGAGCAGCTCTGCAGGGTTAGGACAATGCCAGCAACATCTGACCCTTGTACATGAATTTCCAGATAACTTAGGTGATTCCTTTAATGCAGAAGGCCACACAGTGTGAATTCCTGAGAGACTACTTACCTTTTATATTCCAGAGGTTGGAATGGAATAATTCACTCATTTAAAAGGCTTGCTGGATATTTCAGGGGTCTCCAAACCCATACTAGTCCGTGGCTGTTAAGAACAAGACTGTGAAGCACGGGGTGAGTGGCGGCTGAGTGAGCGAAGCTTCATCTGTATTTACGGCTGCTCCTCATGGCTCTTGTTAACCCCTGAGCTCCTCCTCCTGTCAGATCAGCAGCAGCATTAGATTCTCATAGGAGTATAAACCCTACTGTCAACTGAGCATGCGAGGGTTCTAGGTTGTGTGCTCCTTATGATAATCTAATGCCTGATGATCTGTCACTGTCTCCCATCACCCCCCAGATGGGAACACCTAGTTGCAGGAAAACAAGCTCAGGGCTCCCACTGATTCTACATTATGATCAGCTGTATAACTGTTTCATTATATGTTACAAAGTAATAATAATAGAAATAAAGTGCACAATAAACGTAATGGGCTCAAATCATTCTGAAACCATCCCCACCACCACCAGGTCTGTGAAAAAAATTGTCTACCACAAAACCAGTCCCCTGGTGCCAAAAATGTTGCTCTATTTCGCTTCACTACTTAGAGAGTCTGTTCTTCCACACATGATCTACAAGGACTAAATGTTTCAAACAGTTCAAGTCATCACAATATATTTTTGGTAAACTTAAATTTTTAGAAATCATTCACAGTATCCATATTATATTTTACTTGCTGTAATGCCCTATACATTTCCCTTATAATGTTCTTGAATATATTTTTGCAACTTCAGTAACTTTACCCTTTACTGAATCTCAATCTGTCTCTCAATTTCTCTCTTTATCAGCAAATCTAAACAAAAGAGAAACATATCGACTCGTGCTATGGTCTAAATGTTTGTGTTTCTAAAATTCATGTGTTGAAACTTAATCTCCAATGCAATAGTATTAAGAGATGAAGGCTTTGGAATATGACTGGCAGAGCTCTCATGAATGGGATTAGTGCCTTTGTAAAAGAGGCCTCCAAAAATTCCCTAGCCCCTTCCACCATGTAAGGACACACAGAAGTCGCCATCTATGAAGTAGAGAGCAAGCTCTTGCCAGATATCAAATCTGCTGACATCTCATCTCAAACTACCACCCTCCACAATTGTGAGGAATATATTTCTGTTTTATAATTGTCTAAATTATCCTGTCTAAGGTGTTTTCTTATAGTAATGTGAATGGATTAACACAACTTGAAAATGCAAGGTACCACACCAATGACAAGGAAAACACTCATGTTTTGTAACATTTATCTTGTACCAAAGATATTCCAATTACTGTATACAAATACATGCCAAATGTTGGGTAAAATAATTTACATAAATTATATTAATCCTGACAACAACCTGAAGGTAGATAACGTTGTCTGCATTTACAGATGAGGACATGGGGCTTGCATTAAGTAACTTACCTCACATCTCAACATGCTAACTGGCAAAGCTGGGATTCAAACCCTGCTCAGTCGGACTCCCATCAGGCTGCTCTTAGCCTGGTTATATTTTGAAGAAAAGAAGTTAAGAAACTTATCCATAAACATGGCCAGGTAGGGCCAGAGCCCAGACTCAACTGACTCTTGGCCAAGACCAGCCTCAACTCTTCCATTTTACCTCTAGCCTGAACTGTTTAAATATTTTTTCTCTTGCCATTTTATTAGAATACATAATGCCTATAAAGATGTGACCCACGTGATATAGCAAGACAACACTCTGATTTAAAAAAACTGATATGTAATATTTAAAAAAAATTAAGTTCTGGGATACATGTGCAGGACGTGCAGGTTTGTTACATAGGTAAACGTGTGCCATGGTGGTTTGTTACACCTATCAACCTGTCACCTCGGTGTCAAGGCCCCTATTCACTAGCTATTTATCCTGATGCTCTCCCTTCCCCTCCAGCCCACCGGATAGGTCCCAGTGTGTTTTGGTCCTCTCCCTGTGTCCATGTGTTCTCATTATTCAGCTCCCACTTATAAGTGAGAACATGCGGTGTTTGGTTTTCTGTTCCTGTGTTAGTTTGCTGAGGATAATGGCTTCCAGCTCCATCCATGTCCCTGCAAAGGACATGATCTCATTCCTTTTTATGACTACGTAGTATTCCATGGAGTATATGTACCACATTTTCTTTATCCAGTCTATCATTGACGGTCATTTGGGTTGATTCCATGTCTTTGCTATTGTGAATAGTGAAGCCAAAAACAGACGCAATAGGAAGGCTTTTATACTGTTGGTGGGAATGTAAATTAGTTCAACCATTGTGGAAGACAGTGTGGCAATTCCTAAAAGACCTAGAAGCAGAAATGCCATTTGACCCAGCAATCCCATTACTGGGTATATACCCAGAGGAATGTAAATCATTCTATTATAATGAAACATGATGTAAAAATACCTCAAGAGTCTATTTGTATTTTGGTAATATCTGAATAAAACATAAAATATAATGCACGGATCTTTTTTTAAATTATACTTTAAGTTCTAGGGTACATGTGCACAATGTGCAGGTTTTTTACGTATGTATACATGATGCACACATATTTATATTCTTTCATCCATACCTCTCTTTCTTTAAATCCTTCTGGTTAAAATTTTTAATCACCTCTTGACTCTATATATGTTTTTTTCTTTTCTGGAAGAAAGGTCACCTAGACTTTACTCAGATGCATCTTCTCAATCTTTACCTACCACTCCCCCACTGCCTTTTTGGTTCTGATTTCCTCTTATCATTGTACTGATGTGGAGATATGAAAGAGAATATCACTGCTGGACACCAGCAGTGTCTTTTCAGAGAAGAGCAATGGGGAAGAAATTGAGCAGACAAAGCTAGAATCCCCATTAGCAAACAGAAAGAGGGAGCTCAGGATAAACACATACATTAATAATTCTTGTCCCCCAAAGGGAATCTCTGTAAAATAAGTTGTGTTATATCTATATATAGCAGTACTTTAAATATAACTCTAGCTTAAGTATTTTAAGCATCTCCATGATATGAACCTAAGGGAATAAACTCAATAAATGAGTATTTATAAGCTCTGTTCACTTATTTCTTGTGGTTTCAGCCACTGATTTCAGAATACGTATGAAAAATATATTTCTTCTGAATATTTGATTTCATGATCCCAGGTTGACACATCTCTGTACTGGGTTTCAACAAGTCCACAAAAATTAAATATCTACTTTTAGCCAGCTATTATTTTCACAAGTTTAATTCTGACATTCAATGATATAAAATATGTAAAATAACCTGGCAGTATATCTGACATGTCAGAAGTATTTGGCAGATATTTCACTTCCGTCTTTCTCATAATTGAATAATGGCTCAATAATAAAACTCTGTAGGGAAAAATTTAAACTCTTATTTATCAATTACAAATAGTTTAGGACAGATAATACCCTTTTCCTTTTTTAGCTTTAATGCTGAGGCATTAAAATTCTGAGCAATATATTTATTTTGAGAAAACTATTTTTTGCTAAGGAATTTTCTTCGTAGAATGTTATGAGTCTTCAAAATAACTAGAAAATCTTAAAGTGTCACCAAACAGAAGTGGACATTTAATTCACACCTCAACTTTAATACTTACAGAAAATCACTTGAAGGCTGTCACTCCTCTGGGTATTATAAATTTTAGCCTTGGTCAAATGAAATCACGAGGAGGCTACAAACTTGAACTATATTGCCTTAGTCCCCAACAGAATTTCTTTCCCCAAATTAAGTTTCGAGGTCATGCCCTACTTCTTTTAATAAAAGAACAATACAACAAATAGTCATATGAAATCCATTTTGTTGCCTAATACAAAAATATTGTTGAAGAGTATCATAATTCAATGGCACATATATATATATAATGTCTCAGCAACGACACTTATATCATAATTCAGTACTAGGAAATGATTTCCTTCACAGACAAACTCCCCTTTAATTAAGGTGAGAAATGCTTAAATGATGCTATCTTCATTTTAACATAGCTACTAGGAAACTCATCTTAACACTATAATTACTACCAAGGTTCTTTGGCACTAAATACTCACATTCCTCCTTATCTGCGCCTTGATTTTCTATCTATTTATAACTTTCTTGGATTGGTGTTTATATGTCTACTTTCATATATTTTCTATTTTACACTATTATGTTCATGTCACAGGCTAAATTATTTTGTAACACAATATACGCATTATATACTTCATGAGACATTTAATCTTTTGCTATGCACAAAAACTATTTTGTTAAAATGGGTTAATTTCATCAGCAAACAAATGGATGAGGGAATTTGGCTCTTATATACTTTCTTATATGTGTCACACTGAATTATACTTTATGCTTTGGTATATGGAACAAAGGGAATCACATATAAAATATCAGTATTCTGTGTAGGGATATAAGGAAATATTTTATTTTTAATCTTCTTTCCTCTACCTGAGAGTACGGAAGTGTAGAAGAAATTATTTGAACAGACCATCCTCATCTGGCACTAGTAAAGGGTCCTTAGAGTACAATCAAATTCACGTATTTTTGTAGAAATAAAAAAAAATCTGATCTTCCTAATTGCCTCTTTAAAATCCATTTATTCATCATTATTCAACAGTTATTATGTCTTAGCCTTTGCTATGTTCTGTGAACAAGATGAAAGACACAGGTCAGGCGCGGTGGCTCAAATCTGTAATCCCAGCACTTTGGGAGTCCGAGGCAGGCGGATCACTTGAGGTCAGGAGTTCGAGACCAGCCTGGCCAACATGGTGAAGCCCCATTCTTATTGAAAATAGAAAATTTAGCCAGGTATGGTGGTGCGTGCCTGTAATCCCAGCTACTCATAAGACTGAGGTGGGAGAATCACTCGAACCCGGGAGGCGGAAGTTGCAGTGATCGTGCCACTCCACTCCAGCCTGGGAGACAAGAGCGAAACTCCATCTCAAAAAAATAAAAAAGTTGAAAGACATATACCAGTGCGTGAGATAGACAAAATAAAATAGAGAGGCATACAGAGGGCTCTATGTAAAGAAAAAACAGAGCAATTCAAAAGCATGTTAAAATGAGTGCTCATCCCACCACAGCACAGTCAAGGGCAGAGATGAAATTTTCCTGCAAAGATAAGATGTGCTCAAGCGCTGTGATTTAAGTGAAGGGAGCAAGAGCATGGGCCATGGGGCACAGCAGGAAGACTGATGTGATTAGAAGAATGTGTGTAGGATGGGTATCTGTGGGTGGATGAGCCAGGACAAGTGGTTAGAAACTTCTTTGTATTTTATACTACAAATATCACAGGCCATATTAAAAAGAGACAGTAACAACAATTTTTAGCAAGGGAGAATCCATGAGAATTATATTTTAAGAACATTATTCTATGAGATGAAAGAGATAGAACTTGTGTAAGTATAGCAGCCAGAAGATTAACGATGAAGATAAAGTCCAGATCACAGCCGTGGTGATGAGCATGAAAACCTGAGATGACAATGGGTGACAGAAGACAAAGAATTGTCCAAATATAAGTGACATGATGGATGTAGAAAATCATAATAAAGTTGGATTGTGGAGTGATTCATTCAGAAAATAAATTCAAAAAGGGAGAAGATTGGGAAAACTAAGACATTTTGTTTTGTGGTAATTCGAGTGTCAGAATTAAGTAGTATATCTAAGTCAAGGTTATGGCAAACAATTCTATACACATGTCTGGAGCTGAGCAAAGGGCGGGAGCACCTGCTTGGAAGCCATCAGCACTCAGGTAGGAATTGTTGCTATGGACGTGAATGGGACCATCCAAGAAGAGAATGTGGTTGGAGAGAAAATAGAATGAGAGCAGACCTGTGAAGAACGATGGTGCGGGGAGAAAGAAAAAAATAAAAGAGCCTGATAAATATCTGTCTGAGAAGCAGGTAGAAAGATAGGGGAGAGTTGTATCATAGAAACCAAGTTAGAAAGGGCTTTAAAAAGAGGTTTAGTTAATAGCGTCCAATTCTGCAGGCAAATCAGGTAGCCCATGTGGAAAATACCCATGAATTAAACAACCCAGTGGTCACTGGTGGTAGTAAACACAATTATAGAGGAATTGTAAAATGAAAGGATAGCAGTAGGTGACTATAATACAAAGACTTGCATACAATAAATACAAACAACCTCTTCAAGAGCATTTTCTGTAAAGAAGTTAGAGGTGGCACACTGACCGGGAGATGCAGCATTGAAGGAAAGGCAGGCAAGAGGCAGGTGAGGAAGGTTGGAATGTCTTGTGTTTAGGGCTTGTTCATGGGAATGTAAGCTCAATTGCTACTGCAAAGAGATGAATGGCAAGAACTGATTAGTTAAATGTTATACACTGCGGTCTAACCTGGAAAAGGACTGAGGAAGATAACAGCAAGAGATGATTACCTGGGAGAATTTATATGAGCCAGAACACCACAGGTGCAGATATCCTTAAGATTTAGAAGCAGGTGTTGTTGAAGTAAGGAAAGAAGGAGCCTGGCATGATAGAGGCTGAGTTAATCCACTCTGTGAGCATTTAAATCACACGATGATAGCAGATGTATGCATTATGACAAATACTGAGAGCCACATGCCAAGATACTCAATTAATGTAAAGAAATGCCAGCAATTTGTAATTTAAGTGACATGATGGAAGTAAAGATTTTAGAAGGGAGAGCACTAGGTGATGAGTGAATGTGGGATCTGACTCAAGAAGGGAGATCCTGGCCGGGCATGGTGGCTTACGCCTGTAATCACAAGACATTGGGAGGCCGAGGTGGGTGGATCATGAGGTCAGGAGTTCGAGACCAGCCTGGCCAACATGGTGAAACCTCGTCTCTACTAAAAATACAAAAATTAGCTTGGCATGGTGGCGGGTGCCTGTAATCCCAACTACTAAGGAGACTGAGGCAGGAGAATTGCTTGAAAGCAGAAGGCGGAGGTTGCAGTGAGCCAAGATCATGCCACTGCACTCCAGCCTGGGCAACAAGAGTGAAATTCCATCTTGAAAAAAAAGAAAAATTAAAAAAAAGAAGTAACATCCTGAAAAAGAAGTGGTAGTCATTGACTCACAGCAGTTAGGAAAGAGTGAGGCCAGGGAACTGGATGACACTGCACGGGGCTCTGAGGTCTCGAGGAAAATCACAGGTGTTTGTGTATTGACAAAAAGGTGGACATGATGGCATGAGGCCCAGTGAAGAAAGGGTAAATTATGAATGGTGTTATCCTGAACATAACGGGATGGAGATAGTGTAGTTTTAAAAATGGCAGCATGAAAAGAGGTGAATGCTAACCCCTCCCCACGTTATGGTAAGTGTCTGAAGAATAATCTTTCTAGGGACTACTAGTGGGTATTCTTAAAGGAGAGAGGCAGTTTTCTGTTTGGGTAGGAAGGTATTGGAAGCAGTGTATGAAGGAATAAAAATATAAAAGAGAGAAATATTGGAGCAAGAGTGACAAGTATGATTAAAGATAAAGAAATGACAGAGCACTTTAAGAAAAAAGAGTGTGAGACAGAACAGGGGCATTGTTGATTGATGAAAATACTAATCATGGCTAACACTTACATAGCATTTATTGTATGTCAAGCATTGTTCTAGGTACTTTAAGTGTATTAACAGCTATGATTCTCACATTAACCCCAGGAGGTCAGGCCTATCACTTTACAGGAAGTTTAAGCAACTTCTGAAATATTGACAAGTCTTCTGAATTGCTTCTCTGGTGACAGGAATAAGAGTCGCAGTAGCATCAACTTGCTTAAAAGTTTAAAATGGCGCTCAGAATAAAGGTGTTTTACTGCTTTTTGAGACTCACTGTAAAATGACGTGAAATGTCTTTGTCCTGAATCTCTGCCAGAGGGAAATTGGATGAATTGCTAAAGAATATGGAATTAATTATCCAAAACACTTTAGATATTTATCTTTGTATAGGGTATTGTAAATGGTCTTTAGCTAATTATAATTTAGTATCTCACTTGTCTCTCTCATACTTAGGTATATATGATGTATACACATGTGTATGTGTACAATTCAATACATCTATGTATCTATGTAGCTACCTATGTATCTATGTATGCCTGCATGTATGTATGTATATCTATCTATCTGCCTATCTATTATCTATCTCAACCTCTGTATCTACCTACCTATCTATATCTACGTCTATCAAGTTCAGCAATGCTTGGCATTCTTCTAATACTTGTGGGGTATTTAGGGATTAGGCTATGATGTTAGATTTCCAGCTTCATTTCTTTTTAAAATCGTCTATTCTTCTTGCTCATTTTCCTTTTCCTGTCCCTAAAGGACAGTTTCTCCTCAATTTAGGACTTCTTCCTTTGCTCTCTTATCCACACATTTGCAGACTTTCTGCACTCAGCCAGAACATCCCTTCTGTGCACCTTACAACCTGGTGACTCACAGTTGCCACTTGATCATTGCAGATCAAGGAGGAAGCAGCAATTCTGGAATGGGTGGCTTATCTCTTGGCTTTATGACTGGATACCTTCATCTGCCATTCAGGAACTCTTTTTATTATGGAGACATGTATTCTGGGAAAATGCTACCATGAAGCGGGGCCAACCTCCAGTTCAAGGTACCTCTGCATTTATTCATTCCAAAGCATCCCCTGTTAGGAATTAGGGCTCAGATCACAGAGTCATCTACTCTGTAAGTACAAGGCTGACAAAAAGTCTGTTACCTCACTACTTTTTACATTAGGGTAATATTAACAGTGGAAATCCAGTTCATTCAATAGAACAGGTGTTGATGAAGAGTCAAACTCGGTAAAATATTTTAAGAGACTTATTCTGAGCCATATATGAGTGACTGTGGCACATGACACAGCCCTCAGGAGGTCCTGAGAACATGTGCCCAAGGTGGTCGGGGTACAGCTTGGTTTTATACATTTTAGGGAGGCATGAGACATCAATCAAATACATTTAAGAAATACACTGGTTTGGTTCAGAAAGGCAGGGAAATTCAAAGCAGGGGGCGGGGCTTTCAGGCTATAGGTAAATTTAAACATTTTCCAATTGACAATTGGTTGAGTTTGTCTGAAGACCTGGGATCAAAGGAAAGGACATGTTCAGGTTAAGCTAAAAGATTGTGGATACCAAGGTTCTTCTGAAGTCTTATAGTGGCTGCCCTTAGAGATAATAGATAACAAATATTTCCTATTCAGGCCTTTAAAAGGTGCTAGAATTTTACTTAATTTCTTCAGGATTGGGAGGGCCTGGAAGAAAAAGATCTAGCTATGTTAATAGAGATTCTTTACAGATGCATATGTCCCCCAACAAAAGACAGCTTTGCAGGACCATTTCAAAGAAACATGCTTTTGGGGTAAAATTTTTTTACTTTCTTCTTTGTCACATAATGTTATGCCAGAGTCAGACTGCAAAGTAAGTCATGATATATAGGGTTAAAAAAAATCCATCTGATGAGAATTTATGGTTTGTAGGGGATGACTCCCCAGACCCCTTAAGTAGGAATTTGGGCAAGATTAAAAAAAAAAAAAAATCTGAGCTTAGTCCTCACAAGTTATTGCAAAACAATGAGCTACCAATTTTATTTATTTATATTCTTCAGTGGTCTTCAACATGTGGCTCATGAATTCAGATATGTGGCAATTTTAATGTAAAATAAATTTAAAACAATTCAACAAAAATCATATAGGAAAATACAGATAAATAAGAAACTATGAAAATTATACTTTCGCCAGGCGCGGTGGCTCACGCCTGTAATCCCAGCACTTTGGGAGGCCGAGGCAGGTGGTCAAGAGATCGAGACCATCCTGGCTAACACGGTGAAACCCCGTCTCTACTAAAAATACAAAAAATAAAAAATAAAATAAGCCAGGCATGGTGGTGGGCACCTGTAGTCCCAGCTACTCGGGAGGTTGAGACAGGAGAATGGCGTGAACCCGGTAGGCGGAGCTTGCAGTGATCGCGCCACTGCACTCCAGCCTGGGCCACAGAGCGAGACTCCGTCTCAAAAAAAAAAAAAAAAAAATTATACTTTCGAAACTTTCCCTCTGTAAGACACATGGTTTCTCTGATCTCACACAGATATTGAACACACAATTTAAGTTTTAAAATTAATTTTTCTCACTTCAGAAAATCGGCATCTTGATACGAAAGTGTCTGCTTTTCCCTTCAAGAATAATAAAGAAATACAATAATCAATTAGCTTCAGATAGCCTAGAATTTAAAGCTTAATTAATTTTATTGATTGGCTTCAAGAATTTTATTGAAATGTCATATATTTATAAATTAAGACTAAGATGATACATATATTATCTACTGATTCTAAAATGCAACAAATCACTTAGCTAAATAAAATTAAAGATTGCAATCTTTTAAACTCACCAACCAGAAATAATAATAAGCCAGTTAAATAAAAGATGTTCCAATAGAGAAATCTTTTGTCATGATATGACATACATTTTAATATGTTACACAGATAATCTCTTATGTATTAAAAATCTAATGATAAAAATATTTGCAATACTTAACTGAAAAATTTTTATTCAGAATTTATCTTGAGACTTGACATGTATTAATACAATTAACGTACCTTATAGGTAAATATTGATTATATTAAACCTTTAGAATTGGGTCAAATATGTATCCCATCTCCTCTGATAACTTAGTACAATCTATGAAATGGTGCTAGACACTAAGAAATACAGAGGTTCCGTTATCAAGTGTCATGAACTTCAAATGCCGTTTTGTTGCTAATGTTAGAGTACCTCTCTAATTATCCTCTTTAGTAAACTGTGAGTTGAAAATAGTGAAGTCTTTGATATTGCAGACAGTGTCTCCAGTATAAATTTTGCTTGAGATGAGAATCTTTCTAAGAACATTTTTTCGTCACATACAGTATGTCACATGTTGGAATATTCCCACTTAAAGTTAACATGTACTAATATAAAGGCCTCAGCAGAATGTGTTAAGTGGATTTTTTTTGGCATTGGGTAAAGGAATCTTTCAAGCATTCTGTGGATATACAAATAAGAAAAAAATTTCAAAAGAGGCATATGCACAAAATTTTTATAACCTATTAGAATCATGATCTGGACTAAACGCAAATAAGTGAACCAAAGTACAATACAATACAAAGCAAAAATAAAAAATAAACAGGAAATTTAATCCTATATGATGCAGAAACTATGTGCCAATACTCAGTGTGAACATCCACTATTAGGAGGAAGTTGCTGCTGCACCAGCAGATGGCAGAGTTTAAGCAAAGCTGAAGAAGTCAGGTAGCGACGTGCGAAGGAATCACTTTGATTTTTGGCTTAGTTCCTACCCTCCTATTATTCTGGTTACCATACATTAGTGAGGTGTCTCCAATGAGTTTCGAGGGCTACAAATACCTTCCTGCATATTAGCCTACCTTCCTTAGAACTTCTTAAGATGAGCCATTGTCTCACGATACTCAATAATTCAGGAAAATCAACAACTGGGATCAAAATAAACCAATGAATTACATACTTCTTTATCACAGTGTGACATAAACATACACTTTTAGACAAGTTTTCATTACTGGCCAGCTATGATATCTACCCAATGCTGTCTGTGGCCAAAGTTGGAATATTCACAGCTCCCCCACACTTATACCCTCTGTGTTTTGGTTTTCTAGATACATGCTGTTGCTTGTACTTCAAATACACTTTCCCTGTATCTCTGTCAATTCACGTCTTTCTCAAAAAGAGCAAAGAAGTCAAATGGCTCCTGCACTAAATCTCTAAACATATATTATTTATCCTGCCTTGACATTTTTACCAATTCCTATTCTAATTATAAGCTGTGGTATCCAACTTTCACTTCTCTTCCTCTAACACCCCTGACTTTTCTTACCCCATTGTTTACATAGCTCAACTTCGTGCAGGTTGTCCACTCTTGCTCTCTCCTCCAACTACAGCGATTTGGCTTCTGCTCCCACTGTTCACAAAACTTGTGTCCTCAATGTATTCACTCACGATGTTTCAGCCTTGGGCTGACCACACACCAGCTGTTCATAAAATTCGCGTTGAACTGAATGACACTCAAATCGATAAAGGAAAAAAAGGGAACAGAAGGGGAAGCAAACACATGTTTCTTCACATGATGGCAGGAAGGAGAAATGCCGAGCAAAGAGGGAAAAGACCCATATAAAACCATCAGCTCTCATGAGAACTCACTATCACAAGAACAGCAGGATGGGAGTAACAGCCACCATGATTCAATTATGTCCCACTGGGTCCCTCCTACGACACATGGGGATTATGGTAACCACAATTCAAGATGCGATTTAGGTGGGGACACAGCCAAACCATACAGGGCTACAACTGACTTCATTGTAAATGAGTTTATAATGGGTAACTCCATATTATTTGGACCAAGCAGTATACAGAGACCTCAAGAAGAGTGAAGAAATATTTGTCTTGGTATACATGGTATACCATTGATGGTATACATCGTATACCATCAATAATGAAACTCAGGAAGATTCACGTAGGAAAGTCATCACCCTGCAGCAGGCAATTATATCTAAACCAGTGAGATATGAACAGTGCGAAGAACTAGACCCAAGATAGACTGTATGACATAGAAAGTCCAATATTAAAAACACAGAAGGCTCTACATTTGTCCAGTAAAGCCATGCTTGATTAATGCCTTGGAAACCCTGAAGACTGGATCAGAAATCTGTATATAAAATGATGCTTACTGGATAAAGTTGAGAGAAAAAGAAAGCTTATTGGGTTCAATTAGAAGCTGGGACAAGCTATGGCCATCTGGCTTTTCTGTTGCGAAAGCAGGGCTTAAATCTACATCTTTCTATAGTTATGAATAAGCAAACTGATTTTGAACAATCATCTAACTTAACAAAATATTCAGAATTCAAAAATAATTTACTTATGAAAAGAATTTAACACAAGAACTATGAAAATTAGGAAATTTCCCCTTTTTTACACTAAAAAAGACAGAAGAACCATGACTTTTTAAAAATCTAGAGCAGTAAGCTTGTAGAGGGAAAAGTAATGGTGAGAAATACAGTCATGAAAAAGAGGTAGGTTTAAGATGAGAAAACACAAGCAAATCCAAAATCCCAAATAAAATAATTTTGCCTTAAATTTTATTAGGTTTAATAGTAGACTGCTTTCTTTTGTCGGTTTATGTCAGATAATTTTTGCTCTTTTGATTTATTTTAAAAGTAACATTAACTCTTGGTTGGTCGTGGTGGTTCATGCCTGTAATCCCAGCACTTTGAGAGGCCCAGGTGGGCAGATCGCTTCAGGGCAGGAATTCAAGACCAGCCTGGCCAACATAGAGAACCCCCACCTCTACTACAAAATAAAAAAATTAGCTGGGTGTGGTAGCACATGCCTGTAATCTCAACTACTCAGGAGGCTGAGGCACCAGAACCACTTGAGCGTGGGAGGTGGGAGTTGAAATGAGCCGAGATCACGCCACTGTACTCCAGCCTGGGCAACAGGGTAAGACTCTGTATCAAAAAAAAAAAGAAAAAGAAAAAAAAATTGGTGGCTGGGCACAGTGGCTCACACCTGTAATCCCAGCACTTCGGACACTGAAGTAGGTGGATCACAAGGTCAGGAGTTCGAGACCAGCCTGGCGAATATGGTGAAACCCCGTCTCCACTAAAAATACAAAAATTAGCTGGGCATGGTGGTGCACGCCTGTAGTCCCAGCTACTTGGGAAGCTGAGGCAGGAGAATCCCTTGAACCCAGCATGCGGAGGTTGCAGTGAGCCGAGATCATACCACTGCACTCCAGCCTGGGCAACAGAGGGAGAATCTGTCTCAAAAAATAATAACAATAAAATTAAAATTAGCAGAAAATTAGCCAAAAATTCTTTAAAAAATAAATATATTTATATATACATTTTATTTATTTATTTATATATACATTTTATTCATTCATTATATATACATTTTATTCATTCATTAATAAAATGATCATTTTATTAATCATTCATTCAATAAAATGAATTCATTATATATATATTTTATGTATATAAATAAAATGTATTATTTTATATACATATATGTATATAAATACCTATAAATACATATAAATAATATGTACATATATGTATATAAAATTTACATGTATAAAGAATATATACATATATATGTATAAAATAATACATTTTATACATATATATGTATAAAATAATACATTTTATACATATATATGTATAAAATAATACATTTTATACATATATATGTATAAAATAATACATTTTATACATATATATGTATAAAATAATACATTTTATACATATATATGTATAAAATAATACATTTTATACATATATATGTATAAAATAATACATTTTATACATATATGTATAAAATAATACATTTTATACATATATGTATAAAATAATACATTTTATACATATATATGTATAAAATAATACATTTTATACATATATAAAATATTTGTATATATTATATATAATGAATTCATTATATATATATATATGAATAAAATGTATTATTTCCATTAGGGATTTAAAAGGCAGGTTGGATAAAAAAATTGTGTCTTTTCTCTTGAAAAAACATATAAATTTAATGATTATTTTTGGCCTTTGATTAAAAATAATTAAATTTTATCTGGAAGGATAAATATTAGAAATACTCAAAGAAATTTAGCAGAAGGATAAGCATCATTTTGGAATGACAATAAAGTAGGGCTGCACAAGTGGAAAGATGGACATATAAATGACTTTTTAATGATAGATTTTGGTATTTCAAGTTAGAGGGATAAGAAAAGTTTACTCAGCAGATAATGCAGGAACCAGGGTAACTGGTTAACTATTTGGAACAAAATACAGTTAGATTCCCACTTTATGTATACCTTAAAATAATTGCTTATAGAACAAGAGATCTTTTGCTTTTAAAAAATTTTGGAAGAAAATATAGATGAATAGTTTATCTGAACTTGAGTTGAAGAATGTATTCAAAAACTAAAATTCAAGAAGAATCTAAATGATTGTCCAGCTAAGTTTTGAAATGTACTTTTTAATAAATATTTGTAACAAAAAATTAAAAAGGAGACTACAGAAAAAAATAATTGACAATTTTTTTTTCGACAGAGTCTCGCTGTGTTGCCCAGGTTGGAGTGTAGTGGCACAATCTTGGTTCACTGCAGCCTCCGCCTCCCGGGTTCAGGCAATTCTCCTGCCTCAGCCTCCTGAGTAGCTGGGACTACAGGTGCATGCCACCACGCCTGGCTAATTTTTGTATTTTTAGTAGAAACAGGGTTTAACCATGTTGGCCAGGATGGTCTTGATCTCCTGACCTCGTGATCCGCCCGCCTCAGCCTCTCAAAGTGCTGGGATTACAGGCACAAGCCACCACTCCTGGCCAACAGATTTCATTTCATCTGTAAAGTTCTATAATGAGTTTCACAATAAAATAAAAAGATATTATGAAAACCAGACAAAATTTTGCAAGATATGTGATAAACTAAACAATACATAGAAAGTTATTGTACCTCAGTAAGAAAATAACTATAAATAGAAGGATAAAATCAATGAATAGTAACAAAAGTATAGGATACCAGAGAAAAAGTATTTGACAGAATGAAAGAAAAAAAATGGATGTTTTAGGATTAGTGGTCCGAGATGCATTCATGTGTTACTTCATTAGCTTGTATATATTTAGTGTATTCTATATGTATTCAACAATTGATGCAGATTCAAAAACAAAAAAAGTGTTAGTTTAGTAAGGAGATATACAACAACAAAAATTTCCTATAAAAGGGGATTACAGTAATGAAAGTATCTAGAAATCTAATTTTAAAAAGTGGTGCTAATTATCTGGGATCATCTGGGAAGACCTCATTTAATAGAACATTTGAGTAGGCACTTGAGGATGAAGATAAATTTTCGGGAAGATTAATAACAATGGGGAGAGTTTTCAGGGCAGAGGAGACGACTTTTATAAAAAGAGGAAAGCATGAAGTTTATGTAGCTTGTAAAGTGTGTTGTATTCAGGTAGTAATGCAATGACTCCATCACTCTTGCATTTTTTATTGGAGGCTCTGAGGAAAGATCTGCTTCCAAGTTTGTTCAGATTGTTAGCCACACTTAGTTCCTTGTGTAGGTAGTATCGCAGTCCCCATTTCCTTGCTGGCTGTCAGCTGGGGCCAGCCTTTGCTCCTAGAGACTGTCTCTGTTCCTTTTTATGCTTTATTTGTGGCCCTCTCCAGCAGCGCTAACATTTCAAATATTTCTGCCTTTCCCTCCTGCCCCATCTCTCAGAAATCAACTGGAGCATGGTCTCAGCTTTTAAGGGCTCATAGTGATTAGATTGGGCTCATATACAGTCCTCCTTTTAATATTATTCATGATTCTAACTACAAAGTCTCTTTTGTCGGGTAATACAGCATATTCAGGTCTCAAGGATTAAAGCGTGAACATCTTTGGGGGCTTTTATTCCGCTTGCAATATTTACTTAGAGTATAAATTCAAGACATAAGGCAGAATCTCACGGGCAAAAGACAGTACTATTTTGAACATGCCTGTGGGAATCCTAAATGGGAATTCTATCCAGATTTGGCAGTTCTGGATAAAAGTCAAGGCTGAAGAAATAATTTGATAGTCATGATCTTATACATCTTGTAAATGAAGCCATTATTATATATGAGAGGGTTAGCATTCACCCAGGGAGACTCCAAGTCAGTTTACAAAGTTAATATTCTATGGCATGTTCAATAGTAGTACCACCTTTTATTCAACTGGATATTAGCCTGGGGTCAAGATTAAAAAGAAAGAAATATGACTATCTCTATATGGAGATGCCATGAGGTATAAAGCATTTGTATATAGATGTATATGGAGAAATATTTATGCATATAGAAAATCCCAAGGAATACACACACACACACACACACACACACACACACACACACACGCACACATTAAGATAATAAAGCTGTGATATTTTTAGGCATAATTTTATAGTAAGATGTTACATCAGCAATAGGAAACTAATATAGTAAAGTACCCAAAACAGTCTAAATAATCTTGAAACAGAAAATTTTCTATCAAACTATATTAATTCAGTGTTGTTTGTTCTAGCATATAGACATATAAATTTAATGAAATAATATTGAGCATCAATAAATAAACCTCATATTTATAAGCAATTCATTTTTGAAAGGATGCCAAGAAAATTCAATAGGGAAATAATAGTCTTGTCAACAAATAGTGTTGGGACAACTGTACATAGGCATACAAACAAACGAATTTGGATTCTGACCTTATGTTACACACAAAGTTGATCAAAACCTAAATGTAAGATCTACAAGTAAAAAGCTCATAGAAGAAAACGTAAGCAAAATCTTCATGACCTTAGATTAAACAATGGTTTCTTAGATATGACACCAAATTACAAGCAACAAAAGAAATATTATATTATATTATGCTTATAATATTATATTGTGCACTGAGTTGCATCCTTTTTTAAGGACAAATATTATCTTGTATGAATTATACCTTAATTTTTAAAAGTACAATACATTAAAACCAAATTAAGTTTTTTCAATAATGAAATATTATTTTAATATCATAAAATCAATTATTGTAATTAACTATATTAACAATATGAAAGAAAATCTTATCTCAATGGATTCAGAAAATATTTTTTAATATGCAAACTAGGAATAGAATGGAATATTTAATCTGATGAAAGATAATCATAAAATCTTACAAAAATATTATAATTAATAAGGAAATATGGAAAGCTTTCCTTAGGGGATCAGAAACAAGATTCTCTAGTCAGTTCAATAAGAACTGTAAGAGAATTCTTACTTTTTGTAAGAATTAGCAAGAAAGAAATACACTGGTCATTATTTGCTAATGACATTGCATACGTAGAAAATCTAAACTAAAATATTAGAACTAATAACTAAATATAGCTATCAGGATCACTGGTTACAATATGAGCACATAAAAATCTATTTTATTTCCTTACACTACCAATACCCAATTATAAAATAAAATTTTATAAATATATCATTTAGAATCAATATTTTGTTAATTTCATAAAATTAACTGGAAAGTTTTTCTTTTTGAATATATTTTCCAAACTTGAACAATCCTTCAAGTCAGTTAAACAGTTTTAAATATTTCTATCCTGCAACAACAAGGTTCAATCTGCATGTGATAATGGATATCTCTACTGATATTAGAACTATCCCATTATTGAAAACCATTTTAGATACAAATAGCAGGCACCTAAGAATGATCTAATTTCCTGTGGTGTTCCTTTAAAAAAATTTTCCAAAACAGGCAAATCTTTCTCTCTCCCTCTCTCCCTTTCCCTTTACAAAGTAACACAGGCTTATTTTTAGAGTTGCAATCGAAACAGACATGTAAAAAGTAGAAAATTAAAATGACCCATCATGCTTGTCTTAAAATTAACTACTGATAATATTTTGGTATATGTTCTTATATGTGCTTTTACACTGTGTGTTTATACATGTGGTTATGAATATATGTTCACAAGTGAGGGTATATAGACACATACACAGATACATATGTGAGATGGAGACATAGGCAGAGACAGAGAGAAAGGCAGATTATTGCCTTTATTATATGCATGCTATTTTAAAATTGCTTTCATTTCTGAACTTAG
Organism: Gorilla gorilla gorilla; assembly: GCF_029281585.2. Classification (NCBI taxonomy): domain Eukaryota; kingdom Metazoa; phylum Chordata; class Mammalia; order Primates; family Hominidae; genus Gorilla; species Gorilla gorilla. Next base: position 106,793,280 of record NC_073238.2, on the reverse strand, counting down.
ACAGCATATACAACTTGATAAATACAGTAATTAGAAATCCAAGAGTTATTTGCATACTTACACATCCCTGAAATATCTTCCTATGTACAGATAAATATTAACCACAATTACCTACACATGTTGCTTGGAATTTTTTCCTCCAGCGGTCTTGTTAAAGTGATGATTGACACCTGTTTGCATACTATTTGAGAATTTAATATTTGGTTGAAATTCTCTGATCCTAAAACATACAGCTTGGAAATACACATTTTGTTTGCATACACAAGGGATGTTGCACTCATACCAGAATTAAAGAACTACAATTAGTTGGTACCCAGCTTGCATTCTTAAGCAATCTTTGTAAATACTATTTTTCTTATTAACACTGCCTTCTGTTCTCATTAAGTTTCAACAGAGTACTCTCATTAAGTTTCAACAAGTACTCTAAGTACTTTAAAACATATTGTTTCTTCATTTAAATAGGCAACTTCACTCTCAACAAATGCCTGGACCTTATCATAAGGTGTGGAAACGGAGCAAATAGTCCCAAATATTTTAACCAGCTATATAAACTTTTGCAATGCTTTTATAGGATGTTTAAAATGACAAGAAAGACTTTGTTCTCATGATTTTCAGCAACAGTGGTTACAAACAGTCTTCTTCTTTACTATGTCTGAATGGCATATTTCACTTCATATATACTTTACTTGCGGCTACAGCCTTAATATTGCTAGGGGAAAAAGCTTACCTAGCTCAGTGTTTGTAAATGTCAGCTAGCCAAAAGATATTTGGAAGCCTATAAATGTTCACCTTTCTAACATTTGCTTAAAGCTATCTGGAATTAATGTTCTCCTCTTTCCTCTCCTCTCACCTCAAGAAAAAAAATCTGTATACAGAAGTTGACACAAAATATATTAAATAAGGCTGGTATTCAGCCCTCTTCCATTCAAGCAAGAATTACACATGTATGTAAAATAGAAGAAAATATCTTGATAGTATTCTATACCCTTGGTGTCAAATCACCCTTTGATATGTCTGCAATTTTCTCAGTAAAACACATTTTGTTTATTTTGTATTAGGAGCAAGCTCTTGCACGTCTACCAGGATTTATTTGCCTGGTAAAGAAGCAGCACTACACAGAAACAATGAATATAATGTGCGCTTTGCTATGGTTTTAATGTTCCCTTCAAAACTCACGTGAAAGTTAATTGCCATTGGAACACTATTAAGAGCTGAGGACTTTAAGAAGTCATGCAGGCTGTTTTTTTTTTTTTTCAGGTTTGTTCTATCAAAACCTAATTTAACAAAATCTGAGCAAATTATCTACTTCCTTTCCTAATATCCCCATTTTCACTACTCTCTCCTTCAGCCACAATGGTCCATTCCATCACCTGAAATTAATTTAGTAAAGATTTACTGAATCCCTTCTCTGTATAAATCACTTTATAGGATCTGAGTAAAGATACAGTGATTAGCTTATGGCAGCCCTTGTCCTTTAGCACGAGGAGAGCAACTTTTCCTGTTTTCAAGAGCTTGAGGATTCTGTCACTAATAGATCTAAAACTATCCAAGTTTACCTAACCAACATTTTTCCTTAAACTTCTGCCTCCCTTTTACAAAACTTCAAAAAAAGAATTCCCAATTTAATCATGCTGTTAAAACAGATTTTCTAATCATCCCCTAGTTACATAAAGTACAATCTCCTTAGCTCATACTTAAAATAATATCTTTTCAACCGTTGAATATTGTTACCATTATCTCAAATGATCATATAGCTACTGTCTTTCAGGCTATTCACAATATAATAATTTGAATATGCAAAACACCATGGAACTTAAATAAAAAGTAACCTACCCTAGTCCCCTCAAAAATCAATTAATAAAATTTGTAATTTCAACAAATATTTTTGAATATTTAAATATCACAAACAAAACTGGATAACTGGAAACACAAAATAGATAAAGGATTTGGTAAATTAACCCAACATGCAATTTTGAAAATGTAAATTTAATTTTTGCTTAAGTGATTTTTCAAAATGCAACTTATTAATAAAGGGCATTGTCAGAAATTTTGAGTCTTTTAGGAGTCAAAACATCCGTTCGATCTAAAACTAGGAGACACAGAATGATAAGAACATATGAAGTTTTAGCTAAATAGCCATGAATTTTAAGTTAATTCTCTATTGGTTTAGAGTACTCATTTACACACTAATATTCAGCTTTAGGAATTTAGGGACTCATTAACTTTGCTAAACATGGAATTTAGGGTTTTTAAAAAACCAATTATTTCTTTACTATTTTTATATCCAAGTATACTCTTCTCATTACTCACAAAGGACAAATCTTCACCAAGCCCCAACCCCTGCAGTCAGGGAAGTAATTTCATTCAAGCATCCCTTGAAAGCAATTATTTATGCTCTCTGCAGAAATTGGGGTAAATTTGTTGTAGTCTCATTTATTTTCTGGAGATTGGAGATTACATGTAAAATAATTTGAACACTTGATAGATAGACTCATAACTATTTGGTTAATACATTTTTAAAAAGTAGAGCAAAAGTGAATGATCCCAGCCACATATCAAAGAGAATTTGATCGAATTTAACTGACCTTTCAGGTGCTCTCAAACTGCTATCTTGATTTTTAAGAACACTGATCTGAGAGCTTCTTTCTGCATTATCAAAATTTTCAGAACCAAAATTATGATTAATACAATTGGTTTTATTGAGAATTATGCTGATTGTTGTATTCATAGGAATTACTTTAATTGTTGTTTTCATGCTCTTTGCATTAAAAAAAGGATTATTTAAATCGGTGGTAAACACGTATTTGAAGAAACACTCCTCTAGGTATCTTCTCTACCTGATATGTTCTATCTTTGAGTAGTATGCATCATTTATTTTGTCATAATTATTGCAACTCAGTTGCCTCTGAGTTTTTTTTTTTTTTTTTGAGACGAAGTCTCGCTCTGTCGCCCAGGCTGGAGTGCAAAGGCGCGATCTTGGCTCACTGCAACCTCTGCCTCCCAGGTTCAAGCAATTCTCCTGCCTCAGCCTCCTGAGTAGCTGGGATTACAGGCGCCCCCCCCCCCCCCCACCACGCCCAGCTAATTTTTGTATTTTTAGTAGAGACGGGGTTTCACCATGTTGGTCAGGCTGGTCTCGAAACCCTGCCCTTGTGATCCACCCGCTTGGGCCTCCCAAAGTGCTGGGATTACAGGCGTGAGCCACCGCGCCAGGCCGCCTCTGAGGTTTTAAAATCTCTAAGCTTCTCCTGTTTCAAGTTTCTTTGTAACAGCGCTTGTCAACCTTGGTTGCACTATCCAAATGTCCAGCCTGTACCCCAGACCAATTACATCAGAAACTCTAGGGGGCGACCCAGATATTGGTAATTTTTAAAACTCTCAGGTGGCTTATATGCACTTACATTTGAAAAACACTATTTAGAGTGAGAAATGATCTCAGGCTATCTTATAAGTTTCTTATTAATAGCCTAACATATTACAAGTGGCAAAATGGCATCAGTGAACCTTTTGGCTATAAATAGAGCTACATGTTTTATTCTAGCACTGCTGAAATAGTTTTGTAAAACCTTTGTGTCTATGTCCCTATACTTAGAAATTTGAGACATTAAATGGTGATAAAGAACTCTTAGCTATATTTATTCCAAAGCTGGAGCATGCTTCTTCTGGTTTAAAAATGGCAGCTCTCTCTCTCTCTCAGCCAAATTTGTTCATTTAATTATGTACCTAAAACAATCACAATTTGAACAAAAGTGTCACTCTTAAATAATAAAAACATTAAAAACTTTCAGGTAAATGAAAAATTATAGATGCCATTTATTTCAAGCAATTTATTAATACATGGAATTCCTAAGAGCATCATTTATCATTAATAATGCCTTTACATGAACTCTAAAGTATTAAACTTTTGATACTAACATTTATGGTACCCGAAACTCCTTCATGTCATATCATTAAGCATTTTAGCTTACTAGTCAGGAAAACTCCTTTTTATGGCTCATTATAGCTCAAAAGAGAACCACCTGATTTTGATCTCACCTCCAAATTTCAGCTTTAAGTTCTTATTTATTTATTTATTTTATATCTGCTGCAGTGTTAATTTTCAAAACCCTCTCTTGGTTTATTTTTTCAGTAATTTATTTCTTGGGCCCAAAGCATGGTAGGAGTAGATAATACATATTTCCTTCATTAATAATGAGCAAATACTTTCTCAGAAGGTTTCACTCTCATTTTTATCCTTACCATAACATTCTCAGTAGGCCCAGAGTGATTTTGATTTGGACAATCAGTTTGTCATTTTCCTTAGTGGGACCTATTATACTCTGAGATTTCAAAAAATACTTCATCATGACATTTTAAGTTAGTAAGAAATAAAAGTAAGAGTATTAATCATGATTATTAATAATGATGTAAACCCAACTGGAAATGCAGTGAATCTCATGATTATCTGATTTATGGGACTTGGTTTCATGATATTCACCCATAAACCTAACCTGAAATTTTATTTTATTAGCTGTTAGTGCCAGGTTGCTAGGATCTGAATAACAATGCAAATTTGGTGTATTCTGTTTAAGTCAGTGTTACTTTCCATTTGGTAAGGAGGAGCAAGTCAAGAATATATCTCCTGCAGAGTCTTTCTTGATTTGCTTCTGAAAGTAGAATAGACCACTCTTTTACTATCTCTCCTTCATATGCAGATTTATATATTAAAAAGCCCTTATGAAAAATCATTTTTCTTGTCTTCCTCCCCAAACTTCAAGGGCAGTGATTTGATCTGACTCATAACTGTATCTCCAGCAATTAGGGGCTCCCACTAGGTGCTCAATAAATGTTTGCTGAATGTTACACTGCATATAAATTGTTCTTAAACAATAAGGAATAAAAGGAAAATATTTTAATTCTCCTTGGAACATGAGATTGGAATTAGATCACAAACCATTATAGCATTTGAGACTTACTACCTGATTATAAAAACATTAATAAGCACCTAGATAGTCCACATTATTCACCAAACCCAAAAGTTTATTTTACTATTTTACAAAACCAAATTCACCCACACATTTACTGCCATTATGCATATTCAATTAATGTTCAGATACACATGTCAAATTCAAGGGAAATATCTTAAATAATAATAGTTTCATTAGAATAAAACTTGAACTTTCTATAGTAGTAACTATTTTACGAGATTAGGAAAATTTCTTGTTACTACATAAAAGATGACAACATCCACTAATAGCCAAACTTTGTGTAAAAGAAACACTCTGATTTATTTTTAGCAGTGTTTGGAAAATCTCACAATGTTAGCTTTAAGTAACCAAATATAAACTTGGAAACAGAATAAACCAATGCAAGTGAATGTAAGAACAGTATTTCTTAGGAAGCAATCTAAATAATTTATATAAAGTATATTAATATGTCTTTTATAGATGAAAATCTATCCTTTATCACCTTATCAATAGTTATATAATCAGTAGTTATTAACTAATAACAAAATGACATATGGAATGATGACAGTCTAATTCCCCCCAAAAAAATCAAGCAAAATTAATAGTGGTTCCTTTCCTAATCACCTTAATCTTTTTCTTTCTTTGACATCATTACTTGATCTTTTAAAAAGAAGAAAGCTTGGAAAGTCTACATTTTCTTAACATGAAAACAAGCATTGTTTAATGGATGTCATTACTTGAAAACATGTTAGTTAAACAGAGTGGTAAATTATTGCTATTCTTAGCAAAATAGAATAGTAGGGATGAAAAAGATCTTATAGCCTACAGTTTTATTTTCTTAAGAAAAACTTTTTTCCTTATTAAATATGCAGCATATCAACATATGGAAATAAATGGAAATGGATGAGGCCCACAGACTTATTTGCTGGCTCATTCTTTCAGTTTTAGTAATGGATCCTAAGGGATAGCTATAGAAAAATGAAACTTCTGGGAACAAACATATCTTCATGGACACAGCCAATGTCTTCCATTCCCCAAGACAGCATGACTGTTCTGTGTTCATAGAGTCCATTTACAGCAGAACATACTGCATGCCCATGAGTGAATTATGTTTCTATTTAATATTTCTAGATAATATTTAAAGTATAATCCCTTATGGGAATTATTATTAACTTTTAAAACTTAATTTCAATAATTTCGTTCCCATAAAATAGAAACGGCATTATTTTTTCGTACTGTTTGTATTCTTCTTTCCTATCACTGAATAAGATGGCTGCCTATGTAAATGCACTAAATTTCTTAGCATTTTCATGTGCTTTGCAAATAAAGCTGTCTAAAACAAATTCTATAACTCAATTTCTAGTTTTGTTGTAAACCACATATTAGTTAATAGCATAGCACACCTGATTTGACTTGGCATTTTCAAAATTGATTTATTGCACTCTGCAAAACCAATTAGCTCTAATCTTGCAAATGCAATAGGTTTCTCTTGCCATGATTATTATTATACAACCCATAGATACGTTATGTCATCTCTTGGTTTATGTCATTGTGATTTGCCACTCATTTCCAAGAGAAAACCTATCCCTAAAGCAATAGGTTCTGCCATTTTCTATTAACAATAAAGTGCTATGTATTATTGTAACAGCACCCAGGTTAAAAAGAGGGGTCTATACAAACCACCATACTCCAAATCCAGAAGTAATTCCTGGGGAGGAACTGATGTGTCTTTAATGTTTTGCAGTCATTGTCTTAGAATTTAAACACAAGTAGTCTCAAGTTTGTGGTTTGCTTCTATTGCCTACGGATAGCTGCAAAGAACAGGCTAAACATGATGGATTTCCTAAAGGTTTTCAGAATATGCTGAATAATTAAGTAGGGTTGGTGACAACTTAGGCTGTATTAAGGTAATGATATCTCTTTCTGTTTTCTTTAATAATTTCTATTCTTAAATTGTAATTCCTTTTTTAAAATTGACAACAGCAATTTGACAAGCATTGTATGTAATTACACTTCACCTTTTTATTCAATATGCAATGACTTCCGTTCATTCACAATAAAACTACATAGATCTACTATCCTGGATAGCTATTTCATAGCTGTAGTAGCAAGTTATTTTGATATATGTCTTTTGTTTTCTGTGTCATTATCAAGTAAGAAAGAACTCTGAGAATTCTATATCTTGTTTTGCTGTTGATGAGAGCCCTAATTAACTTATGCTTAAAGAGATTTTAGAAGAATACCAACATACGTTTCTCTGAGATTCCTCTTAGATTATCAAGAGGCAAAAAGGTGAAATAATGGGAAATCGAATTTTTAAAAATCCTTCATTTTTGTACTGTACATGGTTACAAGAGGAAAAAGAAATAATTTTTGGATAAGTTAAAATATTTTTAATTTTTATTTCAAATTTCAAAGGTAGAATGAATTATATTCAATACAAAAGGCATCTACTATTACTACAATAACTACATTTTAATCAATAATTCATGTATTTATATTTACATAAATTCCACCCATTTTCTCATTATACTACTGCAAGCTTCTTTGTATAGGACTTTGATGCTTTTAAAGAGCAATAAATAACAAAAATGAAGAATACACATTAGACCTGAAAAAAATCATATCAGCACTCTATATCAAATGTATTTATAATATTAATAAAGTAATGAAATCCAACATAAATATGAAAAACTCCTTTTTATAAAATGAGCAACTTATGTGAACTTTAAAAATATTTTTTAAAGTGTTTTTTTTTATTTTTTTAAATAATTGCACCAAGGTAAAGCAAACCTCTAGTTGATGTGGGCATGTTACGTAGGCATTAGCAGTACAGCCCTCATTATGCACTCATTGGACAGTAGCGCAACCCCAGGAAAGGATGGTTAACTTATGTGAACTTCACCTAAAAATATACTTATACCTCTATGCAAAAGTGAGTCTCCCAGCTAAGAAAACATATTTTATATTTGGCTGCAGTGGTAAACAAATCACAATTAGGATGATGTTTTCTAAATACTATTTATAGTAATGAAATATGGAAACATCTTAAAAGTCAATCTTGGCTAAATAAAGGTACATACTTATAAAGGAAAACTATCCTACCGTCATTATAAATGACATCAGGTATTGACATGGAAAGATCTCAATAATATACTATTGAGTGAATTTAAAAGATTATACACAAAAGCATATCTAGTATATTCTATTTTATATAAAATAATTCTAGGGTATAGGTATATATAAGAAGAGATGGCTATATGTATGTCTTCAACATAAATAATGGTTGCCTTTGGGCAGCAGGATTGATACTGATATACATTCATTGATATTCAACAATGAATATCTATTTCTTGGCCAAGTGCTAACAGCACTGATGATCTTTCTACAATGACTCTGAATCTTTTTGTTTATTTGTGCAAATTTATAAGGTCCATGAGAAAATTTGTTACTTCTATATAATGGGTAATTACCCTCCGGATGTGTGCTGCGTTGTTGAGACTATTTGTGGTCTTCTCATCTAAGACATTTTAAGATGATATAGATATGAACATATTCTGAGCAGCTACAGCCAAGTAATAAATAACCCCTCTGTGATTACTCCCTAAGTCTGCACAGGAAAAAGCAGTATACAATACAGTTCAGTAACAACCACATATCCTAATGGTCAAGTCTTCTTAGATAAAATGTACAGTTTTATGAGAACAGAGCAAGGTAATTCAAGTTTTTTATGAGCAAAAATGAAGAGAGGTAAGATAATTAGAAAACCATGATACAGCGCAAAACAGTTGCAAAGGCTCAGAGTCAATGGTTGTCTAATTGGGATGAAAGACCTTAACATTTGCTCCAATCTTTGTGTAAGGAAATAAATCTAAAGACTCAATTCTGGCCAAGTGCGGTGGTTCACGCCAGTAATCCCAGCACTTTGGGAGGCTGAGGAGGGAGGATCACCTGAGGTCAGGAGCTCAAGACCAGCCTGGGCAACCTGGCAAAACCCCATCTCTACTAAAAATTCAAAAATTAACTGGCTGTGGTGGCGGGCACCTGTAATCCCAGCTACATGGGAGGCTGAGGCAGGGAGAATTGCTTGAACTAAGGAGGTGGTGGTTGCAGTGAGCTAAGATCGCACCACTGCACTCCATCTCAAAAAAATAAATAAATAAGTAAATAAATACCCAATTCTAATGTAAACTACAGACTTTGAGTGATAACAGTGAGTCAACGTAGATCTAAAATGTAAATGTTGGTTAAAAAACAGTACCACTCTGGTGTGGGATGTTGATAGTGAGCAAGGTTGTGCATGTGCAGGGATGGGCTGTATGGAAACTCTCTGTATGTTCCACACAATTTTGCTCTCAAACTAAAAATGCTACTAAAATAAAGTTTATTGATTTTAAAAAATTCTGGCCACACACAGTGGCTTACACTTCTAATTCCACCACTACGGGAGGCCAAGGCAAGTGGATCTCTTGAGACTAGAAATTCAAGACCAGCATGGGCAACACAGTGAGACCGTCTCTACAAAAAAATAAAAATTAAAAATAATTTTTTTAAAAAGTCTAAAGACCCTCTGTTAATTTAGCTGTTGGAACCACAACAGTGGTTGTCTTCTAATCATCCCAGAGGACTCAACTGAGATTCAATCTTCTTCATGTGTCTCTGGAATTCATAGTCAGAAGACTGGGATGGAGTCAATGAGATCCCATTCAATTATGTCTGCCATTTTCCCCTCTCAAAAGGACCTATGAGACTATAGGCCTCCGTCCAGAACTAACCTGCTACTTCAGAGGTGAAGGAAAGGAATGAGACAGCTATACAATGCTTTTTTTTTTCTCTCTTTTTTTCTGTACCCCAATAAAACGGTCTGCTTTACAGGTTAGATATAAAGAGTACAAAATTTGTTTTAAAAATACGAAGGTTGTTATTGGGAGCTGTAAGTCTTCAACCATATTTCATATCTTGTAAGAGTACTATTAGCCTCCAGATAAAAAATAAAATTCAAACCATTTTACCATCATTCTGGATCCATGTTAAACAAACCAACTTAGAGCTTTCAGCAGGCTATGATGAGATACGTGTCTAGATACAGAAATAGCCCTGTGCCATAGGGAGATGCTGTATCATATTGACATTTCAAAATAGATAAAAAAAAAATTGAAACCTACTTCTGGATGCATCACAAAAAAGCAAGAGGCTTGGAGCACATTACTAAATTCGATGTACTAAAGAGAGAAAGAGTATTTGCTTATCCACTGCTGAGTAACAAGTTACCCCTAAACTTAGGGGTTTTAAACAACAACCATTTTAGTTTTTCTTGATTCTGCATGTTAGGAATTTGGGCAAGGCTTAGCTGGATTTGGTATTCTGGTATTCTGGTCTGTTTTAGGCTGGAAGCTTTAAGAAGTCTTTGTGTTTTTTGTTTGTTTTTTGTTTTTTTGTTTTCCACATTTCTGTCACTTCATATGGCCTCTATCAGTTTGGCTACCTTGAGCTTCCTCTCTTCCTGGAGATGTCAGAAGAATTGGACTTCTTACATGGTAGATGGCTTCTATGAGGGAGAAAGAGGAAGTTACAAATCTATTGCCATCCAGACATGGAATCAATTGGCATCATTTCTATTGCACTCCATTTTATTTGAAAAAGCCAGTCATAAAGCCAGTCCAGATTCCAGGGAAGGGGCACTGGACCCCACCTCTCAATGAGAGGCATGGGAAAGAATTCATGGTCAATTTTTAACCAATTACAGGAGGGAGTAAGAGGTCTTTACAGGGTATTTAGCAAAAGCATCTGTTTCTATTAGGTAACTGAGGTTAATCAAACTAGAGACTGTTTTATGGTATTTGAATTGATATTTTCCTCCTTATCTGGGTTGGAGAGAGGAAATGAACTTGATAACAGTGTCACTATTTCAGAAAAATAATGTAGCATATTATATTGCTTTCCTTTATGTCTTGACAACTATATAAACCTATAAAAATGAAACAAAGAAATAAGCAAACAAAAACAAACAACCCAAAATGTACACACTGAGTTATTCCAATTTAATTTGTATGGCATTGGATCACCACCTTTTATTTCCCATTTAAAAAATACGTTAGTGTGATGTAGTTACAGAAAAAAGACATTGAAGAAAATATTAATTCTCATTACCCTACGTACAGAATATTTTTTTCTAAATATGCAGGTAAAAATTTATACTACAAATGATATAAATGGAAAAAAAAAACACGATTGTGGTAAACAGAGTCATGCTCCCCCTCCCCCATAGATTTTCACATTCCAATCTCCAAAACCTGTGAGTATGTTACCTCACATGGCAAAAGGGACTTTGTGGTTGTGATTAAATTAAGGATTTTGAGATGAGGAGATTAACCTGGATTATCAGGGTGGGCCCAATGTAATCTCGGAGGTCTTAATAAATGAAAGAAAATTGCAAAAGTATAAAAGAGAAGGGGTTGAGATGATGGAAACAGAGTTCTGAATGATGAGGTCAGGAGCCGAGGAAAGTAGGCAGTTGCTAGCAGCTGAATAAGGCGGGGAAGAGATTCTGGAGCCTACAGAAGGAACACAACCTTTCATTTTAGCCCCATGAGATCCATTTCAGACTTCTGACCTGCAGAACTATAAGAAAATATATTAAGCCACTAAATTTATAGTAGTTGGGTATGGGAACAATAGGAAACAAACTATTAAACATTTAAAAGAAGTTTATAATTATTTTTAATGATAGCTAACATAAATCAATAAATCATTTAGAAAAAAATTTAAACTAATGGTACAGTAAAAACAGTGAACTATAATAATGCTATTAAACTATTGCATCTGGGATTCAGAAACGCTCTGATTTTAAAGTAATAATATTGATTGAAGTCATGCAAATGATGCTTTGAAAATGATGCATCACAGATACATAATTCCTTTCTGAAGCATATTATTTAATCTACTTTAAGATTTTGGAAATATACACAAACACCCAATGATAAATTAAATATGCTTACTTTATCTTAATTTATGCAAAAGACATGCAAGGTGTTTAGTTTATAAATTCAGGGTTCTTCCCCTATGGGAAGGAAACAAGCATTTCAACTCAAAATTGTTTGGTATGATTGGAAAATAGGCAGTAAATGTTGTTGTTTTACATATTAGAAAAGGTAAAATATTTAAACTTTTGAGATCTCAAGGACTTCTATTTGGCTTTATAGAAAATCCTCAAAAGAAAAATATTGTGTTACCAAACAAAGCAAAACATGGTTCACACAATTCTACATAAATTGACAAAGTTTACATCTTGAATTTTGTTAGCAATTTTGAATTTATAACTAATAAACCTTAAACATTTAAGAGTATAAATCCTTTAATAATCAATTACCACATCCAATTAGCCCATAATCACTGAAATATACAATTGGGACTAGAGCTCATTTCAAATCTCAAAATACAAAGTCACTTAATTCAGAACTCCATCTGTGCCTCAGTCTCTAGAGTCTGACAAACAGCCTCCAAATTGTCTTCAGAGTTTTCATCAAAACAAGACACCAGTTTGGAATCTATTTTAACATTACTTGCAACATATAGGGACTCACACTGCATCTGGTTTGACTTTTCTCTAATGAAAGTTGCTAGTTGTTCTGTGTCAGGAAGGATATAAGTATTCCCTAGAAATAGTGCTGTTATTTAGAATACAACAATAGAGAAATCAAATCCCCAGATCTTATATTTCCTATTCATAAAATTGTAATTGGCCTTTTTATATCTATGTTACTCTTGAGACAGAAAATTAACTTTATGTACATATATGGGATACCCATAAAACTCAGAATAGTTCACACTTTTATTCTCCAAAAAGAATTAGAAATAAAGTCAAAGCATATTTTCCTTTAATCCTGGGGATTTTGTATAGTTCAATGTTATCTCTTGAGGTGATGTTAAATATCAGTATCGTAAATAACTGGCAAGGGAAGAACTGCAGCATGATCTTTGCAATAGTACTGCAAATAGAGAAAAACAGCCTCACAAAAATTATATTTCACTTGTCGGACCATGTCAACTCCTTGCAGATAGCAAATATTTATATTCTACTTTGTCAAGTGTGCAGGTCTTGCTGTGTAACTCACCGGGTTCAAAGTCTGGTTTCACTAGTCTCTATAATGTGGGTTATAACTTGGGCTTATTGACATCCTGTAAGCTTCATTTTATTCATATAAATTGCATTTAAGAATGCCTGCATCAGAAATTTGGGAGGCATGAGTTCTAAGTAAATTAATATACATAAAATACTCAGAACAATTTCTGATTCACAGTAAATGATCAATAAATGATTGCTGATATTAAGGGTAATCAGAAAGAATGCACACTATTTCATGAATAAGTGAGAGTTTCAGAGGCAAAAGCTGCCTTGTCTTTTGTCAGGCTATGAAAAACAAGAATATAACTTTTTTTTAGAAGAATCAAAAGTATGTCTTTGTCCTGCATCTCTGTTTATTGTGTGTGTGTGTGCTTAATAAACAAAGTCAGAATTCATTCAGCATTTGAATCAGAGCCTACACACACACACACACACCTCCAAAGTAATTTATTATATTTAAGATGTCTATTATATTGTCTTCTCCATTCCTGCCTCTATAAGTGAAATCTAATTTATTTATTTATTTATTTATTTATTTATTTATTTATTTATTTATTTATTTGAAATGGAATTTCACTCTTCTTGCCCAGGCTGGAGTGCAGTGGCGCGATCTCAGCTCATTGCAACCTCTGCCTCCCGGGTTCAAGTGATTCTCCTGTCTCAGCCTCCCGAGGAGCTGGGATTACAGGCGCCTCCCACCACGACCGGCTAATTTTTTTGTATTTTTAGTAGAGACGGGGTTTCACCATGTTGGCCAGGCTGGTCTCAATCTCTTGACCTCAGGTGATCCGCCCACCTCGGCCTCCCAAAGTGCTGGATTACAGGTGTAAACCACCGCGCCCGGCCATGAAATCTATTTTTTAATTCCATAAGGCAATGAACACATATCAAAGTAATATACAACTTCTTTATTGCTATACATTAATGTATAGCAATGTATTTTGTACATATTTTCATATATCTGTATATAAAATTTTCAAAATAATAATAAAAACAATCTAAGTAACATTTCAAAAAACAAATATAGGAAGAGAAAGAAAGACGACCCAAACCAAAATCTAAAACGGAAGAGAGAGAGAAAAAGAAATAAAAAATCTTGCAGACAAAGATAAATTCTCTGGGTTGAAATTCCAACGTTTTATGCAAGGGAGAAGAGTTCTTGCCTCGGCTCAGTACCTTCATGGGCCCGAACGTTTGTGCTCAGACCCTCTGTTGACTAGAAACAGCAGACGAAAGGTGAAGAGCACAGACACTGGTCACAGAGAGAGGTCAACTTTGACGTCGGTGGGAGATAACTGATATGTATGAATCTTCTGTGACTGATGTGCTGAACCTGCCTGACGCCTAACATAAACAAAATATAACTTAGTTCCCTCTTCCACCATTCCTGAATTGAAACTTTATTCAGCAGGCCTCATTTTCACATGTTCCTGAATGGACTGGGAAACAACCACAGCTTCTGTGTTCAGTTTTAGGTAATTGAGTCCTACAGTCATTTTAAGTACAAGTTTAAATTTAAGTACAGTTTAAATTTAAACTCAGAAACCGGTTGTCCAGTCCAAGATCATCATAATAAAAACGAACAAACATGATTTACAGTAAAATTCTGTTTCCTCTTCTGGACCTGCTTTAAGCTGGAAACCTAGGAGGGGTCTTTAGGAGAGAAGGTGTATCTTTTGCTTTTCGGGACCCTTGAGGGTTCCTACAGGGCTCTTTTTTCCTACAGTTCCCTTGACTCAGGTAGAGCCATCTGTGTCCCTTTGGGGTGTCCTTTGCAACTTCCTCACCTCTGAGAATCTCTTGCTGTATAACTTGGCTCTTTCTACTGATGTCTCTGTCCTACTGAGAGGTGAAGCCAGCTGGACTTCCTGGCTCAAGTGGGGACTTGGAAAACTTTTCTGTCTAGCTGAAAGATTATAAAAACTCACCAATCAGCACTCTGTGTCTAGCTAAAGGATTGTAAATGCACCAATCAGTACTCTGTAAAAACTCACCAATCAGCGCTCTGTGTCTAGCTAAAGGATTGTAAATGAACCAATCAACACTCTGTAAAATGGACCAATCAGTGCTCTGTAAAATGGACC